>NC_143385.1:32761514-33096148 GCF_980474605.1 Leiobunum rupestre | reverse complement strand
GTATTGAAAGTTAGCCGGTTTTGCTTTTCGCCCGCATTCCTTACGGTATTATTTTTCGGTTTTCTTTCGCGTATTGAAAGTTAGCAGGTTTGCTTTTCGCCCGTATTCTTTACCGTATTATTTTTCGGTTTTCTTTCGCGTATTGAAAGTTAGCAGGTTTGCTTTTCGCCCGTATTCTTTACCGTATTATTTTTCGGTTTTCTTTCGCGTATTGAAAGTTAGGGGGTTTTGCTGGGTTTTTAAATCTTAGTTAGCGAGTTTTGGTTTTCACCCGTATTCTTTACCGTATTATTTTCCGGTTTTCTTTCGCGTATTGAAAGTTAGCCGGTTTTGCTTTTCGCCCGCATTCCTTACCGTATTATTTTCCGGTTTTCTTTCGCGTATTGAAAGTTAGCAGGTTTGCTTTTCGCCCGTATTCTTTACCGTATTATTTTCCGGTTTTCTTTCGCGTATTGAAAGTTAGCCGGTTTTGCTTTTCGCCCGTATTCTTTACCGTATTATTTATCGGTTTTCTTTCGCGTATTGAAAGTTAGCCGGTTTTGCTTTTCGCCCGCATTCCTTACCGTATTATTTTTCGGTTTTCTTTCGCGTATTGAAAGTTAGCAGGTTTGCTTTTCGCCCGTTTTCTTTACCGTATTATTTTTCGGTTTTCTTTCGCGTATTGAAAGTTAGCAGGTTTGCTTTTCGCCCGTATTCTTTACCGTATTATTTTTCGGTTTTCTTTCGCGTATTGAAAGTTAGCAGGTTTGCTTTTCGCCCGCATTCCTTACCGTATTATTTTTCGGTTTTCTTTCGCGTATTGAAAGTTAGCAGGTTTTCTTTTCGCCCGTATTCTTTACCGTATTATTTTTCGGTATTCTTTCGCGTATTGAAAGTTAGCAGGTTTGCTTTTCGCCCGCATTCTTTACCGTATTATTTTTTGGTATTATTTCGCGTATTGAAAGTTAGGGGGTTTTGCTGGGTTTTTAAATCTTAGTTAGCGAGTTTTGGTTTTCACCCGTATTCTTTACCGTATTATTTTTCGGTTTTCTTTCGCGTATTGAAATTTAGCAGGTTTGCTTTTCACCCGTATTCTTTACCGTATTATTTTTTGGTATTCTTTCGCGTATTGAAAGTTAGGGGGTTTTGCTGGGTTTTTAAATCTTAGTTAGCGAGTTTTGGTTTTCACCCGTATTCTTTACCGTATTATTTTTCGGTATTCTTTCGCGTATTGAAAGTTAGCAGGTTTGCTTTTCGCCCGTATTCTTTACCGTATTATTTTTCGGTTTTCTTTCGCGTATTGAAAATTAGCCGGTTTTGCTTTTCGCCCGCATTCCTTACCGTATTATTTTTCGGTTTTCTTTCGCGTATTGAAAGTTAGCAGGTTTGCTTTTCGCCCGTATTCTTTACCGTATTATTTTTCGGTTTTCTTTCGCGTATTGAAAGTTAGCAGGTTTGCTTTTCGCCCGTATTCTTTACCGTATTATTTTTCGGTTTTATTTCGCGTATTGAAAGTTAGGGGGTTTTGCTGGGTTTTTAAATCTTAGTTAGCGAGTTTTGGTTTTCACCCGTATTCTTTACCGTATTATTTTCCGGTTTTCTTTCGCGTATTGAAAGTTAGCCGGTTTTGCTTTTCGCCCGCATTCCTTACCGTATTATTTTCCGGTTTTCTTTCGCGTATTGAAAGTTAGCAGGTTTGCTTTTCGCCCGTATTCTTTACCGTATTATTTTCCGGTTTTCTTTCGCGTATTGAAAGTTAGCCGGTTTTGCTTTTCGCCCGTATTCTTTACCGTATTATTTTCCGGTTTTCTTTCGCGTATTGAAAGTTAGCCGGTTTTGCTTTTCGCCCGCATTCCTTACCGTATTATTTTTCGGTTTTCTTTCGCGTATTGAAAGTTAGCAGGTTTGCTTTTCGCCCGTTTTCTTTACCGTATTATTTTTCGGTTTTCTTTCGCGTATTGAAAGTTAGCAGGTTTGCTTTTCGCCCGTATTCTTTACCGTATTATTTTTCGGTTTTCTTTCGCGTATTGAAAGTTAGCAGGTTTGCTTTTCGCCCGCATTCCTTACCGTATTATTTTTCGGTTTTCTTTCGCGTATTGAAAGTTAGCAGGTTTGCTTTTCGCCCGTATTCTTTACCGTATTATTTTTCGGTATTCTTTCGCGTATTGAAAGTTAGCAGGTTTGCTTTTCGCCCGCATTCTTTACCGTATTATTTTTTGGTATTATTTCGCGTATTGAAAATAGCCGGTTTTGCTTTTCGCCCGTATTCTTTACCGTATTATTTTCCGGTTTTCTTTCGCGTATTGAAAGTTAGCCGGTTTTGCTTTTCGCCCGCATTCCTTACCGTATTATTTTTCGGTTTTCTTTCGCGTATTGAAAGTTAGCAGGTTTGCTTTTCGCCCGCATTCTTTACCGTATTATTTTTTGGTATTATTTCGCGTATTGAAAGTTAGGGGGTTTTGCTGGGTTTTTAAATCTTAGTTAGCGAGTTTTGGTTTTCACCCGTATTCTTTACCGTATTATTTTTCGGTTTTCTTTCGCGTATTAAAAGTTAGCAGGTTTGCTTTTCGCCCGTATTCTTTACCGTATTATTTTTCGGAATTCTTTCGCGTATTGAAAGTTAGGGGGTTTTGCTGGGTTTTTAAATCTTAGTTAGCGAGTTTTGGTTTTCACCCGTATTCTTTACCGTATTATTTTCCGGTTTTCTTTCGCGTATTGAAAGTTAGCAGGTTTGCTTTTCGCCCGTATTCTTTACCGTATTATTTTTCGGTATTCTTTCGCGTATTGAAAGTTAGGGGGTTTTGCTGGGTTTTTAAATCTTAGTTAGCGAGTTTTGGTTTTCACCCGTATTCTTTACCGTATTATTTTCCGGTTTTCTTTCGCGTATTGAAAGTAAGCCGGTTTTGCTTTTCGCCCGCATTCCTTACCGTATTATTTTTCGGTTTTCTTTCGCGTATTGAAAGTTAGCAGGTTTGCTTTTCGCCCGTATTCTTTACCGTATTATTTTTCGGTTTTCTTTCGCGTATTGAAAGTTAGCAGGTTTGCTTTTCGCCCGTATTCTTTACCGTATTATTTTTCGGTTTTCTTTCGCGTATTGAAAGTTAGGGGGTTTTGCTGGGTTTTTAAATCTTAGTTAGCGAGTTTTGGTTTTCACCCGTATTCTTTACCGTATTATTTTCCGGTTTTCTTTCGCGTATTGAAAGTTAGCCGGTTTTGCTTTTCGCCCGCATTCCTTACCGTATTATTTTCCGGTTTTCTTTCGCGTATTGAAAGTTAGCAGGTTTGCTTTTCGCCCGTATTCTTTACCGTATTATTTTCCGGTTTTCTTTCGCGTATTGAAAGTTAGCCGGTTTTGCTTTTCGCCCGTATTCTTTACCGTATTATTTATCGGTTTTCTTTCGCGTATTGAAAGTTAGCCGGTTTTGCTTTTCGCCCGCATTCCTTACCGTATTATTTTTCGGTTTTCTTTCGCGTATTGAAAGTTAGCAGGTTTGCTTTTCGCCCGTTTTCTTTACCGTATTATTTTTCGGTTTTCTTTCGCGTATTGAAAGTTAGCAGGTTTGCTTTTCGCCCGTATTCTTTACCGTATTATTTTTCGGTTTTCTTTCGCGTATTGAAAGTTAGCAGGTTTGCTTTTCGCCCGCATTCCTTACCGTATTATTTTTCGGTTTTCTTTCGCGTATTGAAAGTTAGCAGGTTTGCTTTTCGCCCGTATTCTTTACCGTATTATTTTTCGGTATTCTTTCGCGTATTGAAAGTTAGCAGGTTTGCTTTTCGCCCGCATTCTTTACCGTATTATTTTTTGGTATTATTTCGCGTATTGAAAGTTAGGGGGTTTTGCTGGGTTTTTAAATCTTAGTTAGCGAGTTTTGGTTTTCACCCGTATTCTTTACCGTATTATTTTTCGGTTTTCTTTCGCGTATTGAAATTTAGCAGGTTTGCTTTTCACCCGTATTCTTTACCGTATTATTTTTTGGTATTCTTTCGCGTATTGAAAGTTAGGGGGTTTTGCTGCGTTTTTAAATCTTAGTTAGCGAATTTTGGTTTTCACCCGTATTCTTTACCGTATTATTTTTCGGTATTCTTTCGCGTATTGAAAGTTAGCAGGTTTGCTTTTCGCCCGTATTCTTTACCGTATTATTTTTCGGTTTTCTTTCGCGTATTGAAAGTTAGCCGGTTTTGCTTTTCGCCCGCATTCCTTACCGTATTATTTTTCGGTTTTCTTTCGCGTATTGAAAGTTAGCAGGTTTGCTTTTCGCCCGTATTCTTTACCGTATTATTTTTCGGTTTTCTTTCGCGTATTGAAAGTTAGCAGGTTTGCTTTTCGCCCGTATTCTTTACCGTATTATTTTTCGGTTTTCTTTCGCGTATTGAAAGTTAGGGGGTTTTGCTGGGTTTTTAAATCTTAGTTAGCGAGTTTTGGTTTTCACCCGTATTCTTTACCGTATTATTTTCCGGTATTCTTTCGCGTATTGAAAGTTAGCCGGTTTTGCTTTTCGCCCGCATTCCTTACCGTATTATTTTCCGGTTTTCTTTCGCGTATTGAAAGTTAGCAGGTTTGCTTTTCGCCCGTATTCTTTACCGTATTATTTTCCGGTTTTCTTTCGCGTATTGAAAGTTAGCCGGTTTTGCTTTTCGCCCGTATTCTTTACCGTATTATTTTCCGGTTTTCTTTCGCGTATTGAAAGTTAGCCGGTTTTGCTTTTCGCCCGCATTCCTTACCGTATTATTTTTCGGTTTTCTTTCGCGTATTGAAAGTTAGCAGGTTTGCTTTTCGCCCGTTTTCTTTACCGTATTATTTTTCGGTTTTCTTTCGCGTATTGAAAGTTAGCAGGTTTGCTTTTCGCCCGTATTCTTTACCGTATTATTTTTCGGTTTTCTTTCGCGTATTGAAAGTTAGCAGGTTTGCTTTTCGCCCGCATTCCTTACCGTATTATTTTTCGGTTTTCTTTCGCGTATTGAAAGTTAGCAGGTTTGCTTTTCGCCCGTATTCTTTACCGTATTATTTTTCGGTATTCTTTCGCGTATTGAAAGTTAGCAGGTTTGCTTTTCGCCCGCATTCTTTACCGTATTATTTTTTGGTATTATTTCGCGTATTGAAAGTTAGGGGGTTTTGCTGGGTTTTTAAATCTTAGTTAGCGAGTTTTGGTTTTCACCCGTATTCTTTACCGTATTATTTTTCGGTTTTCTTTCGCGTATTGAAATTTAGCAGGTTTGCTTTTCACCCGTATTCTTTACCGTATTATTTTTTGGTATTCTTTCGCGTATTGAAAGTTAGGGGGTTTTGCTGGGTTTTTAAATCTTAGTTAGCGAGTTTTGGTTTTCACCCGTATTCTTTACCGTATTATTTTTCGGTATTCTTTCGCGTATTGAAAGTTAGCAGGTTTGCTTTTCGCCCGTATTCTTTACCGTATTATTTTTCGGTTTTCTTTCGCGTATTGAAAGTTAGCAGGTTTGCTTTTCGCCCGCATTCCTTACCGTATTATTTTTCGGTTTTCTTTCGCGTATTGAAAGTTAGCAGGTTTGCTTTTCGCCCGTATTCTTTACCGTATTATTTTTAGGTTTTCTTTCGCGTATTGAAAGTTAGCAGGTTTGCTTTTCGCCCGTATTGCTTACCGTATTATTTTTCGGTTTTCTTTCGCGTATTGAAAGTTAGCAGGTTTGCTTTTCGCCCGCATTCCTTACCGTATTATTTTTCGGTTTTCTTTCGCGTATTGAAAGTTAGCAGGTTTGCTTTTCGCCCGTATTCTTTACCGTATTATTTTTCGGTTTTCTTTCGCGTATTGAAAGTTAGCAGGTTTGCTTTTCGCCCGCATTCCTTACCGTATTATTTTTCGGTTTTCTTTCGCGTATTGAAAGTTAGCAGGTTTGCTTTTCGCCCGCATTCCTTACCGTATTATTTTTCGGTTTTCTTTCGCGTATTGAAAGTTAGCCGGTTTTGCTTTTCGCCCGCATTCCTTACCGTATTATTTTTCGGTTTTATTTCGCGTATTGAAAGTTAGCAGGTTTGCTTTTCGCCCGCATTCCTTACCGTATTATTTTTCGGTTTTCTTTCGCGTATTGAAAGTTAGCAGGTTTGCTTTTCGCCCGCATTCCTTACCGTATTATTTTTCGGTTTTCTTTCGCGTATTGAAAGTTAGCCGGTTTTGCTTTTCGCCCGCATTCCTTACCGTATTATTTTTCGGTTTTCTTTCGCGTATTGAAAGTTAGCAGGTTTGCTTTTCGCCTGCATTCCTTACCGTATTATTTTTCGGTTTTCTTTCGCGTATTGAAAGTTAGCAGGTTTGCTTTTCGCCCGTATTCTTTACCGTATTATTTTCCGGTTTTCTTTCGCGTATTGAAAGTTAGCCGGTTTTGCTTTTCGCCCGCATTCCTTACCGTATTATTTTTCGGTTTTCTTTCGCTTATTGAAAGTTAGCAGGTTTGCTTTTCGCCCGTTTTCTTTACCGTATTATTTTTCGGTTTTCTTTCGCGTATTGAAAGTTAGCAGGTTTGCTTTTCGCCCGTATTCTTTACCGTATTATTTTTCGGTTTTCTTTCGCGTATTGAAAGTTAGCAGGTTTGCTTTTCGCCCGCTTCCTTACCGTATTATTTTTCGGTTTTCTTTCGCGTATTGAAAGTTAGCAGGTTTGCTTTTCGCCCGTATTCTTTACCGTATTATTTTTCGGTTTTCTTTCGCGTATTGAAAGTTAGCAGGTTTGCTTTTCGCCCGCATTCTTTACCGTATTATTTTTTGGTATTATTTCGCGTATTGAAAGTTAGGGGGTTTTGCTGGGTTTTTAAATCTTAGTTAGCAAGTTTTGGTTTTCACCCGTATTCTTTACCGTATTATTTTTCGGTTTTCTTTCGCGTATTGAAATTTAGCAGGTTTGCTTTTCACCCGTATTCTTTACCGTATTATTTTTTGGTATTCTTTCGCGTATTGAAAGTTAGGGGGTTTTGCTGGGTTTTTAAATCTTAGTTAGCGAGTTTTGGTTTTCACCCGTATTCTTTACCGTATTATTTTTCGGTATTCTTTCGCGTATTGAAAGTTAGCAGGTTTGCTTTTCGCCCGTATTCTTTACCGTATTATTTTTCGGTTTTCTTTCGCGTATTGAAAGTTAGCCGGTTTTGCTTTTCGCCCGCATTCCTTACCGTATTATTTTTCGGTTTTCTTTCGCTTATTGAAAGTTAGCAGGTTTGCTTTTCGCCCGTTTTCTTTACCGTATTATTTTTCGGTTTTCTTTCGCGTATTGAAAGTTAGCAGGTTTGCTTTTCGCCCGTATTCTTTACCGTATTATTTTTCGGTTTTCTTTCGCGTATTGAAAGTTAGCAGGTTTGCTTTTCGCCCGCTTCCTTACCGTATTATTTTTCGGTTTTCTTTCGCGTATTGAAAGTTAGCAGGTTTGCTTTTCGCCCGTATTCTTTACCGTATTATTTTTCGGTTTTCTTTCGCGTATTGAAAGTTAGCAGGTTTGCTTTTCGCCCGCATTCTTTACCGTATTATTTTTTGGTATTATTTCGCGTATTGAAAGTTAGGGGGTTTTGCTGGGTTTTTAAATCTTAGTTAGCAAGTTTTGGTTTTCACCCGTATTCTTTACCGTATTATTTTTCGGTTTTCTTTCGCGTATTGAAATTTAGCAGGTTTGCTTTTCACCCGTATTCTTTACCGTATTATTTTTTGGTATTCTTTCGCGTATTGAAAGTTAGGGGGTTTTGCTGGGTTTTTAAATCTTAGTTAGCGAGTTTTGGTTTTCACCCGTATTCTTTACCGTATTATTTTTCGGTATTCTTTCGCGTATTGAAAGTTAGCAGGTTTGCTTTTCGCCCGTATTCTTTACCGTATTATTTTTCGGTTTTCTTTCGCGTATTGAAAGTTAGCCGGTTTTGCTTTTCGCCCGCATTCCTTACCGTATTATTTTTCGGTTTTCTTTCGCGTATTGAAAGTTAGCAGGTTTGCTTTTCGCCCGTATTCTTTACCGTATTATTTTTCGTTTTTCTTTCGCGTATTGAAAGTTAGCAGGTTTGCTTTTCGCCCGTATTCTTTACCGTATTATTTTTCGGTTTTCTTTCGCGTATTGAAAGTTAGGGGGTTTTGCTGGGTTTTTAAATCTTAGTTAGCGAGTTTTGCTTTTCACCCGTATTCTTTACCGTATTATTTTTTGGTATTCTTTCGCGTATTGAAAGTTAGGGGGTTTTGCTGGGTTTTTAAATCTTAGTTAGCGAGTTTTGGTTTTCACCCGTATTCTTTACCGTATTATTTTTCGGTATTCTTTCGCGTATTGAAAGTTAGCAGGTTTGCTTTTCGCCCGTATTCTTTACCGTATTATTTTTCGGTTTTCTTTCGCGTATTGAAAGTTAGCAGGTTTGCTTTTCGCCCGTATTCTTTACCGTATTATTTTTCGGTTTTCTTTCGCGTATTGAAAGTTAGCAGGTTTGCTTTTCGCCCGCATTCCTTACCGTATTATTTTTCGGTTTTCTTTCGCGTATTGAAAGTTAGCAGGTTTGCTTTTCGCCCGTATTCTTTACCGTATTATTTTTCGGTTTTCTTTCGCGTATTGAAAGTTAGCAGGTTTGCTTTTCGCCCGTATTCTTTACCGTATTATTTTCCGGTTTTCTTTCGCGTATTGAAAGTTAGCCGGTTTTGCTTTTCGCCCGCATTCCTTACCGTATTATTTTTCGGTTTTCTTTCGCGTATTGAAAGTTAGCAGGTTTGCTTTTCGCCCGTTTTCTTTACCGTATTATTTTTCGGTTTTCTTTCGCGTATTGAAAGTTAGCAGGTTTGCTTTTCGCCCGTATTCTTTACCGTATTATTTTTCGGTTTTCTTTCGCGTATTGAAAGTTAGCAGGTTTGCTTTTCGCCCGCATTCCTTACCGTATTATTTTTCGGTTTTCTTTCGCGTATTGAAAGTTAGCAGGTTTGCTTTTCGCCCGTATTCTTTACCGTATTATTTTTCGGTTTTCTTTCGCGTATTGAAAGTTAGCAGGTTTGCTTTTCGCCCGTATTCTTTACCGTATTATTTTTTGGTATTCTTTCGCGTATTGAAAGTTAGGGGGTTTTGCTGCGTTTTTAAATCTTAGTTAGCGAGTTTTGTTTTTCACCCGTATTCTTTACCGTATTATTTTTCGGTTTTCTTTCGCGTATTGAAATTTAGCAGGTTTGCTTTTCACCCGTATTCTTTACCGTATTATTTTTTGGTATTCTTTCGCGTATTGAAAGTTAGGGGGTTTTGCTGCGTTTTTAAATCTTAGTTAGCGAGTTTTGGTTTTCACCCGTATTCTTTACCGTATTATTTTTCGGTATTCTTTCGCGTATTGAAAGTTAGCAGGTTTGCTTTTCGCCCGTATTCTTTACCGTATTATTTTTCGGTTTTCTTTCGCGTATTGAAAGTTAGCCGGTTTTGCTTTTCGCCCGCATTCCTTACCGTATTATTTTTCGGTTTTCTTTCGCGTATTGAAAGTTAGCAGGTTTGCTTTTCGCCCGTATTCTTTACCGTATTATTTTTCGGTTTTCTTTCGCGTATTGAAAGTTAGCAGGTTTGCTTTTCGCCCGTATTCTTTACCGTATTATTTTTCGGTTTTCTTTCGCGTATTGAAAGTTAGGGGGTTTTGCTGGGTTTTTAAATCTTAGTTAGCGAGTTTTGGTTTTCACCCGTATTCTTTACCGTATTATTTTCCGGTATTCTTTCGCGTATTGAAAGTTAGCCGGTTTTGCTTTTCGCCCGCATTCCTTACCGTATTATTTTCCGGTTTTCTTTCGCGTATTGAAAGTTAGCAGGTTTGCTTTTCGCCCGTATTCTTTACCGTATTATTTTCCGGTTTTCTTTCGCGTATTGAAAGTTAGCCGGTTTTGCTTTTCGCCCGTATTCTTTACCATATTATTTTCCGGTTTTCTTTCGCGTATTGAAAGTTAGCAGGTTTGCTTTTCGCCCGTATTCTTTACCGTATTATTTTTCGGTATTCTTTCGCGTATTGAAAGTTAGCAGGTTTGCTTTTCGCCCGCATTCTTTACCGTATTATTTTTTGGTATTATTTCGCGTATTGAAAGTTAGGGGGTTTTGCTGGGTTTTTAAATCTTAGTTAGCGAGTTTTGGTTTTCACCCGTATTCTTTACCGTATTATTTTTCGGTTTTCTTTCGCGTATTGAAATTTAGCAGGTTTGCTTTTCACCCGTATTCTTTACCGTATTATTTTTTGGTATTCTTTCGCGTATTGAAAGTTAGGGGGTTTTGCTGGGTTTTTAAATCTTAGTTAGCGAGTTTTGGTTTTCACCCGTATTCTTTACCGTATTATTTTCGGTATTCTTTCGCGTATTGAAAGTTAGCAGGTTTGCTTTTCGCCCGTATTCTTTACCGTATTATTTTTCGGTTTTCTTTCGCGTATTGAAAGTTAGCAGGTTTGCTTTTCGCCCGCATTCCTTACCGTATTATTTTTCGGTTTTCTTTCGCGTATTGAAAGTTAGCAGGTTTGCTTTTCGCCCGTATTCTTTACCGTATTATTTTTCGGTTTTCTTTCGCGTATTGAAAGTTAGCAGGTTTGCTTTTCGCCCGTATTGCTTACCGTATTATTTTTCGGTTTTCTTTCGCGTATTGAAAGTTAGCAGGTTTGCTTTTCGCCCGCATTCCTTACCGTATTATTTTTCGGTTTTCTTTCGCGTATTGAAAGTTAGCAGGTTTGCTTTTCGCCCGTATTCTTTACCGTATTATTTTTCGGTTTTCTTTCGCGTATTGAAAGTTAGCAGGTTTGCTTTTCGCCCGCATTCCTTACCGTATTATTTTTCGGTTTTCTTTCGCGTATTGAAAGTTAGCAGGTTTGCTTTTCGCCCGCATTCCTTACCGTATTATTTTTCGGTTTTCTTTCGCGTATTGAAAGTTAGCCGGTTTTGCTTTTCGCCCGCATTCCTTACCGTATTATTTTTCGGTTTTATTTCGCGTATTGAAAGTTAGCAGGTTTGCTTTTCGCCCGCATTCCTTACCGTATTATTTTTCGGTTTTCTTTCGCGTATTGAAAGTTAGCAGGTTTGCTTTTCGCCCGCATTCCTTACCGTATTATTTTTCGGTTTTCTTTCGCGTATTGAAAGTTAGCCGGTTTTGCTTTTCGCCCGCATTCCTTACCGTATTATTTTTCGGTTTTCTTTCGCGTATTGAAAGTTAGCAGGTTTGCTTTTCGCCCGCATTCCTTACCGTATTATTTTTCGGTTTTCTTTCGCGTATTGAAAGTTAGCAGGTTTGCTTTTCGCCCGTATTCTTTACCGTATTATTTTCCGGTTTTCTTTCGCGTATTGAAAGTTAGCCGGTTTTGCTTTTCGCCCGCATTCCTTACCGTATTATTTTTCGGTTTTCTTTCGCTTATTGAAAGTTAGCAGGTTTGCTTTTCGCCCGTTTTCTTTACCGTATTATTTTTCGGTTTTCTTTCGCGTATTGAAAGTTAGCAGGTTTGCTTTTCGCCCGTATTCTTTACCGTATTATTTTTCGGTTTTCTTTCGCGTATTGAAAGTTAGCAGGTTTGCTTTTCGCCCGCTTCCTTACCGTATTATTTTTCGGTTTTCTTTCGCGTATTGAAAGTTAGCAGGTTTGCTTTTCGCCCGTATTCTTTACCGTATTATTTTTCGGTTTTCTTTCGCGTATTGAAAGTTAGCAGGTTTGCTTTTCGCCCGCATTCTTTACCGTATTATTTTTTGGTATTCTTTCGCGTATTGAAAGTTAGGGGGTTTTGCTGGGTTTTTAAATCTTAGTTAGCGAGTTTTGGTTTTCACCCGTATTCTTTACCGTATTATTTTTCGGTATTCTTTCGCGTATTGAAAGTTAGCAGGTTTGCTTTTCGCCCGTATTCTTTACCGTATTATTTTTCGGTTTTCTTTCGCGTATTGAAAGTTAGCCGGTTTTGCTTTTCGCCCGCATTCCTTACCGTATTATTTTTCGGTTTTCTTTCGCGTATTGAAAGTTAGCAGGTTTGCTTTTCGCCCGTATTCTTTACCGTATTATTTTTCGTTTTTCTTTCGCGTATTGAAAGTTAGCAGGTTTGCTTTTCGCCCGTATTCTTTACCGTATTATTTTTCGGTTTTCTTTCGCGTATTGAAAGTTAGGGGGTTTTGCTGGGTTTTTAAATCTTAGTTAGCGAGTTTTGCTTTTCACCCGTATTCTTTACCGTATTATTTTTTGGTATTCTTTCGCGTATTGAAAGTTAGGGGATTTTGCTGGGTTTTTAAATCTTAGTTAGCGAGTTTTGGTTTTCACCCGTATTCTTTACCGTATTATTTTTCGGTATTCTTTCGCGTATTGAAAGTTAGCAGGTTTGCTTTTCGCCCGTATTCTTTACCGTATTATTTTTCGGTTTTCTTTCGCGTATTGAAAGTTAGCAGGTTTGCTTTTCGCCCGTATTCTTTACCGTATTATTTTTCGGTTTTCTTTCGCGTATTGAAAGTTAGCAGGTTTGCTTTTCGCCCGCATTCCTTACCGTATTATTTTTCGGTTTTCTTTCGCGTATTGAAAGTTAGCAGGTTTGCTTTTCGCCCGTATTCTTTACCGTATTATTTTTCGGTTTTCTTTCGCGTATTGAAAGTTAGCAGGTTTGCTTTTCGCCCGTATTCTTTACCGTATTATTTTCCGGTTTTCTTTCGCGTATTGAAAGTTAGCCGGTTTTGCTTTTCGCCCGCATTCCTTACCGTATTATTTTTCGGTTTTCTTTCGCGTATTGAAAGTTAGCAGGTTTGCTTTTCGCCCGTTTTCTTTACCGTATTATTTTTCGGTTTTCTTTCGCGTATTGAAAGTTAGCAGGTTTGCTTTTCGCCCGTATTCTTTACCGTATTATTTTTCGGTTTTCTTTCGCGTATTGAAAGTTAGCAGGTTTGCTTTTCGCCCGCATTCCTTACCGTATTATTTTTCGGTTTTCTTTCGCGTATTGAAAGTTAGCAGGTTTGCTTTTCGCCCGTATTCTTTACCGTATTATTTTTCGGTTTTCTTTCGCGTATTGAAAGTTAGCAGGTTTGCTTTTCGCCCGCATTCTTTACCGTATTATTTTTTGGTATTATTTCGCGTATTGAAAGTTAGGGGGTTTTGCTGGGTTTTTAAATCTTAGTTAGCAAGTTTTGGTTTTCACCCGTATTCTTTACCGTATTATTTTTCGGTTTTCTTTCGCGTATTGAAATTTAGCAGGTTTGCTTTTCACCCGTATTCTTTACCGTATTATTTTTTGGTATTCTTTCGCGTATTGAAAGTTAGGGGGTTTTGCTGGGTTTTTAAATCTTAGTTAGCGAGTTTTGGTTTTCACCCGTATTCTTTACCGTATTATTTTTCGGTATTCTTTCGCGTATTGAAAGTTAGCAGGTTTGCTTTTCGCCCGTATTCTTTACCGTATTATTTTTCGGTTTTCTTTCGCGTATTGAAAGTTAGCCGGTTTTGCTTTTCGCCCGCATTCCTTACCGTATTATTTTTCGGTTTTCTTTCGCGTATTGAAAGTTAGCAGGTTTGCTTTTCGCCCGTATTCTTTACCGTATTATTTTTCGTTTTTCTTTCGCGTATTGAAAGTTAGCAGGTTTGCTTTTCGCCCGTATTCTTTACCGTATTATTTTTCGGTTTTCTTTCGCGTATTGAAAGTTAGGGGGTTTTGCTGGGTTTTTAAATCTTAGTTAGCGAGTTTTGCTTTTCACCCGTATTCTTTACCGTATTATTTTTTGGTATTCTTTCGCGTATTGAAAGTTAGGGGGTTTTGCTGGGTTTTTAAATCTTAGTTAGCGAGTTTTGGTTTTCACCCGTATTCTTTACCGTATTATTTTTCGGTATTCTTTCGCGTATTGAAAGTTAGCAGGTTTGCTTTTCGCCCGTATTCTTTACCGTATTATTTTTCGGTTTTCTTTCGCGTATTGAAAGTTAGCCGGTTTTGCTTTTCGCGCGCATTCCTTACCGTATTATTATTCGGTTTTCTTTCGCGTATTGAAAGTTAGCAGGTTTGCTTTTCGCCCGTATTCTTTACCGTATTATTTTTCGGTTTTCTTTCGCGTATTGAAAGTTAGCAGGTTTGCTTTTCGCCCGTATTCTTTACCGTATTATTTTTCGGTTTTCTTTCGCGTATTGAAAGTTAGGGGGTTTTGCTGGGTTTTTAAATCTTAGTTAGCGAGTTTTGGTTTTCACCCGTATTCTTTAACGTATTATTTTCCGGTTTTCTTTCGCGTATTGAAAGTTAGCCGGTTTTGCTTTTCGCCCGCATCCCTTACCGTATTATTTTCCGGTTTTCTTTCGCGTATTGAAAGTTAGCAGGTTTGCTTTTCGCCCGTATTCTTTACCGTATTATTTTCCGGTTTTCTTTCGCGTATTGAAAGTTAGCCGGTTTTGCTTTTCGCCCGTATTCTTTACCGTATTATTTTTCGGTTTTCTTTCGCGTATTGAAAGTTAGCAGGTTTGCTTTTCGCCCGTATTCTTTACCGTATTATTTTCCGGTTTTCTTTCGCGTATTGAAAGTTAGCCGGTTTTGCTTTTCGCCCGCATTCCTTACCGTATTATTTTTCGGTTTTCTTTCGCGTATTGAAAGTTAGCAGGTTTGCTTTTCGCCCGTTTTCTTTACCGTATTATTTTTCGGTTTTCTTTCGCGTATTGAAAGTTAGCAGGTTTGCTTTTCGCCCGTATTCTTTACCGTATTATTTTTCGGTTTTCTTTCGCGTATTGAAAGTTAGCAGGTTTGCTTTTCGCCCGCATTCCTTACCGTATTATTTTTCGGTTTTCTTTCGCGTATTGAAAGTTAGCAGGTTTGCTTTTCGCCCGTATTCTTTACCGTATTATTTTTCGGTTTTCTTTCGCGTATTGAAAGTTAGCAGGTTTGCTTTTCGCCCGCATTCTTTACCGTATTATTTTTTGGTATTATTTCGCGTATTGAAAGTTAGGGGGTTTTGCTGGGTTTTTAAATCTTAGTTAGCAAGTTTTGGTTTTCACCCGTATTCTTTACCGTATTATTTTTCGGTTTTCTTTCGCGTATTGAAATTTAGCAGGTTTGCTTTTCACCCGTATTCTTTACCGTATTATTTTTTGGTATTCTTTCGCGTATTGAAAGTTAGGGGGTTTTGCTGGGTTTTTAAATCTTAGTTAGCGAGTTTTGGTTTTCACCCGTATTCTTTACCGTATTATTTTTCGGTATTCTTTCGCGTATTGAAAGTTAGCAGGTTTGCTTTTCGCCCGTATTCTTTACCGTATTATTTTTCGGTTTTCTTTCGCGTATTGAAAGTTAGCCGGTTTTGCTTTTCGCCCGCATTCCTTACCGTATTATTTTTCGGTTTTCTTTCGCGTATTGAAAGTTAGCAGGTTTGCTTTTCGCCCGTATTCTTTACCGTATTATTTTTCGGTTTTCTTTCGCGTATTGAAAGTTAGCAGGTTTGCTTTTCGCCCGTATTCTTTACCGTATTATTTTTCGGTTTTCTTTCGCGTATTGAAAGTTAGGGGGTTTTGCTGGGTTTTTAAATCTTAGTTAGCGAGTTTTGCTTTTCACCCGTATTCTTTACCGTATTATTTTTTGGTATTCTTTCGCGTATTGAAAGTTAGGGGGTTTTGCTGGGTTTTTAAATCTTAGTTAGCGAGTTTTGGTTTTCACCCGTATTCTTTACCGTATTATTTTTCGGTATTCTTTCGCGTATTGAAAGTTAGCAGGTTTGCTTTTCGCCCGTATTCTTTACCGTATTATTTTTCGGTTTTCTTTCGCGTATTGAAAGTTAGCCGGTTTTGCTTTTCGCGCGCATTCCTTACCGTATTATTTTTCGGTTTTCTTTCGCGTATTGAAAGTTAGCAGGTTTGCTTTTCGCCCGTATTCTTTACCGTATTATTTTTCGGTTTTCTTTCGCGTATTGAAAGTTAGCAGGTTTGCTTTTCGCCCGTATTCTTTACCGTATTATTTTTCGGTTTTCTTTCGCGTATTGAAAGTTAGGGGGTTTTGCTGGGTTTTTAAATCTTAGTTAGCGAGTTTTGGTTTTCACCCGTATTCTTTACCGTATTATTTTCCGGTTTTCTTTCGCGTATTGAAAGTTAGCCGGTTTTGCTTTTCGCCCGCATTCCTTACCGTATTATTTTCCGGTTTTCTTTCGCGTATTGAAAGTTAGCAGGTTTGCTTTTCGCCCGTATTCTTTACCGTATTATTTTCCGGTTTTCTTTCGCGTATTGAAAGTTAGCCGGTTTTGCTTTTCGCCCGTATTCTTTACCGTATTATTTTCCGGTTTTCTTTCGCGTATTGAAAGTTAGCCGGTTTTGCTTTTCGCCCGCATTCCTTACCGTATTATTTTTCGGTTTTCTTTCGCGTATTGAAAGTTAGCAGGTTTGCTTTTCGCCCGTTTTCTTTACCGTATTATTTTTCGGTTTTCTTTCGCGTATTGAAAGTTAGCAGGTTTGCTTTTCGCCCGTATTCTTTACCGTATTATTTTTCGGTTTTCTTTCGCGTATTGAAAGTTAGCAGGTTTGCTCTTCGCCCGCATTCCTTACCGTATTATTTTTCGGTTTTCTTTCGCGTATTGAAAGTTAGCAGGTTTGCTTTTCGCCCGTATTCTTTACCGTATTATTTTTTGGTATTATTTCGCGTATTGAAAGTTAGGGGGTTTTGCTGGGTTTTTAAATCTTAGTTAGCGAGTTTTGGTTTTCACCCGTATTCTTTACCGTATTATTTTTCGGTTTTCTTTCGCGTATTGAAATTTAGCAGGTTTGCTTTTCACCCGTATTCTTTACCGTATTATTTTTTGGTATTCTTTCGCGTAATGAAAGTTAGGGGGTTTTGCTGGGTTTTTAAATCTTAGTTAGCGAGTTTTGGTTTTCACCCGTATTCTTTACCGTATTATTTTTCGGTATTCTTTCGCGTATTGAAAGTTAGCAGGTTTGCTTTTCGCCCGTATTCTTTACCGTATTATTTTTCGGTTTTCTTTCGCGTATTGAAAGTTAGCAGGTTTGCTTTTCGCCCGCATTCCTTACCGTATTATTTTTCGGTTTTCTTTCGCGTATTGAAAGTTAGCAGGTTTGCTTTTCGCCCGTATTCTTTACCGTATTATTTTTCGGTTTTCTTTCGCGTATTGAAAGTTAGCAGGTTTGCTTTTCGCCCGTATTGCTTACCGTATTATTTTTCGGTTTTCTTTCGCGTATTGAAAGTTAGCAGGTTTGCTTTTCGCCCGCATTCCTTACCGTATTATTTTTCGGTTTTCTTTCGCGTATTGAAAGTTAGCAGGTTTGCTTTTCGCCCGTATTCTTTACCGTATTATTTTTCGGTTTTCTTTCGCGTATTGAAAGTTAGCAGGTTTGCTTTTCGCCCGCATTCCTTACCGTATTATTTTTCGGTTTTCTTTCGCGTATTGAAAGTTAGCAGGTTTGCTTTTCGCCCGCATTCCTTACCGTATTATTTTTCGGTTTTCTTTCGCGTATTGAAAGTTAGCCGGTTTTGCTTTTCGCCCGCATTCCTTACCGTATTATTTTTCGGTTTTATTTCGCGTATTGAAAGTTAGCAGGTTTGCTTTTCGCCCGCATTCCTTACCGTATTATTTTTCGGTTTTCTTTCGCGTATTGAAAGTTAGCAGGTTTGCTGTTCGCCCGCATTCCTTACCGTATTATTTTTCGGTTTTCTTTCGCGTATTGAAAGTTAGCCGGTTTTGCTTTTCGCCCGCATTCCTTACCGTATTATTTTTCGGTTTTCTTTCGCGTATTGAAAGTTAGCAGGTTTGCTTTTCGCCCGCATTCCTTACCGTATTATTTTTCGGTTTTCTTTCGCGTATTGAAAGTTAGCAGGTTTGCTTTTCGCCCGCATTCCTTACCGTATTATTTTTCGGTTTTCTTTCGCGTATTGAAAGTTAGCCGGTTTTGCTTTTCGCCCGCATTCTTTACCGTATTATTTTTCGGTTTTCTTTCGCGTATTGAAAGTTAGCAGGTTTGCTTTTCGCCCGCATTCCTTGCCGTATTATTTTTCGGTTTTCTTTCGCGTATTGAAAGTTAGAAGGTTTACTTTTCGCCCGCATTCCTTACCGTATTATTTTTCGGTTTTCTTTCGCGTATTGAAAGTTAGCAGGCTTGCTTTTCGCCCGCATTCCTTACCGTATTATTTTTCGGTTTTCTTTCGCGTATTGAAAGTTAGCAGGTTTACTTTTCGCCCGCATTCCTTACCGTATTATTTTTCGGTTTTCTTTCGCGTATTGAAAGTTAGCAGGTTTGCTTTTCGCCCGCATTCCTTACCGTATTATTTTTCGGTTTTCTTTCGCGTATTGAAAGTTAGCCGGTTTTGCTTTTCGCCCGCATTCCTTACCGTATTATTTTTCGGTTTTATTTCGCGTATTGAAAGTTAGCAGGTTTGCTTTTCGCCCGCATTCCTTACCGTATTATTTTTCGGTTTTCTTTCGCGTATTGAAAGTTAGCAGGTTTGCTTTTCGCCCGCATTCCTTACCGTATTATTTTTCGGTTTTCTTTCGCGTATTGAAAGTTAGCCGGTTTTGCTTTTCGCCCGCATTCCTTACCGTATTATTTTTCGGTTTTCTTTCGCGTATTGAAAGTTAGCAGGTTTGCTTTTCGCCCGTATTCCTTACCGTATTATTTTTCGGTTTTCTTTCGCGTATTGAAAGTTAGCAGGTTTGCTTTTCGCCCGCATTCCTTACCGTATTATTTTTCGGTTTTCTTTCGCGTATTGAAAGTTAGCCGGTTTTGCTTTTCGCCCGCATTCCTTACCGTATTATTTTTCGGTTTTCTTTCGCGTATTGAAAGTTAGCAGGTTTGCTTTTCGCCCGCATTCCTTACCGTATTATTTTTCGGTTTTCTTTCGCGTATTGAAAGTTAGCCGGTTTTGCTTTTCGCCCGCATTCTTTACCGTATTATTTTTCGGTTTTCTTTCGCGTATTGAAAGTTAGCAGGTTTGCTTTTCGCCCGCATTCCTTACCGTATTATTTTTCGGTTTTCTTTCGCGTATTGAAAGTTAGCCGGTTTTGCTTTTCGCCCGCATTCCTTACCGTATTATTTTTCGGTTTTATTTCGCGTATTGAAAGTTAGCAGGTTTGCTTTTCGCCCGCATTCCTTACCGTATTATTTTTCGGTTTTCTTTCGCGTATTGAAAGTTAGCCGGTTTTGCTTTTCGCCCGCATTCCTTACCGTATTATTTTTCGGTTTTATTTCGCGTATTGAAAGTTAGCAGGTTTGCTTTTCGCCCGCATTCCTTACCGTATTATTTTTCGGTTTTCTTTCGCGTATTGAAAGTTAGCAGGTTTCCTTTTCGCCCGCATTCCTTACCGTATTATTTTTCGGTTTTCTTTCGCGTATTGAAAGTTAGCAGGTTTGCTTTTCGCCCGCATTCCTTACCGTATTATTTTTCGGTTTTCTTTCGCGTATTGAAAGTTAGCAGGTTTCCTTTTCGCCCGCATTCCTTACCGTATTATTTTTCGGTTTTCTTTCGCGTATTGAAAGTTAGCAGGTTTGCTTTTCGCCCGCATTCCTTACCGTATTATTTTTCGGTTTTCTTTCGCGTATTGAAAGTTAGCCGGTTTTGCTTTTCGCCCGCATTCCTTACCGTATTATTTTTCGGTTTTATTTCGCGTATTAAAAGTTAGCAGGTTTGCTTTTCGCCCGCATTCCTTACCGTATTATTTTTCGGTTTTCTTTCGCGTATTGAAAGTTAGCAGGTTTGCTTTTCGCCCGCATTCCTTACCGTATTATTTTTCGGTTTTCTTTCGCGTATTGAAAGTTAGCCGGTTTTGCTTTTCGCCCGCATTCCTTACCGTATTATTTTTCGGTTTTCTTTCGCGTATTGAAAGTTAGCAGGTTTGCTTTTCGCCCGCATTCCTTACCGTATTATTTTTCGGTTTTCTTTCGCGTATTGAAAGTTAGCCGGTTTTGCTTTTCGCCCGCATTCTTTACCGTATTATTTTTCGGTTTTCTTTCGCGTATTGAAAGTTAGCAGGTTTGCTTTTCGCCCGCATTCCTTACCGTATTATTTTTCGGTTTTCTTTCGCGTATTGAAAGTTAGCCGGTTTTTCTTTTCGCCCGCATTCCTTACCGTATTATTTTTCGGTTTTATTTCGCGTATTGAAAGTTAGCAGGTTTGCTTTTCGCCCGACTTCCTTACCGTATTATTTTTCGGTTTTCTTTCGCGTATTGAAAGTTAGCAGGTTTGCTTTTCGCCCGCATTCCTTACCGTATTATTTTTCGGTTTTCTTTCGCGTATTGAAAGTTAGCCGGTTTTGCTTTTCGCCCGCATTCCTTACCGTATTATTTTTCGGTTTTCTTTCGCGTATTGAAAGTTAGCAGGTTTGCTTTTCGCCCGTATTCCTTACCGTATTATTTTTCGGTTTTCTTTCGCGTATTGAAAGTTAGCAGGTTTGCTTTTCGCCCGCATTCCTTACCGTATTATTTTTCGGTTTTCTTTCGCGTTTTGAAAGTTAGCCGGTTTTGCTTTTCGCCCGCATTCTTTACCGTATTATTTTTCGGTTTTCTTTCGCGTATTGAAAGTAAGCAGGTTTGCTTTTCGCCCGCATTCCTTACCGTATTATTTTTCGGTTTTCTTTCGCGTATTGAAAGTTAGCAGGTTTGCTTTTCGCCCGTATTCTTTACCGTATTATTTTTCGGTTTTCTTTCGCGTATTGAAAGTTAGCAGGTTTGCTTTTCGCCCGCATTCCTTACCGTATTATTTTTCGGTTTTCTTTCGCGTATTGAAAGTTAGCCGGTTTTGCTTTTCGCCCGCATTCTTTACCGTATTATTTTTCGGTTTTCTTTCGCGTATTGAAAGTTAGCAGGTTTGCTTTTCGCCCGCATTCCTTACCATATTATTTTTCGGTTTTCTTTCGCGTATTGAAAGTTAGCAGGCTTGCTTTTCGCCCGCATTCCTTACCGTATTATTTTTCGGTTTTCTTTCGCGTATTGAAAGTTAGCAGGTTTCCTTTTCGCCCGCATTCCTTACCGTATTATTTTTCGGTTTTCTTTCGCGTATTGAAAGTTAGCAGGTTTGCTTTTCGCCCGCATTCCTTACCGTATTATTTTTCGGTTTTCTTTCGCGTATTGAAAGTTAGCCGGTTTTGCTTTTCGCCCGCATTCCTTACCGTATTATTTTTCGGTTTTATTTCGCGTATTAAAAGTTAGCAGGTTTGCTTTTCGCCCGCATTCCTTACCGTATTATTTTTCGGTTTTCTTTCGCGTATTGAAAGTTAGCAGGTTTGCTTTTCGCCCGCATTCCTTACCGTATTATTTTTCGGTTTTCTTTCGCGTATTGAAAGTTAGCCGGTTTTGCTTTTCGCCCGCATTCCTTACCGTATTATTTTTCGGTTTTCTTTCGCGTATTGAAAGTTAGCAGGTTTGCTTTTCGCCCGCATTCCTTACCGTATTATTTTTCGGTTTTCTTTCGCGTATTGAAAGTTAGCCGGTTTTGCTTTTCGCCCGCATTCTTTACCGTATTATTTTTCGGTTTTCTTTCGCGTATTGAAAGTTAGCAGGTTTGCTTTTCGCCCGCATTCCTTACCGTATTATTTTTCGGTTTTCTTTCGCGTATTGAAAGTTAGCAGGCTTGCTTTTCGCCCGCATTCCTTACCGTATTGTTTTTCGGTTTTCTTTCGCTTATTGAAAGTTAGCAGGTTTGCTTTTCACCCGTATTCTTTACCGTATTATTTTTCGGTTTTCTTTCGCGTATTGAAAGTTAGCAGGTTTGCTTTTCGCCCGCATTCTTTACCGTATTATTTTTCGGTTTTCTTTCGCGTATTGAAAGTTAGCAGGTTTGCTTTTCGCCCGTATTCTTTAACGTATTATTTTTCGGTTTTCTTTCGCGTATTGAAAGTTAGCAGGTTTGCTTTTCGCCCGCATTCCTTACCGTATTATTTTTCGGTTTTCTTTCGCGTATTGAAAGTTAGCCGGTTTTGCTTTTCGCCCGCATTCTTTACCGTATTATTTTTCGGTTTTCTTTCGCGTATTGAAAGTTAGCAGGTTTGCTTTTCGCCCGCATTCCTTACCGTATTATTTTTCGGTTTTCTTTCGCGTATTGAAAGTTAGCAGGTTTGCATTTCGCCCGCATTCCTTACCGTATTATTTTTCGGTTTTCTTTCGCGTATTGAAAGTTAGCCGGTTTTGCTTTTCGCCCGCATTCCTTACCGTATTATTTTTCGGTTTTATTTCGCGTATTGAAAGTTAGCAGGTTTGCTTTTCGCCCGCATTCCTTACCGTATTATTTTTCGGTTTTCTTTCGCGTATTGAAAGTTAGCAGGTTTGCTTTTCGCCCGCATTCCTTACCGTATTATTTTTCGGTTTTCTTTCGCGTATTGAAAGTTAGCCGGTTTTGCTTTTCGCCCGCATTCCTTACCGTATTATTTTTCGGTTTTCTTTCGCGTATTGAAAGTTAGCAGGTTTGCTTTTCGCCCGCATTCCTTACCGTATTATTTTTCGGTTTTCTTTCGCGTATTGAAAGTTAGCAGGTTTGCTTTTCGCCCGCATTCCTTACCGTATTATTTTTCGGTTTTCTTTCGCGTAATGAAAGTTAGCCGGTTTTGCTTTTCGCCCGCATTCTTTACCGTATTATTTTTCGGTTTTCTTTCGCGTATTGAAAGTTAGCAGGTTTGCTTTTCGCCCGCATTCCTTGCCGTATTATTTTTCGGTTTTCTTTCGCGTATTGAAAGTTAGCAGGCTTGCTTTTCGCCCGCATTCCTTACCGTATTATTTTTCGGTTTTCTTTCGCTTATTGAAAGTTAGCAGGTTTACTTTTCGCCCGCATTCCTTACCGTATTATTTTTCGGTTTTCTTTCGCGTATTGAAAGTTAGCAGGTTTGCTTTTCGCCCGCATTCCTTACCGTATTATTTTTCGGTTTTCTTTCGCGTATTGAAAGTTAGCCGGTTTTGCTTTTCGCCCGCATTCCTTACCGTATTATTTTTCGGTTTTATTTCGCGTATTGAAAGTTAGCAGGTTTGCTTTTCGCCCGCATTCCTTACCGTATTATTTTTCGGTTTTCTTTCGCGTATTGAAAGTTAGCAGGTTTGCTTTTCGCCCGCATTCCTTACCGTATTATTTTTCGGTTTTCTTTCGCGTATTGAAAGTTAGCCGGTTTTGCTTTTCGCCCGCATTCCTTACCGTATTATTTTTCGGTTTTCTTTCGCGTATTGAAAGTTAGCAGGTTTGCTTTTCGCCCGTATTCCTTACCGTATTATTTTTCGGTTTTCTTTCGCGTATTGAAAGTTAGCAGGTTTGCTTTTCGCCCGCATTCCTTACCGTATTATTTTTCGGTTTTCTTTCGCGTATTGAAAGTTAGCCGGTTTTGCTTTTCGCCCGCATTCTTTACCGTATTATTTTTCGGTTTTCTTTCGCGTATTGAAAGTAAGCAGGTTTGCTTTTCGCCCGCATTCCTTACCGTATTATTTTTCGGTTTTCTTTCGCGTATTGAAAGTTAGCAGGTTTGCTTTTCGCCCGTATTCTTTACCGTATTATTTTTCGGTTTTCTTTCGCGTATTGAAAGTTAGCAGGTTTGCTTTTCGCCCGCATTCCTTACCGTATTATTTTTCGGTTTTCTTTCGCGTATTGAAAGTTAGCCGGTTTTGCTTTTCGCCCGCATTCTTTACCGTATTATTTTTCGGTTTTCTTTCGCGTATTGAAAGTTAGCAGGTTTGCGTTTCGCCCGCATTCCTTACCATATTATTTTTCGGTTTTCTTTCGCGTATTGAAAGTTAGCAGGCTTGCTTTTCGCCCGCATTCCTTACCGTATTATTTTTCGGTTTTCTTTCGCGTATTGAAAGTTAGCAGGTTTCCTTTTCGCCCGCATTCCTTACCGTATTATTTTTCGGTTTTCTTTCGCGTATTGAAAGTTAGCAGGTTTGCTTTTCGCCCGCATTCCTTACCGTATTATTTTTCGGTTTTCTTTCGCGTATTGAAAGTTAGCCGGTTTTGCTTTTCGCCCGCATTCCTTACCGTATTATTTTTCGGTTTTATTTCGCGTATTAAAAGTTAGCAGGTTTGCTTTTCGCCCGCATTCCTTACCGTATTATTTTTCGGTTTTCTTTCGCTTATTGAAAGTTAGCAGGTTTGCTTTTCGCCCGCATTCCTTACCGTATTATTTTTATGTTTTCTTTCGCGTATTGAAAGTTAGCCGGTTTTGCTTTTCGCCCGCATTCCTTACCGTATTATTTTTCGGTTTTCTTTCGCGTATTGAAAGTTAGCAGGTTTGCTTTTCGCCCGCATTCCTTACCGTATTATTTTTCGGTTTTCTTTCGCGTATTGAAAGTTAGCCGGTTTTGCTTTTCGCCCGCATTCTTTACCGTATTATTTTTCGGTTTTCTTTCGCGTATTGAAAGTTAGCAGGTTTGCGTTTCGCCCGCATTCCTTACCATATTATTTTTCGGTTTTCTTTCGCGTATTGAAAGTTAGCAGGCTTGCTTTTCGCCCGCATTCCTTACCGTATTATTTTTCGGTTTTCTTTCGCGTATTGAAAGTTAGCAGGTTTCCTTTTCGCCCGCATTCCTTACCGTATTATTTTTCGGTTTTCTTTCGCGTATTGAAAGTTAGCAGGTTTGCTTTTCGCCCGCATTCCTTACCGTATTATTTTTCGGTTTTCTTTCGCGTATTGAAAGTTAGCCGGTTTTGCTTTTCGCCCGCATTCCTTACCGTATTATTTTTCGGTTTTATTTCGCGTATTAAAAGTTAGCAGGTTTGCTTTTCGCCCGCATTCCTTACCGTATTATTTTTCGGTTTTCTTTCGCTTATTGAAAGTTAGCAGGTTTGCTTTTCGCCCGCATTCCTTACCGTATTATTTTTATGTTTTCTTTCGCGTATTGAAAGTTAGCCGGTTTTGCTTTTCGCCCGCATTCCTTACCGTATTATTTTTCGGTTTTCTTTCGCGTATTGAAAGTTAGCAGGTTTGCTTTTCGCCCGCATTCCTTACCGTATTATTTTTCGGTTTTCTTTCGCGTATTGAAAGTTAGCCGGTTTTGCTTTTCGCCCGCATTCTTTACCGTATTATTTTTCGGTTTTCTTTCGCGTATTGAAAGTTAGCAGGTTTGCTTTTCGCCCGCATTCCTTACCGTATTATTTTTCGGTTTTCTTTCGCGTATTGAAAGTTAGCAGGCTTGCTTTTCGCCCGCATTCCTTACCGTATTGTTTTTCGGTTTTCTTTCGCTTATTGAAAGTTAGCAGGTTTGCTTTTCGCCCGTATTCTTTACCGTATTATTTTTCGGTTTTCTTTCGCGTATTGAAAGTTAGCAGGTTTGCTTTTCGCCCGCATTCTTTACCGTATTATTTTTCGGTTTTCTTTCGCGTATTGAAAGTTAGCAGGTTTGCTTTTCGCCCGTATTCTTTAACGTATTATTTTTCGGTTTTCTTTCGCGTATTGAAAGTTAGCAGGTTTGCTTTTCGCCCGCATTCCTTACCGTATTATTTTTCGGTTTTCTTTCGCGTATTGAAAGTTAGCAGGTTTGCTTTTCGCCCGCATTCCTTACCGTATTATTTTTCGGTTTTCTTTCGCGTATTGAAAGTTAGCCGGTTTTGCTTTTCGCCCGCATTCTTTACCGTATTATTTTTCGGTTTTCTTTCGCGTATTGAAAGTTAGCAGGTTTGCTTTTCGCCCGCATTCCTTACCGTATTATTTTTCGGTTTTCTTTCGCGTATTGAAAGTTAGTAGGTTTGCTTTTCGCCCGCATTCCTTACCGTATTGTTTTTCGGTTTTCTTTCGCGTATTGAAAGTTAGCAGGTTTGCATTTCGCCCGTATTCTTTACCGTATTATTTTTCGGTTTTCTTTCGCGTATTGAAAGTTAGCAGGTTTGCTTTTCGCCCGCATTCTTTACCGTATTATTTTTTGGTATTATTTCGCGTATTGAAAGTTAGGGGGTTTTGCTGGGTTTTTAAATCTTAGTTAGCGAGTTTTGGTTTTCACCCGTATTCTTTACCGTATTATTTTTCGGTTTTCTTTCGCGTATTGAAAGTTAGCAGGTTTGCTTTTCGCCCGTATTCTTTACCGTATTATTTTTCGGTTTTCTTTCGCGTATTGAAAGTTAGCAGGTTTGCTTTTCGCCCGTATTCTTTACCGTATTATTTTTTGGTATTCTTTCGCGTATTGAAAGTTAGCAGGTTTGCTTTTCGCCCGTATTCTTTACCGTATTATTTTTCGGTTTTCTTTCGCGAATTGAAAGTTAGCAGGTTTGCTTTTCGCCCGTATTCTTTACCGTATTATTTTTTGGTATTCTTTCGCGTATTGAAAGTTAGCAGGTTTGCTTTTCGCCCGTATTCTTTACCGTATTATTTTTCGGTTTTCTTTCGCGAATTGAAAGTTAGCAGGTTTGCTTTTCGCCCGTATTCTTTACCGTATTATTTTTCGGTTTTCTTTCGCGTATTGAAAGTTAGCAGGTTTGCTTTTCGCCCGTATTCTTTACCGTATTATTTTTTGGTATTCTTTCGCGTATTGAAAGTTAGCAGGTTTGCTTTTCGCCCGTATTCTTTACCGTATTATTTTTCGGTTTTCTTTCGCGTATTGAAAGTTAGCAGGTTTGCTTTTCGCCCGTATTCTTTACCGTATTATTTTTTGGTATTCTTTCGCGTATTGAAAGTTAGCAGGTTTGCTTTTCGCCCGTATTCTTTACCGTATTATTTTTCGGTTTTCTTTCGCGAATTGAAAGTTAGCATGTTTGCTTTTCGCCCGTATTCTTTACCGTATTATTTTTTGGTATTCTTTCGCGTATTGAAAGTTAGCAGGTTTGCTTTTCACCCGTATTCTTTACCGTATTATTTTTCGGTTTTCTTTCGCGTATTGAAAGTTAGCAGGTTTGCTTTTCGCCCGTATTCTTTACCGTATTATTTTTCGGTTTTCTTTCGCGTATTGAAAGTTAGCAGGTTTGCTTTTCGCCCGTATTCTTTACCGTATTATTTTTTGGTATTCTTTCGCGTATTGAAAGTTAGCAGGTTTGCTTTTCGCCCGTATTCTTTACCGTATTATTTGTCGGTTTTCTTTCGCGTATTGAAAGTTAGCAGGTTTGCTTTTCGCCCGCATTCCTTACCGTATTATTTTTCGGTTTTCTTTCGCGTATTGAAAGTTAGCAGGTTTGCTTTTCGCCCGCATTCCTTACCGTATTATTTTTCGGTTTTCTTTCGCGTATTGAAAGTTAAAAGGTTTGCTTTTCGCCCGTATTCTTTACCGTATTATTTTTCGGTTTTCTTTCGCGTATTGAAAGTTAGCAGGTTTGCTTTTCGCCCGTATTCTTTACCGTATTATTTTTTGGTATTCTTTCGCGTATTGAAAGTTAGGGGGTTTTGCTGGGTTTTTAAATCTTAGTTAGCGAGTTTTGGTTTTCACCCGTATTCTTTACCGTATTATTTTTCGGTTTTCTTTCGCGTATTGAAAGTTAGCAGGTTTGCTTTTCGCCCGTATTCTTTACCGTATTATTTTTCGGTTTTCTTTCGCGTATTGAAAGTTAGCAGGTTTGCTTTTCGCCCGTATTCTTTACCGTATTTTTTTTTGGTATTCTTTCGCGTATTGAAAGTTAGGGGGTTTTGCTGGGTTTTTAAATCTTAGTTAGCGAGTTTTGGTTTTCACCCGTATTCTTTACCGTATTATTTTTCGGTTTTCTTTCGCGTATTGAAAGTTAGCAGGTTTGCTTTTCGCCCGTATTCTTTACCGTATTATTTTTTGGTTTTCTTTCGCGTATTGAAAGTTAGCAGGTTTGCTTTTCGCCCGTATTCTTTACCGTATTATTTTTCGGTTTTCTTTCGCGTATTGAAAGTTAGCAGGTTTGCTTTTCGCCCGTATTCTTTACCGTATTATTTTTTGGTTTTCTTTCGCGTATTGAAAGTTAGCAGGTTTGCTTTTCGCCCGTATTCTTTACCGTATTATTTTTTGGTATTCTTTCGCGTATTGAAAGTTAGCAGGTTTGCTTTTCGCCCGTATTCTTTACCGTATTATTTTTCGGTTTTCTTTCGCGAATTGAAAGTTAGCATGTTTGCTTTTCGCCCGTATTCTTTACCGTATTATTTTTTGGTATTCTTTCGCGTATTGAAAGTTAGCAGGTTTGCTTTTCACCCGTATTCTTTACCGTATTATTTTTCGGTTTTCTTTCGCGTATTGAAAGTTAGCAGGTTTGCTTTTCGCCCGTATTCTTTACCGTATTATTTTTCGGTTTTCTTTCGCGTATTGAAAGTTAGCAGGTTTGCTTTTCGCCCGTATTCTTTACCGTATTATTTTTTGGTATTCTTTCGCGTATTGAAAGTTAGCAGGTTTGCTTTTCGCCCGTATTCTTTACCGTATTATTTTTCGGTTTTCTTTCGCGAATTGAAAGTTAGCATGTTTGCTTTTCGCCCGTATTCTTTACCGTATTATTTTTTGGTATTCTTTCGCGTATTGAAAGTTAGCAGGTTTGCTTTTCACCCGTATTCTTTACCGTATTATTTTTCGGTTTTCTTTCGCGTATTGAAAGTTAGCAGGTTTGCTTTTCGCCCGTATTCTTTACCGTATTATTTTTCGGTTTTCTTTCGCGTATTGAAAGTTAGCAGGTTTGCTTTTCGCCCGTATTCTTTACCGTATTATTTTTTGGTATTCTTTCGCGTATTGAAAGTTAGCAGGTTTGCTTTTCGCCCGTATTCTTTACCGTATTATTTGTCGGTTTTCTTTCGCGTATTGAAAGTTAGCAGGTTTGCTTTTCGCCCGCATTCCTTACCGTATTATTTTTCGGTTTTCTTTCGCGTATTGAAAGTTAGCAGGTTTGCTTTTCGCCCGCATTCCTTACCGTATTATTTTTCGGTTTTCTTTCGCGTATTGAAAGTTAAAAGGTTTGCTTTTCGCCCGTATTCTTTACCGTATTATTTTTCGGTTTTCTTTCGCGTATTGAAAGTTAGCAGGTTTGCTTTTCGCCCGTATTCTTTACCGTATTATTTTTTGGTATTCTTTCGCGTATTGAAAGTTAGGGGGTTTTGCTGGGTTTTTAAATCTTAGTTAGCGAGTTTTGGTTTTCACCCGTATTCTTTACCGTATTATTTTTCGGTTTTCTTTCGCGTATTGAAAGTTAGCAGGTTTGCTTTTCGCCCGTATTCTTTACCGTATTATTTTTCGGTTTTCTTTCGCGTATTGAAAGTTAGCAGGTTTGCTTTTCGCCCGTATTCTTTACCGTATTTTTTTTTGGTATTCTTTCGCGTATTGAAAGTTAGGGGGTTTTGCTGGGTTTTTAAATCTTAGTTAGCGAGTTTTGGTTTTCACCCGTATTCTTTACCGTATTATTTTTCGGTTTTCTTTCGCGTATTGAAAGTTAGCAGGTTTGCTTTTCGCCCGTATTCTTTACCGTATTATTTTTTGGTTTTCTTTCGCGTATTGAAAGTTAGCAGGTTTGCTTTTCGCCCGTATTCTTTACCGTATTATTTTTCGGTTTTCTTTCGCGTATTGAAAGTTAGCAGGTTTGCTTTTCGCCCGTATTCTTTACCGTATTATTTTTCGGTTTTCTTTCGCGTATTGAAAGTTAGCAGGTTTGCTTTTCGCCCGTATTCTTTACCGTATTATTTTTTGGTATTCTTTCGCGTTTTGAAAGTTAGCAGGTTTTGCTGCGTTTTTAAATCTTAGTTAGCGAGTTTTGGTTTTCACCCGTATTCTTTACCGTATTATTTTCCGGTTTTCTTTCGCGTATTGAAAGTTAGCCGGTTTTGCTTTTCGCCCGCATTCCTTACCGTATTATTTTTCAGTTTTTTTCGCGTATTGAAAGTTAGCAGGTTTGCTTTTCGCCTGTATTCTTTACCGTATTATTTTTCGGTTTTCTTTCGCGTATTGAAAGTTAGCAGGTTTGCTTTTCGCCCGCATTCCTTACCGTATTATTTTTCGGTTTTCTTTCGCGTATTGAAAGTTAGCAGGTTTGCTTTTCGCCCGTATTCTTTACCGTATTATTTTTCGGTTGTCTTTCGCGTATTGAAAGTTAGCAGGTTTGCTTTTCGCCCGCATTCCTTACCGTATTATTTTTCGGTTTTCTTTCGCGTATTGAAAGTTAGCAGGTTTGCTTTTCGCCCGTATTCTTTACCGTATTATTTTTCGGTTTTCTTTCGCGTATTGAAAGTTAGCAGGTTTGCTTTTCGCCCGCATACCTTACCGTATTATTTTTTGGTTTTCTTTCGCGTATTGAAAGTTAGCCGGTTTTGCTTTTCGCCCGCATTCCTTACCGTATTATTTTTCGGTTTTCTTTCGCGTATTGAAAGTTAGCAGGTTTGCTTTTCGCCCGTATTCTTTACCGTATTATTTTTCGGTTTTCTTTCGCGTATTGAAAGTTAGCAGGTTTGCTTTTCGCCCGTATTCTTTACCGTATTATTTTTTGGTATTCTTTCGCGTATTGAAAGTTAGCAGGTTTGCTTTTCGCCCGTATTCTTTACCGTATTATTTTTCGGTTTTCTTTCGCGTATTGAAAATTAGCAGGTTTGCTTTTCACCCGTATTCTTTACCGTATTATTTTTTGGTATTCTTTCGCGTATTGAAAGTTAGCAGGTTTGCTTTTCGCCCGTATTCTTTACCGTATTATTTTTCGGTTTTCTTTCGCGAATTGAAAGTTAGCAGGTTTGCTTTTCGCCCGTATTCTTTACCATATTATTTTTTGGTATTCTTTCGCGTATTGAAAGTTAGCAGGTTTGCTTTTCACGCGTATTCTTTACCGTATTATTTTTCGGTTTTCTTTCGCGTATTGAAAGTTAGCAGGTTTGCTTTTCGCCCGTATTCTTTACCGTATTATTTTTTGGTATTCTTTCGCGTATTGAAAGTTAGCAGGTTTGCTTTTCGCCCGTATTCTTTACCGTATTATTTTTCGGTTTTCTTTCGCGAATTGAAAGTTAGCAGGTTTGCTTTTCGCCCGTATTCTTTACCGTATTATTTTTCGGTTTTCTTTCGCGTATTGAAATTAGCAGGTTTGCTTTTCGCCCGTATTCTTTACCGTATTATTTTTTGGTATTCTTTCGCGTATTGAAAGTTAGCAGGTTTGCTTTTCGCCCGTATTCTTTACCGTATTATTTTTCGGTTTTCTTTCGCGTATTGAAAGTTAGCAGGTTTGCTTTTCGCCCGTATTCTTTACCGTATTATTTTTTGGTATTCTTTCGCGTATTGAAAGTTAGCAGGTTTGCTTTTCGCCCGTATTCTTTACCGTATTATTTTTCGGTTTTCTTTCGCGTATTGAAAGTTAGCAGGTTTGCTTTTCGCCCGTATTCTTTACCGTATTATTTTTTGGTATTCTTTCGCGTATTGAAAGTTAGCAGGTTTGCTTTTCACCCGTATTCTTTACCGTATTATTTTTCGGTTTTCTTTCGCGTATTGAAAGTTAGCAGGTTTGCTTTTCGCCCGTATTCTTTACCGTATTATTTGTCGGTTTTCTTTTGCGTATTGAAAGTTAGCAGGTTTGCTTTTCGCCCGCATTCCTTACCGTATTATTTTTCGGTTTTCTTTCGCGTATTGAAAGTTAGCAGGTTTGCTTTTCGCCCGCATTCCTTACCGTATTATTTTTCGGTTTTCTTTCGCGTATTGAAAGTTAAAAGGTTTGCTTTTCGCCCGTATTCTTTACCGTATTATTTTTCGGTTTTCTTTCGCGTATTGAAAGTTAGCAGGTTTGCTTTTCGCCCGTATTCTTTACCGTATTATTTTTTGGTATTCTTTCGCGTATTGAAAGTTAGGGGGTTTTGCTGGGTTTTTAAATCTTAGTTAGCGAGTTTTGGTTTTCACCCGTATTCTTTACCGTATTATTTTTCGGTTTTCTTTCGCGTATTGAAAGTTAGCAGGTTTGCTTTTCGCCCGTATTCTTTACCGTATTCTTTTTCGGTTTTCTTTCGCGTATTGAAAGTTAGCAGGTTTGCTTTTCGCCCGTATTCTTTACCGTATTATTATTTGGTATTCTTTCGCGTATTGAAAGTTAGCAGGTTTGCTTTTCACCCGTATTCTTTACCGTATTATTTTTCGGTTTTCTTTCGCGTATTGAAAGTTAGCAGGTTTGCTTTTCGCCCGTATTCTTTACCGTATTATTTTTCGGTTTTCTTTCGCGTATTGAAAGTTAGTAGGTTTGCTTTTCGCCCGTATTCTTTACCGTATTATTTTTTGGTATTCTTTCGCGTATTGAAAGTTAGCAGGTTTGCTTGTCGCCCGTATTCTTTACCGTATTATTTGTCGGTTTTCTTTCGAGTATTGAAAGTTAGCAGGTTTGCTTTTCGCCCGCATTCCTTACCGTATTATTTTTCGGTTTTCTTTCGCGTATTGAAAGTTAAAAGGTTTGCTTTTCGCCCGTATTCTTTACCGTATTATTTTTCGGTTTTCTTTCGCGTATTGAAAGTTAGCAGGTTTGCTTTTCGCCCGTATTCTTTACCGTATTATTTTTTGGTATTATTTCGCGTATTGAAAGTTAGGGGGTTTTGCTGGGTTTTTAAATCTTAGTTAGCGAGTTTTGGTTTTCACCCGTATTCTTTACCGTATTATTTTTCGGTTTTCTTTCGCGTATTGAAAGTTAGCAGGTTTGCTTTTCGCCCGTATTCTTTACCGTATTATTTTTCGGTTTTCTTTCGCGTATTGAAAGTTAGCAGGTTTGCTTTTCGCCCGTATTCTTTACCGTATTATTTTTTGGTATTCTTTCGCGTATTAAAAGTTAGCAGGTTTGCTTTTCACCCGTATTCTTTACCGTATTTTTTTTCGGTTTTCTTTCGCGTATTGAAAGTTAGCAGGTTTGCTTTTCGCCCGTATTCTTTACCGTATTATTTTTCGGTTTTCTTTCGCGTATTGAAAGTTAGCAGGTTTGCTTTTCGCCCGTATTCTTTACCGTATTATTTTTTGGTATTCTTTCGCGTATTGAAATTTAGCAGGTTTGCTTTTCGCCCGTATTCTTTACCGTATTATTTTTTGGTATTCTTTCGCGTATTGAAAGTTAGCAGGTTTGCTTTTCGCCCGTATTCTTTACCGTATTATTTTTCGGTTTTCTTTCGCGTATTGAAAGTTAGCAGGTTTGCTTTTCGCCCGTATTCTTTACCGTATTATTTTTTGGTATTCTTTCGCGTATTGAAAGTTAGCAGGTTTGCTTTTCGCCCGTATTCTTTACCGTATTATTTTTTGGTATTCTTTCGCGTATTGAAAGTTAGCAGGTTTGCTTTTCGCCCGTATTCTTTACCGTATTATTTTTCGGTTTTCTTTCGCGAATTGAAAGTTAGCAGGTTTGCTTTTCGCCCGTATTCTTTACCGTATTATTTTTCGGTTTTCTTTCGCGTATTGAAATTAGCAGGTTTGCTTTTCGCCCGTATTCTTTACCGTATTATTTTTTGGTATTCTTTCGCGTATTGAAAGTTAGCAGGTTTGCATTTCGCCCGTATTCTTTACCGTATTATTTTTCGGTTTTCTTTCGCGTATTGAAAGTTAGCAGGTTTGCTTTTCGCCCGTATTCTTTACCGTATTATTTTTTGGTATTCTTTCGCGTATTGAAAGTTAGCAGGTTTGCTTTTCGCCCGTATTCTTTACCGTATTATTTTTCGGTTTTCTTTCGCGTATTGAAAGTTAGCAGGTTTGCTTTTCGCCCGTATTCTTTACCGTATTATTTTTTGGTATTCTTTCGCGTATTGAAAGTTAGCAGGTTTGCTTTTCACCCGTATTCTTTACCGTATTATTTTTCGGTTTTCTTTCGCGTATTGAAAGTTAGCAGGTTTGCTTTTCGCCCGTATTCTTTACCGTATTATTTGTCGGTTTTCTTTTGCGTATTGAAAGTTAGCAGGTTTGCTTTTCGCCCGCATTCCTTACCGTATTATTTTTCGGTTTTCTTTCGCGTATTGAAAGTTAGCAGGTTTGCTTTTCGCCCGCATTCCTTACCGTATTATTTTTCGGTTTTCTTTCGCGTATTGAAAGTTAAAAGGTTTGCTTTTCGCCCGTATTCTTTACCGTATTATTTTTCGGTTTTCTTTCGCGTATTGAAAGTTAGCAGGTTTGCTTTTCGCCCGTATTCTTTACCGTATTATTTTTTGGTATTCTTTCGCGTATTGAAAGTTAGGGGGTTTTGCTGGGTTTTTAAATCTTAGTTAGCGAGTTTTGGTTTTCACCCGTATTCTTTACCGTATTATTTTTCGGTTTTCTTTCGCGTATTGAAAGTTAGCAGGTTTGCTTTTCGCCCGTATTCTTTACCGTATTATTATTTGGTATTCTTTCGCGTATTGAAAGTTAGCAGGTTTGCTTTTCACCCGTATTCTTTACCGTATTATTTTTCGGTTTTCTTTCGCGTATTGAAAGTTAGCAGGTTTGCTTTTCGCCCGTATTCTTTACCGTATTATTTTTCGGTTTTCTTTCGCGTATTGAAAGTTAGTAGGTTTGCTTTTCGCCCGTATTCTTTACCGTATTATTTTTTGGTATTCTTTCGCGTATTGAAAGTTAGCAGGTTTGCTTGTCGCCCGTATTCTTTACCGTATTATTTGTCGGTTTTCTTTCGAGTATTGAAAGTTAGCAGGTTTGCTTTTCGCCCGCATTCCTTACCGTATTATTTTTCGGTTTTCTTTCGCGTATTGAAAGTTAAAAGGTTTGCTTTTCGCCCGTATTCTTTACCGTATTATTTTTCGGTTTTATTTCGCGTATTGAAAGTTAGCAGGTTTGCTTTTCGCCCGTATTCTTTACCGTATTATTTTTTGATATTCTTTCGCGTATTGAAAGTTAGGGGGTTTTGCTGGGTTTTTAAATCTTAGTTAGCGAGTTTTGGTTTTCACCCGTATTCTTTACCGTATTATTTTTCGGTTTTCTTTCGCGTATTGAAAGTTAGCAGGTTTGCTTTTCGCCCGTATTCTTTACCGTATTATTTTTCGGTTTTCTTTCGCGTATTGAAAGTTAGCAGGTTTGCTTTTCGCCCGTATTCTTTACCGTATTATTTTTTGGTATTCTTTCGCGTATTGAAAGTTAGCAGGTTTGCTTTTCACCCGTATTCTTTACCGTATTATTTTTCGGTTTTCTTTCGCGTATTGAAAGTTAGCAGGTTTGCTTTTCGCCCGTATTCTTTACCGTATTATTTTTCGGTTTTCTTTCGCGTATTGAAAGTTAGCAGGTTTGCTTTTCGCCCGTATTCTTTACCGTATTATTTTTTGGTATTCTTTCGCGTATTAAAAGTTAGCAGGTTTGCTTTTCACCCGTATTCTTTACCGTATTTTTTTTCGGTTTTCTTTCGCGTATTGAAAGTTAGCAGGTTTGCTTTTCGCCCGTATTCTTTACCGTATTATTTTTCGGTTTTCTTTCGCGTATTGAAAGTTAGCAGGTTTGCTTTTCGCCCGTATTCTTTACCGTATTATTTTTTGGTATTCTTTCGCGTATTGAAATTTAGCAGGTTTGCTTTTCGCCCGTATTCTTTACCGTATTATTTGTCGGTTTTCTTTCGCGTATTGAAAGTTAGCAGGTTTGCTTTTCGCCCGCATTCCTTACCGTATTATTTTTCGGTTTTCTTTCGCGTATTGAAAGTTAGCAGGTTTGCTTTTCGCCCGCATTCCTTACCGTATTATTTTTCGGTTTTCTTTCGCGTATTGAAAGTTAAAAGGTTTGCTTTTCGCCCGTATTCTTTACCGTATTATTTTTCGGTTTTCTTTCGCGTATTGAAAGTTAGCAGGTTTGCTTTTCGCCCGTATTCTTTACCGTATTATTTTTTGGTATTCTTTCGCGTATTGAAAGTTAGCAGGTTTTGCTGGGTTTTTAAATCTCAGTTAGCGAGTTTTGGTTTTCACCCGTATTCTTTACCGTATTATTTTCCGATTTTGTTTCGCGTATTGAAAGTTAGCCGGTTTTGCTTTTCGCCCGCATTCCTTACCGTATTATTTTTCGGTTTTCTTTCGCGTATTGAAAGTTAGCAGGCTTGCTTTTCGCCCGCATTCCTTACCGTATTATTTTTCGGTTTTCTTTCGCGTATTGAAAGTTAGCAGGTTTGCTTTTCGCCCGTATTCTTTACCGTATTATTTTTCGGTTTTCTTTCGCGTATTGAAAGTTAGCAGGTTTGCTTTTCGCCCGCATTCTTTACCGTATTATTTTTCGGTTTTCTTTCGCGTATTGAAAGTTAGCAGGTTTGCTTTTCGCCCGCATTCCTTACCGTATTATTTTTCGGTTTTCTTTCGCGTATTGAAAGTTAGCAGGTTTGCTTTTCACCCGTATTCTTTACCGTATTATTTTTTGGTATTCTTTCGCGTATTGAAAGTTAGCAGGTTTGCTTTTCGCCCGTATTCTTTACCGTATTATTTTTCGGTTTTCTTTCGCGAATTGAAAGTTAGCAGGTTTGCTTTTCGCCCGTATTCTTTACCATATTATTTTTTGGTATTCTTTCGCGTATTGAAAGTTAGCAGGTTTGCTTTTCACGCGTATTCTTTACCGTATTATTTTTCGGTTTTCTTTCGCGTATTGAAAGTTAGCAGGTTTGCTTTTCGCCCGTATTCTTTACCGTATTATTTTTTGGTATTCTTTCGCGTATTGAAAGTTAGCAGGTTTGCTTTTCGCCCGTATTCTTAACCGTATTATTTTTCGGTTTTCTTTCGCGAATTGAAAGTTAGCAGGTTTGCTTTTCGCCCGTATTCTTTACCGTATTATTTTTCGGTTTTCTTTCGCGTATTGAAAGTTAGCAGGTTTGCTTTTCGCCCGTATTCTTTACCGTATTATTTTTTGGTATTCTTTCGCGTATTGAAAGTTAGCAGGTTTGCTTTTCGCCCGTATTCTTTACCGTATTATTTTTCGGTTTTCTTTCGCGTATTGAAAGTTAGCAGGTTTGCTTTTCGCCCGTATTCTTTACCGTATTATTTTTTGGTATTCTTTCGCGTATTGAAAGTTAGCAGGTTTGCTTTTCGCCCGTATTCTTTACCGTATTATTTTTCGGTTTTCTTTCGCGTATTGAAAGTTAGCAGGTTTGCTTTTCGCCCGTATTCTTTACCGTATTATTTTTTGGTATTCTTTCGCGTATTGAAAGTTAGCAGGTTTGCTTTTCACCCGTATTCTTTACCGTATTATTTTTCGGTTTTCTTTCGCGTATTGAAAGTTAGCCGGTTTGCTTTTCGCCCGTATTCTTTACCGTATTATTTGTCGGTTTTCTTTTGCGTATTGAAAGTTAGCAGGTTTGCTTTTCGCCCGCATTCCTTACCGTATTATTTTTCGGTTTTCTTTCGCGTATTGAAAATTAGCAGGTTTGCTTTTCGCCCGCATTCCTTACCGTATTATTTTTCGGTTTTCTTTCGCGTATTGAAAGTTAAAAGGTTTGCTTTTCGCCCGTATTCTTTACCGTATTATTTTTCGGTTTTCTTTCGCGTATTGAAAGTTAGGAGGTTTGCTTTTCGCCCGTATTCTTTACCGTATTATTTTTTGGTATTCTTTCGCGTATTGAAAGTTAGGGGGTTTTGCTGGGTTTTTAAATCTTAGTTAGCGAGTTTTGGTTTTCACCCGTATTCTTTACCGTATTATTTTTCGGTTTTCTTTCGCGTATTGAAAGTTGGCAGGTTTGCTTTTCGCCCGTATTCTTTACCGTATTATTTTTCGGTTTTCTTTCGTGTATTGAAAGTTAGCAGGTTTGCTTTTCGCCCGTATTCTTTACCGTATTATTATTTTGTATTCTTTCGCGTATTGAAAGTTAGCAGGTTTGCTTTTCACCCGTATTCTTTACCGTATTATTTTTCGGTTTTCTTTCGCGTATTGAAAGTTAGCAGGTTTGCTTTTCGCCCGTATTCTTTACCGTATTATTTTTCGGTTTTCTTTCGCGTATTGAAAGTTAGCAGGTTTGCTTTTCGCCCGTATTCTTTACCGTATTATTTTTTGGTATTCTTTGGCGTATTGAAAGTTAGCAGGTTTGCTTTTCGCCCGTATTCTTTACCGTATTATTTGTCGGTTTTCTTTCGCGTATTGAAAGTTAGCAGGTTTGCTTTTCGCCCGCATTCCTTACCGTATTATTTTTCGGTTTTCTTTCGCGTATTGAAAGTTAAAAGGTTTGCTTTTCGCCCGTATTCTTTACCGTATTATTTTTCGGTTTTCTTTCGCGTATTGAAAGTTAGCAGGTTTGCTTTTCGCCCGTATTCTTTACCGTATTATTTTTTGGTATTCTTTCGCGTATTGAAACTTAGGGGGTTTTGCTGGGTTTTTAAATCTTAGTTAGCGAGTTTTGGTTTTCACCCGTATTCTTTACCGTATTATTTTTCGGTTTTCTTTCGCGTATTGAAAGTTAGCAGGTTTGCTTTTCGCCCGTATTCTTTACCGTATTATTTTTCGGTTTTCTTTCGCGTATTGAAAGTTAGCAGGTTTGCTTTTCGCCCGTATTCTTTACCGTATTATTTTTTGTTATTCTTTCGCGTATTGAAAGTTAGCAGGTTTGCTTTTCACCCGTATTCTTTACCGTATTATTTTTCGGTTTTCTTTCGCGTATTGAAAGTTAGCAGGTTTGCTTTTCGCCCGTATTCTTTACCGTATTATTTTTCGGTTTTCTTTCGCGTATTGAAAGTTAGCAGGTTTGCTTTTCGCCCGTATTCTTTACCCTATTATTTTTTGGTATTCTTTCGCGTATTAAAAGTTAGCAGGTTTGCTTTTCACCCGTATTCTTTACCGTATTTTTTTTCGGTTTTCTTTCGCGTATTGAAAGTTAGCAGGTTTGCTTTTCGCCCGTATTCTTTACCGTATTATTTTTCGGTTTTCTTTCGCGTATTGAAAGTTAGCAGGTTTGCTTTTCGCCCGTATTCTTTACCGTATTATTTTTTGGTATTCTTTCGCGTATTGAAAGTTAGCAGGTTTGCTTTTCGCCCGTATTCTTTACCGTATTATTTGTCGGTTTTCTTTCGCGTATTGAAAGTTAGCAGGTTTGCTTTTCGCCCGCATTCCTTACCGTATTATTTTTCGGTTTTCTTTCGCGTATTGAAAGTTAGCAGGTTTGCTTTTCGCCCGCATTCCTTACCGTATTATTTTTCGGTTTTCTTTCGCGTATTGAAAGTTAAAAGGTTTGCTTTTCGCCCGTATTCTTTACCGTATTATTTTTCGGTTTTCTTTCGCGTATTGAAAGTTAGCAGGTTTGCTTTTCGCCCGTATTCTTTACCGTATTATTTTTTGGTATTCTTTCGCGTATTGAAAGTTAGCAGGTTTTGCTGGGTTTTTAAATCTTAGTTAGCGAGTTTTGGTTTTCACCCGTATTCTTTACCGTATTATTTTCCGATTTTCTTTCGCGTATTGAAAGTTAGCCGGTTTTGCTTTTCGCCCGCATTCCTTACCGTATTATTTTTCGGTTTTCTTTCGCGTATTGAAAGTTAGCAGGATTGCTTTTCGCCCGCATTCCTTACCGTATTATTTTTCGGTTTTCTTTCGCGTATTGAAAGTTAGCAGGTTTGCTTTTCGCCCGTATTCTTTACCGTATTATTTTTCGGTTTTCTTTCGCGTATTGAAAGTTAGCAGGTTTGCTTTTCGCCCGCATTCTTTACCGTATTATTATTTTGTATTCTTTCGCGTATTGAAAGTTAGCAGGTTTGCTTTTCACCCGTATTCTTTACCGTATTATTTTTCGGTTTTCTTTCGCGTATTGAAAGTTAGCAGGTTTGCTTTTCGCCCGTATTCTTTACCGTATTATTTTTCGGTTTTCTTTCGCGTATTGAAAGTTAGCAGGTTTGCTTTTCGCCCGTATTCTTTACCGTATTATTTTTTGGTATTCTTTGGCGTATTGAAAGTTAGCAGGTTTGCTTTTCGCCCGTATTCTTTACCGTATTATTTGTCGGTTTTCTTTCGCGTATTGAAAGTTAGCAGGTTTGCTTTTCGCCCGCATTCCTTACCGTATTATTTTTCGGTTTTCTTTCGCGTATTGAAAGTTAAAAGGTTTGCTTTTCGCCCGTATTCTTTACCGTATTATTTTTCGGTTTTCTTTCGCGTATTGAAAGTTAGCAGGTTTGCTTTTCGCCCGTATTCTTTACCGTATTATTTTTTGGTATTCTTTCGCGTATTGAAACTTAGGGGGTTTTGCTGGGTTTTTAAATCTTAGTTAGCGAGTTTTGGTTTTCACCCGTATTCTTTACCGTATTATTTTTCGGTTTTCTTTCGCGTATTGAAAGTTAGCAGGTTTGCTTTTCGCCCGTATTCTTTACCGTATTATTTTTCGGTTTTCTTTCGCGTATTGAAAGTTAGCAGGTTTGCTTTTCGCCCGTATTCTTTACCGTATTATTTTTTGTTATTCTTTCGCGTATTGAAAGTTAGCAGGTTTGCTTTTCACCCGTATTCTTTACCGTATTATTTTTCGGTTTTCTTTCGCGTATTGAAAGTTAGCAGGTTTGCTTTTCGCCCGTATTCTTTACCGTATTATTTTTCGGTTTTCTTTCGCGTATTGAAAGTTAGCAGGTTTGCTTTTCGCCCGTATTCTTTACCCTATTATTTTTTGGTATTCTTTCGCGTATTAAAAGTTAGCAGGTTTGCTTTTCACCCGTATTCTTTACCGTATTTTTTTTCGGTTTTCTTTCGCGTATTGAAAGTTAGCAGGTTTGCTTTTCGCCCGTATTCTTTACCGTATTATTTTTCGGTTTTCTTTCGCGTATTGAAAGTTAGCAGGTTTGCTTTTCGCCCGTATTCTTTACCGTATTATTTTTTGGTATTCTTTCGCGTATTGAAAGTTAGCAGGTTTGCTTTTCGCCCGTATTCTTTACCGTATTATTTGTCGGTTTTCTTTCGCGTATTGAAAGTTAGCAGGTTTGCTTTTCGCCCGCATTCCTTACCGTATTATTTTTCGGTTTTCTTTCGCGTATTGAAAGTTAGCAGGTTTGCTTTTCGCCCGCATTCCTTACCGTATTATTTTTCGGTTTTCTTTCGCGTATTGAAAGTTAAAAGGTTTGCTTTTCGCCCGTATTCTTTACCGTATTATTTTTCGGTTTTCTTTCGCGTATTGAAAGTTAGCAGGTTTGCTTTTCGCCCGTATTCTTTACCGTATTATTTTTTGGTATTCTTTCGCGTATTGAAAGTTAGCAGGTTTTGCTGGGTTTTTAAATCTTAGTTAGCGAGTTTTGGTTTTCACCCGTATTCTTTACCGTATTATTTTCCGATTTTCTTTCGCGTATTGAAAGTTAGCCGGTTTTGCTTTTCGCCCGCATTCCTTACCGTATTATTTTTCGGTTTTCTTTCGCGTATTGAAAGTTAGCAGGATTGCTTTTCGCCCGCATTCCTTACCGTATTATTTTTCGGTTTTCTTTCGCGTATTGAAAGTTAGCAGGTTTGCTTTTCGCCCGTATTCTTTACCGTATTATTTTTCGGTTTTCTTTCGCGTATTGAAAGTTAGCAGGTTTGCTTTTCGCCCGCATTCTTTACCGTATTATTTTTCGGTTTTCTTTCGCGTATTGAAAGTTAGCAGGTTTGCTTTTCGCCCGTATTCTTTACCGTATTATTTTTCGGTTTTCTTTCGCGTATTGAAAGTTAGCAGGTTTGCTTTTCGCCCGTATTCTTTACCGTTTTATTTTTCGGTTTTCTTTCGCGTATTGAAAGTTAGCAGGTTTGCTTTTCGCCCGCTTTCCTTACCGTATTATTTTTCGGTTTTCTTTCGCGTATTGAAAGTTAGCAGGTTTGCTTTTCGCCCGCATTCCTTACCGTATTATTTTTCGGTTTTCTTTCGCGTATTGAAAGTTAGCCGGTTTTGCTTTTCGCCCGCATTCTTTACCGTATTATTTTTCGGTTTTCTTTCGCGTATTGAAAGTTAGCAGGTTTGCTTTTCGCCCGCATTCCTTACCGTATTATTTTTCGGTTTTCTTTCGCGTATTGAAAGTTAGCAGGTTTGCTTTTCGCCCGTATTCTTTACCGTATTATTTTTCGGTTTTCTTTCGCGTATTGAAAGTTAGCAGGTTTGCTTTTCGCCCGCATTCTTTACCGTATTATTTTTTGGTATTATTTCGCATATTGAAAGTTAGGGGGTTTTGCTGGGTTTTTAAATCTTAGTTAGCGAGTTTTGGTTTTCACCCGTATTCTTTACCGTATTATTTTTCGGTTTTCTTTCGCGTATTGAAAGTTAGCAGGTTTGCTTTTCGCCCGTATTCTTTACCATATTATTTTTCGGTTTTCTTTCGCGTATTGAAAGTTAGCAGGTTTGCTTTTCGCCCGTATTCTTTACCGTATTATTTTTTGGTATTCTTTCGCGTATTGAAAGTTAGCAGGTTTGCTTTTCGCCCGTATTCTTTACCGTATTATTTTTCGGTTTTCTTTCGCGTATTGAAAGTTAGCAGGTTTGCTTTTCGCCCGTATTCTTTACCGTATTATTTTTTGGTATTCTTTCGCGTATTGAAAGTTAGCAGGTTTGCTTTTCGCCCGTATTCTTTACCGTATTATTTTTCGGTTTTCTTTCGCGTATTGAAAGTTAGCAGGTTTGCTTTTCGCCCGTATTCTTTACCGTATTATTTTTTGGTATTCTTTCGCGTATTGAAAGTTAGCAGGTTTGCTTTTCGCCCGTATTCTTTACCGTATTATTTTTCGGTTTTCTTTCGCGTATTGAAAGTTAGCCGGTTTTGCTTTTCGCCCGCATTCTTTACCGTATTATTTTTCGGTTTTCTTTCGCGTATTGAAAGTTAGCAGGTTTGCTTTTCGCCCGAATTCCTTACCGTATTATTTTTCGGTTTTCTTTCGCGTATTGAAAGTTAGCCGGTTTTGCTTTTCGCCCGCATTCTTTACCGTATTATTTTTCGGTTTTCTTTCGCGTATTGAAAGTTAGCAGGTTTGCTTTTCGCCCGCATTCCTTACCGTATTATTTTTCGGTTTTCTTTCGCGTATTGAAAGTTAGCAGGTTTGCTTTTCGCCCGCATTCCTTACCGTATTATTTTTCGGTTTTCTTTCGCGTATTGAAAGTTAGCAGGTTTGCTTTTCGCCCGTATTCTTTACCGTATTATTTTTCGGTTTTCTTTCGCGTATTGAAAGTTAGCAGGTTTGCTTTTCGCCCGCATTCTTTACCGTATTATTTTTTGGTATTATTTCGCGTATTGAAAGTTAGGGGGTTTTGCTGGGTTTTTAAATCTTAGTTAGCGAGTTTTGGTTTTCACCCGTATTCTTTACCGTATTATTTTTCGGTTTTCTTTCGCGTATTGAAAGTTAGCATGTTTGCTTTTCGCCCGTATTCTTTACCGTATTATTTTTCGGTTTTCTTTCGCGTATTGAAAGTTAGCAGGTTTGCTTTTCGCCCGTATTCTTTACCGTATTATTTTTTGTTATTCTTTCGCGTATTGAAAGTTAGCAGGTTAGCTTTTCGCCCGTATTCTTTACCGTATTATTTTTCGGTTTTCTTTCGCGTATTGAAAGTTAGCAGGTTTGCTTTTCGCCCGTATTCTTTACCGTATTATTTTTTGGTATTCTTTCGCGTATTGAAAGTTAGCAGGTTTGCTTTTCGCCCGTATTCTTTACCGTATTATTTTTCGGTTTTCTTTCGCGAATTGAAAGTTAGCAGGTTTGCTTTTCGCCCGTATTCTTTACCATATTATTTTTTGGTATTCTTTCGCGTATTGAAAGTTAGCAGGTTTGCTTTTCACCCGTATTCTTTACCGTATTATTTTTCGGTTTTCTTTCGCGAATTGAAAGTTAGCAGGTTTGCTTTTCGCCCGTATTCTTTACCGTATTATTTTTCGGTTTTCTTTCGCGTATTGAAAGTTAGCAGGTTTGCTTTTCGCCCGTATTCTTTACCGTATTATTTTTCGGTTTTCTTTCGCGTATTGAAAGTTAGCAGGTTTGCTTTTCGCCCGTATTCTTTACCGTATTATTTTTTGGTATTCTTTCGCGTATTGAAAGTTAGCAGGTTTGCTTTTCGCCCGTATTCTTTACCGTATTATTTTTCGGTTTTCTTTCGCGTATTGAAAGTTAGCAGGTTTGCTTTTCGCCCGTATTCTTTACCGTATTATTTTTTGGTATTCTTTCGCGTATTGAAAGTTAGCAGGTTTGCTTTTCGCCCGTATTCTTTACCGTATTATTTTTCGGTTTTCTTTCGCGTATTGAAAGTTAGCAGGTTTGCTTTTCGCCCGTATTCTTTACCGTATTATTTTTTGGTATTCTTTCGCGTATTGAAAGTTAGCAGGTTTGCTTTTCACCCGTATTCTTTACCGTATTATTTTTCGGTTTTCTTTCGCGTATTGAAAGTTAGCAGGTTTGCTTTTCGCCCGCATTCTTTACCGTATTATTTTTTGGTATTATTTCGCGTATTGAAAGTTAGGGGGTTTTGCTGGGTTTTTAAATCTTAGTTAGCGAGTTTTGCTTTTCGCCCGTATTCTTTACCGTATTATTTTTTGGTATTCTTTCGCGTATTGAAAGTTAGCAGGTTTGCTTTTCACCCGTATTCTTTACCGTATTATTTTTCGGTTTTCTTTCGCGTATTGAAAGTTAGCAGGTTTGCTTTTCGCCCGTATTCTTTACCGTATTATTTTTCGGTTTTCTTTCGCGTATTGAAAGTTAGCAGGTTTGCTTTTCGCCCGTATTCTTTACCGTATTATTTTTTGGTATTCTTTCGCGTATTGAAAGTTAGCAGGTTTGCTTTTCGCCCGTATTCTTTACCGTATTATTTGTCAGTTTTCTTTTGCGTATTGAAAGTTAGCAGGTTTGCTTTTCGCCCGCATTCCTTACCGTATTATTTTTCGGTTTTCTTTCGCGTATTGAAAGTTAGCAGGTTTGCTTTTCGCCCGCATTCCTTACCGTATTATTTTTCGGTTTTCTTTCGCGTATTGAAAGTTAAAAGGTTTGCTTTTCGCCCGTATTCTTTACCGTATTATTTTTCGGTTTTCTTTCGCGTATTGAAAGTTAGCAGGTTTGCTTTTCGCCCGTATTCTTTACCGTATTATTTTTTGGTATTCTTTCGCGTATTGAAATTAGGGGGTTTTGCTGGGTTTTTAAATCTTAGTTAGCGAGTTTTGGTTTTCACCCGTATTCTCTACCGTATTATTTTTCGGTTTTCTTTCGCGTATTGAAAGTTAGCAGGTTTGCTTTTCGCCCGTATTCTTTACCGTATTATTTTTCGGTTTTCTTTCGCGTATTGAAAGTTAGCAGGTTTGCTTTTCGCCCGTATTCTTTACCGTATTATTTTTTGGTATTCTTTCGCGTATTGAAAGTTAGCAGGTTTGCTTTTCACCCGTATTCTTTACCGTATTATTTTTCGGTTTTCTTTCGCGTATTGAAAGTTAGCAGGTTTGCTTTTCGCCCGCATTCCTTACCGTATTATTTTTCGGTTTTCTTTCGCGTATTGAAAGTTAAAAGGTTTGCTTTTCGCCCGTATTCTTTACCGTATTATTTTTCGGTTTTCTTTCGCGTATTGAAAGTTAGCAGGTTTGCTTTTCGCCCGTATTCTTTACCGTATTATTTTTTGGTATTCTTTCGCGTATTGAAAGTTAGGGGGTTTTGCTGGGTTTTTAAATCTTAGTTAGCGAGTTTTGGTTTTCACCCGTATTCTTTACCGTATTATTTTTCGGTTTTCTTTCGCGTATTGAAAGTTAGCAGGTTTGCTTTTCGCCCGTATTCTTTACCGTATTATTTTTCGGTTTTCTTTCGCGTATTGAAAGTTAGCAGGTTTGCTTTTCGCCCGTATTCTTTACCGTATTATTTTTTGGTATTCTTTCGCGTATTGAAAGTTAGCAGGTTTGCTTTTCACCCGTATTCTTTACCGTATTATTTTTCGGTTCTCTTTCGCGTATTGAAAGTTAGCAGGTTTGCTTTTCGCCCGTATTCTTTACCGTATTATTTTTCGGTTTTCTTTCGCGTATTGAAAGTTAGCAGGTTTGCTTTTCGCCCGTATTCTTTACCGTATTATTTTTCGGTTTTCTTTCGCGTATTGAAAGTTAAAAGGTTTGCTTTTCGCCCGTATTCTTTACCGTATTATTTTTCGGTTTTCTTTCGCGTATTGAAAGTTAGCAGGTTTGCTTTTCGCCCGTATTCTTTACCGTATTATTTTTTGGTATTCTTTCGCGTATTGAAAGTTAGGGGGTTTTGCTGGGTTTTTAAATCTTAGTTAGCGAGTTTTGGTTTTCACCCGTATTCTTTACCGTATTATTTTTCGGTTTTCTTTCGCGTATTGAAAGTTAGCAGGTTTGCTTTTCGCCCGTATTCTTTACCGTATTATTTTTCGGTTTTCTTTCGCGTATTGAAAGTTAGCAGGTTTGCTTTTCGCCCGTATTCTTTACCGTATTATTTTTTGGTATTCTTTCGCGTATTGAAAGTTAGCAGGTTAGCTTTTCGCCTGTATTCTTTACCGTATTATTTTTCGGTTTTCTTTCGCGTATTGAAAGTTAGCAGGTTTGCTTTTCGCCCGTATTCTTTACCGTATTATTTTTTGGTATTCTTTCGCGTATTGAAAGTTAGCAGGTTTGCTTTTCGCCCGTATTCTTTACCGTATTATTTTTCGGTTTTCTTTCGCGAATTGAAAGTTAGCAGGTTTGCTTTTCGCCCGTATTCTTTACCATATTATTTTTTGGTATTCTTTCGCGTATTGAAAGTTAGCAGGTTTGCTTTTCACCCGTATTCTTTACCGTATTATTTTTCGGTTTTCTTTCGCGTATTGAAAGTTAGCAGGTTTGCTTTTCGCCCGTATTCTTTACCGTATTATTTTTTGGTATTCTTTCGCGTATTGAAAGTTAGCAGGTTTGCTTTTCGCCCGTATTCTTTACCGTATTATTTTTCGGTTTTCTTTCGCGAATTGAAAGTTAGCAGGTTTGCTTTTCGCCCGTATTCTTTACCATATTATTTTTCGGTTTTCTTTCGCGTATTGAAAGTTAGCAGGTTTGCTTTTCGCCCGTATTCTTTACCGTATTATTTTTTGGTATTCTTTCGCGTATTGAAAGTTAGCAGGTTTGCTTTTCGCCCGTATTCTTTACCGTATTATTTTTCGGTTTTCTTTCGCGTATTGAAAGTTAGCAGGTTTGCTTTTCGCCCGTATTCTTTACCGTATTATTTTTTGGTATTCTTTCGCGTATTGAAAGTTAGCAGGTTTGCTTTTCGCCCGTATTCTTTACCGTATTATTTTTCGGTTTTCTTTCGCGTATTGAAAGTTAGCAGGTTTGCTTTTCGCCCGTATTCTTTACCGTATTATTTTTTGGTATTCTTTCGCGTATTGAAAGTTAGCAGGTTTGCTTTTCACCCGTATTCTTTACCGTATTATTTTTCGGTTTTTTTTCGCGTATTTAAAGTTAGCAGGTTTGCTTTTCGCCCGTATTCTTTACCGTATTATTTTTCGGTTTTCTTTCGCGTATTGAAAGTTAGCAGGTTTGCTTTTCGCCCGCATTCCTTACCGTATTATTTTTCGGTTTTCTTTCGCGTATTGAAAGTTAAAAGGTTTGCTTTTCGCCCGTATTCTTTACCGTATTATTTTTCGGTTTTCTTTCGCGTATTGAAAGTTAGCAGGTTTGCTTTTCGCCCGTATTCTTTACCGTATTATTTTTTGGTATTCTTTCGCGTATTGAAATTAGGGGGTTTTGCTGGGTTTTTAAATCTTAGTTAGCGAGTTTTGGTTTTCACCCGTATTCTCTACCGTATTATTTTTCGGTTTTCTTTCGCGTATTGAAAGTTAGCAGGTTTGCTTTTCGCCCGTATTCTTTACCGTATTATTTTTCGGTTTTCTTTCGCGTATTGAAAGTTAGCAGGTTTGCTTTTCGCCCGTATTCTTTACCGTATTATTTTTTGGTATTCTTTCGCGGATTGAAAGTTAGCAGGTTTGCTTTTCACCCGTATTCTTTACCGTATTATTTTTCGGTTTTCTTTCGCGTATTGAAAGTTAGCAGGTTTGCTTTTCGCCCGCATTCCTTACCGTATTATTTTTCGGTTTTCTTTCGCGTATTGAAAGTTAAAAGGTTTGCTTTTCGCCCGTATTCTTTACCGTATTATTTTTCGGTTTTCTTTCGCGTATTGAAAGTTAGCAGGTTTGCTTTTCGTCCGTATTCTTTACCGTATTATTTTTTGGTATTCTTTCGCGTATTGAAAGTTAGGGGGTTTTGCTGGGTTTTTAAATCTTAGTTAGCGAGTTTTGGTTTTCACCCGTATTCTTTACCGTATTATTTTTCGGTTTTCTTTCGCGTATTGAAAGTTAGCAGGTTTGCTTATCGCCCGTATTCTTTACCGTATTATTTTTCGGTTTTCTTTCGCGTATTGAAAGTTAGCAGGTTTGCTTTTCGCCCGTATTCTTTACCGTATTATTTTTTGGTATTCTTTCGCGTATTGAAAGTTAGCAGGTTTGCTTTTCACCCGTATTCTTTACCGTATTATTTTTCGCTTCTCTTTCGCGTATTGAAAGTTAGCAGGTTTGCTTTTCGCCCGTATTCTTTACCGTATTATTTTTCGGTTTTCTTTCGCGTATTGAAAGTTAGCAGGTTTGCTTTTCGCCCGTATTCTTTACCGTATTATTTTTCGGTTTTCTTTCGCGTATTGAAAGTTAAAAGGTTTGCTTTTCGCCCGTATTCTTTACCGTATTATTTTTCGGTTTTCTTTCGCGTATTGAAAGTTAGCAGGTTTGCTTTTCGCCCGTATTCTTTACCGTATTATTTTTTGATATTCTTTCGCGTATTAAAAGTTAGGGGGTTTTGCTGGGTTTTTAAATCTTAGTTAGCGAGTTTTGGTTTTCACCCGTATTCTTGACCGTATTATTTTTCGGTTTTCTTTCGCGTATTGAAAGTTAGCAGGTTTGCTTTTCGCCCGTATTCTTTACCGTATTATTTTTCGGTTTTCTTTCGCGTATTGAAAGTTAGCAGGTTTGCTTTTCGCCCGTATTCTTTACCGTATTATTTTTCGGTTTTCTTTCGCGTATTGAAAGTTAGCAGGTTTGCTTTTCGCCCGTATTCTTTACCGTATTATTTTTCGGTTTTCTTTCGCGTATTGAAAGTTAGCAGGTTTGCTTTTCGCCCGTATTCTTTACCGTATTATTTTTTGGTATTCTTTCGCGTATTGAAAGTTAGCAGGTTTGCTTTTCGCCCGTATTCTTTACCGTATTATTTGTCGGTTTTCTTTCGCGTATTGAAAGTTAGCAGGTTTGCTTTTCGCCCGCATTCCTTACCGTATTATTTTTCGGTTTTCTTTCGCGTATTGAAAGTTAAAAGGTTTGCTTTTCGCCCGTATTCTTTACCGTATTATTTTTCGGTTTTCTTTCGCGTATTGAAAGTTAGCAGGTTTGCTTTTCGCCCGTATTCTTTACCGTATTATTTTTTGGTATTCTTTCGCGTATTGAAAGTTAGGGGGTTTTGCTGGGTTTTTAAATCTTAGTTAGCGAGTTTTGGTTTTCACCCGTATTCTTTACCGTATTATTTTTCGGTTTTCTTTCGCGTATTGAAAGTTAGCAGGTTTGCTTTTCGCCCGTATTCTTTACCGTATTATTTTTCGGTTTTCTTTCGCGTATTGAAAGTTAGCAGGTTTGCTTTTCGCCCGTATTCTTTACCGTATTATTTTTTGGTATTCTTTCGCGTATTGAAAGTTAGGGGGTTTTGCTGGGTTTTTAAATCTTAGTTAGCGAGTTTTGGTTTTCACCCGTATTCTTTACCGTATTATTTTTCGGTATTCTTTCGCGTATTGAAAGTTAGCAGGTTTGCTTTTCGCCCGTATTCTTTACCGTATTATTTTTCGGTTTTCTTTCGCGTATTGAAAGTTAGCAGGTTTGCTTTTCGCCCGTATTCTTTACCGTATTATTTTTCGGTTTTCTTTCGCGTATTGAAAGTTAGCAGGTTTGCTTTTCGCCCGTATTCTTTACCGTATTATTTTTCGGTTTTCTTTCGCGTATTGAAAGTTAGCAGGTTTGCTTTTCGCCCGTATTCTTTACCGTATTATTTTTTGGTATTCTTTCGCGTATTGAAAGTTAGCAGGTTTTGCTGGGTTTTTAAATCTTAGTTAGCGAGTTTTGGTTTTCACCCGTATTCTTTACCGTATTATTTTCCGGTTTTCTTCCGCGTATTGAAAGTTAGCCGGTTTTGCTTTTCGCCCGCATTCCTTACCGTATTATTTTTCGGTTTTCTTTCGCGTATTGAAAGTTAGCAGGTTTGCTTTTCGCCCGTATTCTTTACCGTATTATTTTTCGGTTTTCTTTCGCGTATTGAAAGTTAGCAGGTTTGCTTTTCGCCCGCATTCCTTACCGTATTATTTTTCGGTTTTCTTTCGCGTATTGAAAGTTAGCAGGTTTGCTTTTCGCCCGTATTCTTTACCGTATTATTTTTCGGTTTTCTTTCGCGTATTGAAAGTTAGCAGGTTTGCTTTTCGCCCGTATTCTTTACCGTATTATTTTTCGGTTTTCTTTCGCGTATTGAAAGTTAGCAGGTTTGCTTTTCGCCCGTATTCTTTACCGTATTATTTTTCGGTTTTCTTTCGCGTATTGAAAGTTAGCAGGTTTGCTTTTCGCCCGTATTCTTTACCGTATTATTTTTTGGTATTCTTTCGCGTATTGAAAGTTAGGGGGTTTTGCTGGGTTTTTAAATCTTAGTTAGCGAGTTTTGGTTTTCACCCGTATTCTTTACCGTATTATTTTTCGGTATTCTTTCGCGTATTGAAAGTTAGCAGGTTTGCTTTTCGCCCGTATTCTTTACCGTATTATTTTTCGGTTTTCTTTCGCGTATTGAAAGTTAGCAGGTTTGCTTTTCGCCCGTATTCTTTACCGTATTATTTTTCGGTTTTCTTTCGCGTATTGAAAGTTAGCAGGTTTGCTTTTCGCCCGTATTCTTTACCGTATTATTATTCGGTTTTCTTTCGCGTATTGAAAGTTAGCAGGTTTGCTTTTCGCCCGTATTCTTTACCGTATTATTTTTCGGTTTTCTTTCGCGTATTGAAAGTTAGCAGGTTTGCTTTTCGCCCGTATTCTTTACCGTATTATTTTTTGGTATTCTTTCGCGTATTGAAAGTTAGCAGGTTTGCTTTTCGCCCGTATTCTTTACCGTATTATTTGTCGGTTTTCTTTCGCGTATTGAAAGTTAGCAGGTTTGCTTTTCGCCCGCATTCCTTACCGTATTATTTTTCGGTTTTCTTTCGCGTATTGAAAGTTAAAAGGTTTGCTTTTCGCCCGTATTCTTTACCGTATTATTTTTCGGTTTTCTTTCGCGTATTGAAAGTTAGCAGGTTTGCTTTTCGCCCGTATTCTTTACCGTATTATTTTTTGGTATTCTTTCGCGTATTGAAAGTTAGGGGGTTTTGCTGGGTTTTTAAATCTTAGTTAGCGAGTTTTGGTTTTCACCCGTATTCTTTACCGTATTATTTTTCGGTTTTCTTTCGCGTATTGAAAGTTAGCAGGTTTGCTTTTCGCCCGTATTCTTTACCGTATTATTTTTCGGTTTTCTTTCGCGTATTGAAAGTTAGCAGGTTTGCTTTTCGCCCGTATTCTTTACCGTATTATTTTTTGGTATTCTTTCGCGTATTGAAAGTTAGGGGGTTTTGCTGGGTTTTTAAATCTTAGTTAGCGAGTTTTGGTTTTCACCCGTATTCTTTACCGTATTATTTTTCGGTATTCTTTCGCGTATTGAAAGTTAGCAGGTTTGCTTTTCGCCCGTATTCTTTACCGTATTATTTTTCGGTTTTCTTTCGCGTATTGAAAGTTAGCAGGTTTGCTTTTCGCCCGTATTCTTTACCGTATTATTTTTCGGTTTTCTTTCGCGTATTGAAAGTTAGCAGGTTTGCTTTTCGCCCGTATTCTTTACCGTATTATTTTTCGGTTTTCTTTCGCGTATTGAAAGTTAGCAGGTTTGCTTTTCGCCCGTATTCTTTACCGTATTATTTTTTGGTATTCTTTCGCGTATTGAAAGTTAGCAGGTTTTGCTGGGTTTTTAAATCTTAGTTAGCGAGTTTTGGTTTTCACCCGTATTCTTTACCGTATTATTTTCCGGTTTTCTTCCGCGTATTGAAAGTTAGCCGGTTTTGCTTTTCGCCCGCATTCCTTACCGTATTATTTTTCGGTTTTCTTTCGCGTATTGAAAGTTAGCAGGTTTGCTTTTCGCCCGTATTCTTTACCGTATTATTTTTCGGTTTTCTTTCGCGTATTGAAAGTTAGCAGGTTTGCTTTTCGCCCGCATTCCTTACCGTATTATTTTTCGGTTTTCTTTCGCGTATTGAAAGTTAGCAGGTTTGCTTTTCGCCCGTATTCTTTACCGTATTATTTTTCGGTTTTCTTTCGCGTATTGAAAGTTAGCAGGTTTGCTTTTCGCCCGTATTCTTTACCGTATTATTTTTCGGTTTTCTTTCGCGTATTGAAAGTTAGCAGGTTTGCTTTTCGCCCGTATTCTTTACCGTATTATTTTTCGGTTTTCTTTCGCGTATTGAAAGTTAGCAGGTTTGCTTTTCGCCCGTATTCTTTACCGTATTATTTTTTGGTATTCTTTCGCGTATTGAAAGTTAGGGGGTTTTGCTGGGTTTTTAAATCTTAGTTAGCGAGTTTTGGTTTTCACCCGTATTCTTTACCGTATTATTTTTCGGTATTCTTTCGCGTATTGAAAGTTAGCAGGTTTGCTTTTCGCCCGTATTCTTTACCGTATTATTTTTCGGTTTTCTTTCGCGTATTGAAAGTTAGCAGGTTTGCTTTTCGCCCGTATTCTTTACCGTATTATTTTTCGGTTTTCTTTCGCGTATTGAAAGTTAGCAGGTTTGCTTTTCGCCCGTATTCTTTACCGTATTATTTTTCGGTTTTCTTTCGCGTATTGAAAGTTAGCAGGTTTGCTTTTCGCCCGTATTCTTTACCGTATTATTTTTTGGTATTCTTTCGCGTATTGAAAGTTAGCAGGTTTTGCTGGGTTTTTAAATCTTAGTTAGCGAGTTTTGGTTTTCACCCGTATTCTTTACCGTATTATTTTCCGGTTTTCTTCCGCGTATTGAAAGTTAGCCGGTTTTGCTTTTCGCCCGCATTCCTTACCGTATTATTTTTCGGTTTTCTTTCGCGTATTGAAAGTTAGCAGGTTTGCTTTTCGCCCGTATTCTTTACCGTATTATTTTTCGGTTTTCTTTCGCGTATTGAAAGTTAGCAGGTTTGCTTTTCGCCCGCATTCCTTACCGTATTATTTTTCGGTTTTCTTTCGCGTATTGAAAGTTAGCAGGTTTGCTTTTCGCCCGTATTCTTTACCGTATTATTTTTCGGTTTTCTTTCGCGTATTGAAAGTTAGCAGGTTTGCTTTTCGCCCGTATTCTTTACCGTATTATTTTTCGGTTTTCTTTCGCGTATTGAAAGTTAGCAGGTTTGCTTTTCGCCCGTATTCTTTACCGTATTATTTTTCGGTTTTCTTTCGCGTATTGAAAGTTAGCAGGTTTGCTTTTCGCCCGTATTCTTTACCGTATTATTTTTTGGTATTCTTTCGCGTATTGAAAGTTAGCAGGTTTTGCTGGGTTTTTAAATCTTAGTTAGCGAGTTTTGGTTTTCACCCGTATTCTTTACCGTATTATTTTCCGGTTTTCTTTCGCGTATTGAAAGTTAGCCGGTTTTGCTTTTCGCCCGCATTCCTTACCGTATTATTTTTCGGTTTTCTTTCGCGTATTGAAAGTTAGCAGGTTTGCTTTTCGCCCGTATTCTTTACCGTATTATTTTTCGGTTTTCTTTCGCGTATTGAAAGTTAGCAGGTTTGCTTTTCGCCCGCATTCCTTACCGTATTATTTTTCGGTTTTCTTTCGCGTATTGAAAGTTAGCAGGTTTGCTTTTCGCCCGTATTCTTTACCGTATTATTTTTCGGTTTTCTTTCGCGTATTGAAAGTTAGCAGGTTTGCTTTTCGCCCGCATTCCTTACCGTATTATTTTTCAGTTTTCTTTCGCGTATTGAAAGTTAGCAGGTTTGCTTTTCGCCCGTATTCTTTACCGTATTATTTTTCGGTTTTCTTTCGCGTATTGAAAGTTAGCAGGTTTGCTTTTCGCCCGCATTCCTTACCGTATTATTTTTTGGTTTTCTTTCGCGTATTGAAAGTTAGCCGGTTTTGCTTTTCGCCCGCATTCCTTACCGTATTATTTTTCGGTTTTCTTTCGCGTATTGAAAGTTAGCAGGTTTGCTTTTCGCCCGTATTCTTTACCGTATTATTTTTCGGTTTTCTTTCGCGTATTGAAAGTTAGCAGGTTTGCTTTTCGCCCGCATTCTTTACCGTATTATTTTTCGGGTTTCTTTCGCGTATTTAAAGTTAGCAGGTTTGCTTTTCGCCCGTATTCCTTACCGTATTATTTTTCGGTTTTCTTTCGCGTATTGAAAGTTAGCAGGTTTGCTTTTCGCCCGTATTCTTTACCGTATTATTTTTTGGTATTCTTTCGCGTATTGAAAGTTAGCAGGTTTTGCTGGGTTTTTAAATCTTAGTTAGCGAGTTTTGGTTTTCACCCGTATTCTTTACCGTATTATTTTCCGGTTTTCTTTCGCGTATTGAAAGTTAGCCGGTTTTGCTTTTCGCCCGCATTCCTTACCGTATTATTTTTCGGTTTTCTTTCGCGTATTGAAAGTTAGCAGGTTTGCTTTTCGCCCGTATTCTTTACCGTATTATTTTTCGGTTTTCTTTCGCGTATTGAAAGTTAGCAGGTTTGCTTTTCGCCCGCATTCCTTACCGTATTATTTTTCGGTTTTCTTTCGCGTATTGAAAGTTAGCAGGTTTGCTTTTCGCCCGTATTCTTTACCGTATTATTTTTCGGTTTTCTTTCGCGTATTGAAAGTTAGCAGGTTTGCTTTTCGCCCGCATTCCTTACCGTATTATTTTTCGGTTTTCTTTCGCGTATTGAAAGTTAGCAGGTTTGCTTTTCGCCCGTATTCTTTACCGTATTATTTTTCGGTTTTCTTTCGCGTATTGAAAGTTAGCAGGTTTGCTTTTCGCCCGCATTCCTTACCGTATTATTTTTTGGTTTTCTTTCGCGTATTGAAAGTTAGCCGGTTTTGCTTTTCGCCCGCATTCCTTACCGTATTATTTTTCGGTTTTCTTTCGCGTATTGAAAGTTAGCAGGTTTGCTTTTCGCCCGTATTCTTTACCGTATTATTTTTCGGTTTTCTTTCGCGTATTGAAAGTTAGCAGGTTTGCTTTTCGCCCGCATTCTTTACCGTATTATTTTTCGGGTTTCTTTCGCGTATTTAAAGTTAGCAGGTTTGCTTTTCGCCCGTATTCCTTACCGTATTATTTTTCGGTTTTCTTTCGCGTATTGAAAGTTAGCAGGTTTGCTTTTCGCCCGTATTCTTTACCGTATTATTTTTCGGTTTTCTTTCACGTATTGAAAGTTAGCAGGTTTGCTTTTCGCCCGCATTCCTTACCGTATTATTTTTTGGTTTTCTTTCGCGTATTGAAAGTTAGCCGGTTTTGCTTTTCGCCCGCATTCCTTACCGTATTATTTTTCGGTTTTCTTTCGCGTATTGAAAGTTAGCAGGTTTGCTTTTCGCCCGCATTCCTTACCGTATTATTTTTCGGTTTTCTTTCGCGTATTGAAAGTTAGCAGGTTTGCTTTTCGCCCGCATTCCTTACCGTAGTATTTTTCGGTTTTCTTTCGCGTAATGAAAGTTAGCAGGTTTTGCTGGGTTTTTAAATCTTAGTTAGCGAGTTTTGGTTTTCACCCGTATTCTTTACCGTATTATTTTCCCGTTTTCTTTCGCGTATTGAAAGTTAGCCGGTTTTGCTTTTCGCCCGCATTCCTTACCGTATTATTTTTCGGTTTTCTTTCGCGTATTGAAAGTTAGCAGGTTTGCTTTTCGCCCGTATTCTTTACCGTATTATTTTTCGGTTTTCTTTCGCGTATTGAAAGTTAGCAGGTTTGCTTTTCGCCCGCATTCCTTACCGTATTATTTTTCGGTTTTCTTTCGCGTATTGAAAGTTAGCAGGTTTGCTTTTCGCCCGTATTCTTTACCGTATTATTTTTCGGTTTTCTTTCGCGTATTGAAAGTTAGCAGGTTTGCTTTTCGCCCGTATTCTTTACCGTATTATTTTTCGGTTTTCTTTCGCGTATTGAAAGTTAGCAGGTTTGCTTTTCGCCCGTATTCTTTACCGTATTATTTTTTGGTATTCTTTCGCGTATTGAAAGTTAGCAGGTTTTGCTGGGTTTTTAAATCTTAGTTAGCGAGTTTTGGTTTTCACCCGTATTCTTTACCGTATTATTTTCCGGTTTTCTTTCGCGTATTAAAAGTTAGCCGGTTTTGGTTTTCGCCCGCATTCCTTACCGTATTATTTTTCGGTTTTCTTTCGCGTATTGAAAGTTAGCAGGTTTGCTTTTCGCCCGTATTCTTTACCGTATTATTTTTCGGTTTTCTTTCGCGTATTGAAAGTTAGCAGGTTTGCTTTTCGCCCGCATTCCTTACCGTATTATTTTTCGGTTTTCTTTCGCGTATTGAAAGTTAGCAGGTTTGCTTTTCGCCCGTATTCTTTACCGTATTATTTTTCGGTTTTCTTTCGCGTATTGAAAGTTAGCAGGTTTGCTTTTCGCCCGCATTCCTTACCGTATTATTTTTCGGTTTTCTTTCGCGTATTGAAAGTTAGCAGGTTTGCTTTTCGCCCGTATTCTTTACCGTATTATTTTTCGGTTTTCTTTCGCGTATTGAAAGTTAGCAGGTTTGCTTTTCGCCCGCATTCCTTACCGTATTATTTTTTGGTTTTCTTTCGCGTATTGAAAGTTAGCCGGTTTTGCTTTTGGCCCGCATTCCTTACCGTATTATTTTTCGGTTTTCTTTCGCGTATTGAAAGTTAGCAGGTTTGCTTTTCGCCCGTATTCTTTACCGTATTATTTTTCGGTTTTCTTTCGCGTATTGAAAGTTAGCAGGTTTGCTTTTCGCCCGCATTCCTTACCGTATTATTTTTCGGGTTTCTTTCGCGTATTGAAAGTTAGCAGGTTTGCTTTTCGCCCGTATTCCTTACCGTATTATTTTTCGGTTTTCTTTCGCGTATTGAAAGTTAGCAGGTTTGCTTTTCGCCCGTATTCTTTACCGTATTATTTTTCGGTTTTCTTTCGCGTATTGAAAGTTAGCAGGTTTGCTTTTCGCCCGCATTCCTTACCGTAGTATTTTTCGGTTTTCTTTCGCGTATTGAAAGTTAGCAGGTTTTGCTGGGTTTTTAAATCTTAGTTAGCGAGTTTTGGTTTTCACCCGTATTCTTTACCGTATTATTTTCCCGTTTTCTTTCGCGTATTGAAAGTTAGCCGGTTTTGCTTTTCGCCCGCATTCCTTACCGTATTATTTTTCGGTTTTCTTTCGCGTATTGAAAGTTAGCAGGTTTGCTTTTCGCCCGTATTCTTTACCGTATTATTTTTCGGTTTTCTTTCGCGTATTGAAAGTTAGCAGGTTTGCTTTTCGCCCGCATTCCTTACCGTATTATTTTTCGGTTTTCTTTCGCGTATTGAAAGTTAGCAGGTTTGCTTTTCGCCCGTATTCTTTACCGTATTATTTTTCGGTTTTCTTTCGCGTATTGAAAGTTAGCAGGTTTGCTTTTTGCCCGTATTCTTTACCGTATTATTTTTCGGTTTTCTTTCGCGTATTGAAAGTTAGCAGGTTTGCTTTTCGCCCGTATTCATTACCGTATTATTTTTTGGTATTCTTTCGCGTATTGAAAGTTAGCAGGTTTTGCTGGGTTTTTAAATCTTAGTTAGCGAGTTTTGGTTTTCACCCGTATTCTTTACCGTATTATTTTCCGGTTTTCTTTCGCGTATTGAAAGTTAGCCGGTTTTGCTTTTCGCCCGCATTCCTTACCGTATTATTTTTCGGTTTTCTTTCGCGTATTGAAAGTTAGCAGGTTTGCTTTTCGCCCGTATTCTTTACCGTATTATTTTTCGGTTTTCTTTCGCGTATTGAAAGTTAGCAGGTTTGCTTTTCGCCCGCATTCCTTACCGTATTATTTTTCGGTTTTCTTTCGCGTATTGAAAGTTAGCAGGTTTGCTTTTCGCCCGTATTCTTTACCGTATTATTTTTCGGTTTTCTTTCGCGTATTGAAAGTTAGCAGGTTTGCTTTTCGCCCGCATTCCTTACCGTATTATTTTTCGGTTTTCTTTCGCGTATTGAAAGTTAGCAGGTTTGCTTTTCGCCCGTATTCTTTACCGTATTATTTTTCGGTTTTCTTTCGCGTATTGAAAGTTAGCAGGTTTGCTTTTCGCCCGCATTCCTTACCGTATTATTTTTTGGTTTTCTTTCGCGTATTGAAAGTTAGCCGGTTTTGCTTTTCGCCCGCATTCCTTACCGTATTATTTTTCGGTTTTCTTTCGCGTATTGAAAGTTAGCAGGTTTGCTTTTCGCCCGTATTCTTTACCGTATTATTTTTCGGTTTTCTTTCGCGTATTGAAAGTTAGCAGGTTTGCTTTTCGCCCGCATTCCTTACCGTATTATTTTTCGGGTTTCTTTCGCGTATTGAAAGTTAGCAGGTTTGCTTTTCGCCCGTATTCCTTACCGTATTATTTTTCGGTTTTCTTTCGCGTATTGAAAGTTAGCAGGTTTGCTTTTCGCCCGTATTCTTTACCGTATTATTTTTCGGTTTTCTTTCACGTATTGAAAGTTAGCAGGTTTGCTTTTCGCCCGCATTCCTTACCGTATTATTTTTTGGTTTTCTTTCGCGTATTGAAAGTTAGCCGGTTTTGCTTTTCGCCCGCATTCCTTACCGTATTATTTTTCGGTTTTCTTTCGCGTATTGAAAGTTAGCAGGTTTGCTTTTCGCCCGCATTCCTTACCGTATTATTTTTCGGTTTTCTTTCGCGTATTGAAAGTTAGCAGGTTTGCTTTTCGCCCGCATTCCTTACCGTAGTATTTTTCGGTTTTCTTTCGCGTATTGAAAGTTAGCAGGTTTTGCTGGGTTTTTAAATCTTAGTTAGCGAGTTTTGGTTTTCACCCGTATTCTTTACCGTATTATTTTCCCGTTTTCTTTCGCGTATTGAAAGTTAGCCGGTTTTGCTTTTCGCCCGCATTCCTTACCGTATTATTTTTCGGTTTTCTTTCGCGTATTGAAAGTTAGCAGGTTTGCTTTTCGCCCGTATTCTTTACCGTATTATTTTTCGGTTTTCTTTCGCGTATTGAAAGTTAGCAGGTTTGCTTTTCGCCCGCATTCCTTACCGTATTATTTTTCGGTTTTCTTTCGCGTATTGAAAGTTAGCAGGTTTGCTTTTCGCCCGTATTCTTTACCGTATTATTTTTCGGTTTTCTTTCGCGTATTGAAAGTTAGCAGGTTTACTTTTCGCCCGCATTCCTTACCGTATTATTTTTCGGTTTTCTTTCGCGTATTGAAAGTTAGCAGGTTTGCTTTTCGCCCGCATTCCTTACCGTATTATTTTTCGGTTTTCTTTCGCGTATTGAAAGTTAGCAGGTTTGCTTTTCGCCCGCATTCCTTACCGTATTATTTTTTGGTTTTCTTTCGCGTATTGAAAGTTAGCAGGTTTGATTTTCGCCCGTATTCTTTACCGTATTATTTTTCGGTTTTCTTTCACGTATTGAAAGTTAGCAGGTTTGCTTTTCGCCCGCATTCCTTACCGTATTATTTTTCGGTTTTCTTTCGCGTATTGAAAGTTAGCAGGTTTGCTTTTCGCCCGTATTCTTTACCGTATTATTTTTCGGTTTTCTTTCGCGTATTGAAAGTTAGCAGGTTTGCTTTTCGCCCGCATTCCTTACCGTATTATTTTTTGGTTTTCTTTCGCGTATTGAAAGTTAGCCGGTTTTGCTTTTCGGCCGCATTCCTTACCGTATTATTTTTCGGTTTTCTTTCGCGTATTGAAAGTTAGCAGGTTTGCTTTTCGCCCGCATTACTTACCGTATTATTTTTCGGTTTTCTTTCGCGTATTGAAAGTTAGCAGGTTTGCTTTTCGCCCGCATTCCTTACCGTATTATTTTTCGGTTTTCTTTCGCGTATTGAAAGTTAGCAGGTTTTGCTGGGTTTTTAAATCTTAGTTAGCGAGTTTTGGTTTTCACCCGTATTCTTTACCGTATTATTTTCCGGTTTTCTTTCGCGTATTGAAAGTTAGCCGGTTTTGCTTTTCGCCCGCATTCCTTACCGTATTATTTTTCGGTTTTCTTTCGCGTATTGAAAGTTAGCAGGTTTGCTTTTCGCCCGTATTCTTTACCGTATTATTTTTCGGTTTTCTTTCGCGTATTGAAAGTTAGCAGGTTTGCTTTTCGCCCGCATTCCTTACCGTATTATTTTTCGGTTTTCTTTCGCGTATTGAAAGTTAGCAGGTTTGCTTTTCGCCCGCATTCCTTACCGTATTATTTTTCGGTTTTCTTTCGCGTATTGAAAGTTAGCAGGTTTGCTTTTCGCCCGCATTCCTTATCGTATTATTTTTCGGTTTTCTTTCGCGTATTGAAAGTTAGCAGGTTTTGCTGGGTTTTTAAATCTTAGTTAGCGAGTTTTGGTTTTCACCCGTATTCTTTACCGTATTATTTTCCGGTTTTCTTTCGCGTATTGAAAGTTAGCCGGTTTTGCTTTTCGCCCGCATTCCTTACCGTATTATTTTTCGGTTTTCATTCGCGTATTGAAAGTTAGCAGGTTTGCTTTTCGCCCGTATTCTTTACCGTATTATTTTTCGGTTTTCTTTCGCGTATTGAAAGTTAGCAGGTTTGCTTTTCGCCCGCATTCCTTACCGTATTATTTTTCGGTTTTCTTTCGCGTATTGAAAGTTAGCAGGTTTGCTTTTCGCCCGCATTCCTTACCGTATTATTTTTCGGTTTTCTTTCGCGTATTGAAAGTTAGCAGGTTTGCTTTTCGCCCGTATTCTTTACCGTATTATTTTTCGGTTTTCTTTCGCGTATTGAAAGTTAGCGGGTTTTGGTGGGTTTTTAAATCTTACTTAGCTCTTCAGTCGGCTAATTAAAGAACAAACTCAAAGTTAGCTCTCCCAAAAGTTATTAGGAAGAATCGTCAGAAGGAAATAAAAATACGAAGTTTTCTGAAGAAAGTTGTGTTATGGTGACGTACTTTTATTACGTACAAATCAAAAAGACCCCGGGCGAAGCCGGGTATTTAAGCTAGTTAATAATGAAACTAATATAGTTTAGGAGGATGTAACAGGGGGAGAAGAAATTCGGGGTTTACTAGGATAGCAACGTCAAACGGTCCGACATATGAAAGTATAGCCACAGTGGCGTAAATAGCGCCCCCGCAGACCCCGCGCCGGCCCCCGAGAACTAGGGGCCCCCAGACGTTTCTGATTAAAATCGGTGCTATTTAAAAGGGCTCCGAGTAGTTTTTCGCGGGGGGGGGGGGGCGGAGTTCTTAGTTACGCCACTGTATAGCCATCTATCGGAAATATTTGGAACTTGTATTAAATTTTTTTGAGATTTCTGTTGCTGCTATTTTTGGTAGTGTTACAATGTTTTTTAGTCACGTGTTTCTTTCCTTGGTTGGTCCTTTACTATCCATAAAATGCAAGTTACAAACATAATAATGTTTTTTTTTGAGTTTCCACAGTAATGGTTTCACGGTTAATTGCATTAATCTAAATTGCCCGTGATCTAGCTGAATAAATTAGGAAATAAAAGTAGATGGCGCGTATATCTTATGTCGGACCAGAGAATGACCGTAGACAAAACGGGGAAAGCGTAGTGGGGGAACACACTTTTCTATTCATATTCCTAGATATAATCCAAGGCCTTGGCACCCATGGGTACCCTCGGGTGGGTATTTATTTGAGTCGGTTTTACCCCGTTCGAATGGGGTATTATTCATATAGCAGGTGCAAAAGTGACGTATGTGTGTCAATGTAATCGTTATTGATGGGGAGCAGGTAGGGAATTAAGTTTTAAAGAAGAAACAGTGACGCCTGGTGGGCTAGCGGGCTTATTGATATTTTGCCCCTCGACGGAAACGCTACCGCTATCCATGGACTAATTAATTAGTCCATGCGCTATCTATCTACGGCTTATTACAAACACGAAAGATAAAAACCAGAAAACGGGTGCATTTCAATCCTAGCCTAGACTTATATGTGGTCTATCACGATAGACCATGGAAACACATTGTCAAAATATCAAATGCAAACTAGTTAATTTTGGCACCGTCGTCAACTTAATGTTAAAACGCGCGCTACGGTAGCGATACCGGTGGCGCCCTCACTTATCCGGATCAAATGGGCATTTTCCTTAAAAAAAAGATAAATACGGCTTCTTGAAAACTATCGCTGTGCCCCCTTTGGTTCCCCCTTGAAACCTAGATAGCTAGCGGCTAAAGCAGACGCTATTAGTTTTTCCTCATCGTTATTCGTAATTTGACTGTATAAATAATGATACTTGCATTTTAATATAATTTTTGCAATCATTTGCTTATATTTTGATAAGATTAAGAAAAAGCGTTCTTAGACTTTTAATTTGTCTGTAGCAGACGCTAGATCTAATCCGCTACCTCGGAGAATAAGCGCCGTTACGCCACCTAGACTCGTTTCAGTCGCGATATCACTCTCTGACTGCATAGCAGCGTTGCCAGAGAGCCAAAATAAAACAAGTTGGCAAGCCAAAATATACCTCTCCTCGGAAGTATGGTCCCTAGTGGTATTAATTTCTCGACACGACCCCCAAAGATATCTCCGCAATTCAGAGTTATTTACGAAAAACGTATTCTCGGTTCAAACCCTGCCCGGTATAAAATTTTAATTTTAATTTAAATAATTGAGACGAAACAATCGAGTTTAATTTATTCAGAATATTATAAATTAAGTAGTTACAACAGCGAGTTAGATTCACTAAAACAATTCACAATTGAATTTAACCCTTTTTACAGTACATGTTTATCAGTTGAATATAATACTAAGCAAATTTTAATGAAAGAAACATCTACAGATGGTATTTGTATTTTTCTCGCTTACGAAATACTTGCCGCATCTTTAACGCTCATTTTATTTCAACTTCCAGTTGACGTTGTGACACTACCGCATGAAAAAGACCAATGCCGTCCAATTTCCAATATCATATAATGACTCGCACACCCAAGAAATCATTGACTGCGTTAGAAATCGTAGATATCCAAATATCCACACCAAATATATTTACAAGAAGCAAAAACCTTACCATCAACAAAGCACAGAGAGCCACTTGGCTAACCGCCAGCTCTTAAAGCAATTAACGTTAAATTATCTCCTTTGAATTAACACAACTATATATAGGTCGTTAATAATACCCGTAAATAAATAACAAAAAAAAACTAACAAAGTGGACCACCCACAGGGTCTACCCTTTAACCCTCTAATCTCGGCTGACTGCGCTAAAACAAGATTTAACCTTTAAAAAAAACCAGATTAGGCCTTCATAAATTCATTAATAAAAAAAGACTTTATTACCTATTATGCTTACGATGCCTGTCTTAATTTCAGTGAATCTAAGCAGCTATCGGTGGTTCTGTGGTAGAGCGCTCGACTGCCAAGCCGAATGGTCTGGGTTCGAAACCTGGGTGGCGCATTTATTTTAATCAATAGAGAAACGCTAAATTAGAATTTCTTCGATGCAATAATTTCAATTTCAATTCTATTTTAATTAAACCGAAATTTCGTACTCTATTAAATACGCTTCCGATAAAGCTGAAGGTCTAATTTTCAATAAGGCGTAACAAGTGTCGGTGGTTCTGTGGTAGAACGTCCGCTTGTCAATCAGGAGGTCTCGGGTTCAAATCCCGCCCGATGCGATCGCAAATTGATACTAAGACGAATACCATGTACAACTGGTGGAAACCCTGCCATTGGACGTTGAGAGGTAGCATTACACTCAGCACTCGGTCCGTCCCAAAGTCATTAAGAAGAAGTTGGAGAGAAAACGCCCATATAAACACAACAGACTCAACATGCACAACCATCAGAACACAAGCACGACGGTGAGCGAAAAAACACCATCCAAACCAAACCGCAAATGCATCCGTTAACGCTCACCGTCACACGGTGGTTTTGCCAACCCTTTGAGAAACTGCGTACGCAGTGATTACACTTTGTCCCCTCGGAGAGGTAATTATAGACCCAATAACTAAAAATTATAGATTTTCAGTCCAAATTATAGGTCACATTGTATTTGGCGGTAATTTCAATTTTTATGAAATTTTAAATGAAAAAAAAACTGAAATATTAAAATAATAAAAATACATCTATTCATTTTTATCGTAAATTTAGTATTTTTCAGTCTGATATTATAACGAATTTCCGAACCTGACCAAGAAATTTAAAATCGATGAAAATTTTAAGGTGAGGAAATGAATTCCCCGCCTTTGGGACCTGTATTTGTGCTAAGCCTCGGTTTTAATGTTTGGAATTTAAAAATCATTGCGCAATACCGAGGCCTAGCCCAAATACAGGTCCCAAAGGCGGGGAATTCATTTCCTCGCCTTAAAATTTTCGTCGATTTTAAAAGTAGATTACAAGCGAAATAATTAAGGGAAAATTATGAAAGTAGTCTTAAATAAAACCTGGAAACTTACTAAAAATCATATGAAAAATTCAAAGTTGAGTACAAACACTAAAATTATTAAAAAGTCTCCGAATTGCAACGCAGTTAGGAAAACAAATTCCCGTAGGAAAAGCATTAGGGAGGAAAATCAATTTTCACGAAAATTCGTCCGCTTAGACTCAGTTCGTGTCTCCGCCGTTCAGCAGAGCCACTTGATTTTTGAACCCCTCCTCTTCTATGGAGATGTCCGCTCCTATTGACCACGGCCCCCTGCACGCGCTCACGCTGCTCGCGACGATAGCGGCCCCGGCAAAGAATTTCCTCCCCATGTATTTTCGCGACAGCGATTTTCCGTCGCTTGGAACGCTGGTGTAACAACCGGAATCTATCAAAGAGGCGGGAAGTTTAACATACGTTTCAATGGCGATGAATTTGCATTAGTGAAGTTTTTTTCCAACTGTTTTATTGAATTTGGAGAAGTTTGTAACAAACAATTAGTAATTACACTTTTTAAGTATGTAAGTTTTCATTTCAAAAAATTTTTTTTAATAAATATTTCAATATTTTGAGTGGTAACATTTTATTGCCAAGCCTAACCATAAATGGTTTAAGTTTTGTATTGGCAATGAGTTTTCAAGTTATTAAAAACTGTATTTTGTAGTTATTTAAGACTATAATTATGATAACTGCTCATAATTTTTGTCATATTCACCAAACTTTGTTCTTTATAATTTGCATAAGATAAAACATTAATATTTGCTCAAATGCCATTACCCTGGCTGCGTTACATCCTGTTTTTTTAATAAGTGAAAATTACCGGGAGGGGCAGGTCACTTCCATTTTGGGTGCGTCTTAATCATAGTAAAATTATTAAATCAAGGTAATCGTGATTAAATCAGCGTAATTAAAATTAAAAAAATTGTTGAAGTTTTCAACAGCAACACGGAGCAGAGCGCAGATATCGAAATAAATCCAGTGACATCAGCTACAAGTAATGAACGGTTTATTTTCGACTTGGTTAAAATATATATATACATAGCAATTAATGAAACGATGGTAGTACAACAGAAAACTGACTAGTAAGAACGGACTAGTACTGTTGAATGACTTTGTTACAAAATATCTTCATTGTTTTTTATTTCTTCAACAAAAATTAATCAAGATTAGAAAATCTAACCACGCTTTAAACGAGATTTAATCATTCTAATCAGGATCTAATCTTTTTAATCAGGATTTAATCATTTTAATCGGATTTAAACATTTTAATTAGATTTAATCATTTTAATCACGATTTAAACTTAATCATGATTTAAACATTTTAATCACGATTTAAACTTAATCATGATTTAAACATTTTAATCACGATTTAAACTTAATCATGATTTAAACATTTTAATCACGATTTAATCAATGTAATCGGTCGAATCGAGATTTTATCGAGCGCGGTAAATACGAAATAATAATTCTAATCACTTAGTAAATTATTCTAATAAGCTCGATAAAATCACGCACAATTATAATCATTCCAATCACCAATATAATCATTCTGATTCTCGTTCTAATTTCTAATCGCGATTTAATCATACTAATCACGATTTAATTGTTTCAATCAGATTTAATCATTTATATCAGATTTAATCATTTAATCATGATTAAATAGATTTAAAGATTATATTAATTAATTAAACATGATTTAATCATCATAATCGTAATTAAATTGAATTTAATCAAAATAATAACGATTTAATCTTTTGAGAGGTGCGTCGTTAAATCAAGGAAGTGACCTGCCCCTCCAAATTACCCATTTAAAAAATTCCAGCATTGTTCTGTTCCATTGTGTTCATCTACTTGTAACCGTTCCCAGTTCGAATTAACGTATCTTATTTAAGATGAATCACGTTAAGTCGGTTACGGTTACAATATGGGAACATTAGAGGCAAGGCTTAATAATAAGAAATCAAGACACGGTAAAAATAAATAAGAACAAGATTTATTGTTCCCTCTTAGGAAATTAATTAACAACTTACAATAAAATTTAGACCTTCATTAGACATTGTCTCTTTCTATACTCCCTCTTTCTTTTTTGGGGATAAACAAAATGGAAACGAACAGTCTGTCGAGTTGGACAAAACTAACCAGCCAGGGCACGGCACTTGGTGAAGTCGCCTTTATATTGGCCACCAAGCGCCGTGAGTCGCCCTGGCGGCGAAACTAAAAATAATAATAGGGCGCAAGATTTGATAACGGCTCAGTCGCCATCTGGTGACTGAATCCGTTACATCCTCCCACCAAAAGAAAAAGAGACATCAACGTGAAGGAATGAGGAATTTTACATCAATTATATAGAACAGGAACATAATTAGAACTATGAAAACATCAGGGTTTATGTGCGACTATTTCGCAGTTGAGGATCGTCGCTGCCTTTTGGGACATTGCTTTACGAGGTGCCCCAGCTTCCAACACCGACGGCACCTGCATTTCGATAGATCTCTCGGAGTCTCGTCCTCAGGTTGAGCCTTGGTTGAGGAGCCGGTGGGACCGTCTATCTGCGTCGTGGAAGCACTGGTTGTCGATGTGGAAGAGGTTGAGGTATGGGGGTGAAACACATCTGGGGGCGGCTCGGCGAATGCATGAGGGTTGCCCTCCGATTCTGGAATGTTTCGTTGGGTGCTATTGAAGGAGGGGACTTGCAGCAAGTAGCTCGTGAGGGTGCCGTCCGATTCGGAGCTGTCCGAGCTGAATTGTTCATTCATGGCTCCTGAGGATAGTAATGTCTCACACATCCGAAGTAGCTCGTCGTCGTCATCGGTGAGGGTGATAACGTCGTCCAGGAGTACATGATCGGTGAGACCTTTTGCGTGGTCACCCGGAGAGTCTGGCGCCCTCTCGTCAGAGTCGGATGAAGGGCGAAGTCGTTTCAGGGATTGCCTCAAGGAGTCGATGACGGTGGGTCGTGTATTCATTCGCACTCGCTGTGTGCTGTTGGCTGGAATTAGTTGGTTGTCGCTGGTAATTGCGAGAGATCTGGGTGGAGTTGATACACCGATATGGGGGACATAGGTTGTCCATTCTTCGTTGGTCAATGGTACGTTGTCCCGGGGTATTGGCACTACCCCCAAATGACTGGGTAGCCAGTGCAAGAAGGGTTGACGATGACATTCGGAAGCCATAGTGTTATAACGGCGTCAGCCACCATTTGCTTCAATGCACAAGGTGCAGGGACAATATTGTAAACGTAGCAGTCGTAAGGTCAGAGGACCTAGCATGAGAAGAGGTCGATGGTCGTGCAGTACGAGAACTGAGGAGAGGGTTTGGCGTATTTCATGGTGTTCTATGATCAGTTGGTTGATTCTGCCGAGCACCATGTTTTCCGGTACGTTGGGGCTTCTGGCGTGTAGCGCTGACAGTTGGTCTTTGGGTGATTCGGCAAACGGGTAAGTGTACCCTAAGGAGATCGCCAGTGTCGACGTTATGAGGTCCACTGGGAGGGACAAGTCAATATAAACCGGTATGATCTCGGAGATGGCATCGTCCTCGACGACGGGACGATACGCCAGAAATTCGTGCGTCTGGCAGAATCCCTGAAAGAAGGTTATAACAATTAATTCAGTTTCTCACCAGCCCTCCGCACTCTCTCCCAAGGTGGTTGGGAGATAGCCGTTCTCTCAAATGAAAAATTGGCCGGAGACAGATTGGTAATTTTGTTTTGTTGCAGATAGCGACGAACGTCAGGGTTCGAACGAAGGGTACAGCGTGGGTGCAGGGGCGAATAATAATACACGTCGAGGTTTGGTCCCTTCGGACGAACCTTCGTGCGATGACACAACTCGCGGATCCAACCGAGGCGAAACGGTAGTTGAAGCGGATCATTTTTGTCAATGGATCCAACCACCGCCTCGGTTCGTGAGTTATCGCCTTGGGGATCATTTTCAGTTTCCTCATCTTCCGGAGCGGCGGTCGATCCGTCATGCTCCGGTCTTGGTGGATCAGGAACGTCCGTCGGTTCCTCGTCGTTGTCTGCGTCGGAGTGGTGTTCATCAGACGACTCTGGCTCCCTTTGAGAAGGCTTGTCCTGGTGGGTGGTCTGGATGCGTGAGGTTGAAGGGTCACTGGTGGACATCGGGGCTTCCACATCGTTGCTGAGTCGAGGATTACTGTGACACCAGTACAATTTCAACTGACTAATATGTTTTAGTCCTCGTTTTTCGTGAGTGATGGCATCCTCCAACTCGTAGACGAGTGGACTCCTCACTCGGATTATCCTGAACGGTCCTTCCCATTTTGGGCTAAGCTTCGCGGCATGGAAGGCCGCGCCCTGAGAGAGGTCGTGTGTCTCAATCCAGACCAGAGTGCCTACGGACAGTTCAACATCTTCTCTGCGCCTGTCGTAATATTTCTTTTGATGCTCTTGGGCGCGTTGCATCATGAGTTTAGATCGTTCCAGTTCGTCGTGAAGTGTCTGGATGGCTTGGGTGCGATCAGCGACATCAGTGAGAGATGGAGGGACATCGTCATCCACGGTCCAGGGCAATCGTGGCTCGCGTCCCATGTTCAGGTAAAATGGTGATCGACGGGTAGAGTCCTGGGGAGCCGAGTTAATTGCAAATTGCAAAAACTCGAGCGACTCGTCCCAATGGCGGTGCTCGTTTATGATATGACCTAAGACAACCGCTTCTCCCCGAGCGAAATTACATTTCTCGGCCTTTAATGTAAGTCCGGCTCCCTTCAATTGATTCAATGTGTAATCAAGTGATTCTAAATGGGAATTCCAGGAGTCGGATACTATCAATATATCGTCCAAATATACGCAAACGTCGAAATACATGCCGTCTCGGAAAAGTTCATCAACTAGACGTTGGAACGTTGATGGACCTCCCGAGACACCAAACGGCATTACTTCGAACTGGTATTTACCGGAGTCGGTAACGAATGCCGTTTTCGCGGTACTGTCGGGGTGTAACTCAATTTGCCAATAACCAGACCGTAGGTCTAAAGCGGTTATGTATTTGGCCGATTTCATATTGCGCAACATTTCGTCAATATGTGGTAGAGGATAAGGGTCCTTTTGCGTGTGTTTGTTCAGTCGGCGATAGTCAACGCAAAAACGAACCTTGTTTCCCTTTTGATGAACCAATACGACTGGAGAGGCCCAAGGACTGATCGACGGACGAATAATGCCGTCCTTTAGCATCTGTTTTACATGCTCTTCAATTATTCGTCGCTTTTCATTACTAACTCTATACGGGCGGCAACTAACGGGCAGCGCGTCTCCAGTACGTATTTCATGGTAAACAAGGCTGGTTCTTCCTTCCTTTTCCGAAAATACTTCGGGGTATTGTCGAAGCAGACTTCGTAACTCGCGACGTTTTTTGGGCGTTAATGATGTCGCATTAACGGCGTTATCAATCGTATGAAATATTAGCGGCGCGACTTCCTTCCTAAGGGCGCCCTCTATAAACGGAATCGTTAGATTTCCAAGTCGACAAGTATTTGTCTGAAAATCTAACACAGCCGATACCCGTTGTAGAAAATCTCGTCCCAGGATGAAATCGCATAACAGGGAGGGCACTATGTAAAATTCCTGCTCAAAAACCTTGCCCTTTATACTAAAGGACAATTGAGTGGAACCCCTCGAAAAGGTATAGCGTCCATCCCCAAGCATTATGCACTCGAGTTCGTCCTGGGTAGGAATGGCAACAGTCGCAGAGGTTTGTTCTTGGATCCGTCGCCACTGGTCGAGATTGACAAAAGAAGCGTCAGCCCCAGTGTCAAGACGAGTGTTAAACGACCCATGAACAAAATCAACCTCTATCGCCACAGGAGGGCCTACCGCTTTTCGTTTCAAAATAGCTAATTGTTTCGGGGAAATATGCCTCTTGACTCGCCGGGAGCGCGGCTTCCCCCGTCGCGGTCCCCGCCGTAGTTTGACTTATTTTTTCTCGGGCAATTGCGCGAAATATGTCCGTAACCTCGGCAATTATAGCAACGCGTATTTTGCGACGTGTTTCGTCCGCGGGTTATTGGTGATTGGCGCTGAGTATTTGCTCTAAATTCTCTGGGTTGATTTGACGTTGAGGAAAAATAGCCCCTCGATGGGTGGGATGTACTGACTGGTGCCGTGGCATTTCGCCTTTGTAGAGGGACGTTGCCCGTATCGGTGGCAGTAGGCGCCTGTGTCCTATCATGTTTGGGTTTCAAATTCATGGCGTTTTCTTCAACAGCCCTTATCGCGTTCTCCACGGTGACACATTTTGCCTGGAGGACATTTAACTGCGTGAATTCTACTAGCGCAATTTGTAAACGGATTTGGGGTTGAACGTTTCGTTTTAACACAGCAATTAGTGATTGCTCGGGTTGTGGAGTCGCTAACCGTTGATTTAAGCTTATTATACGATTGAAGAATTCAGTAACGGTCTCGCGATCTCCCTGGACCGATTGTAAGATTGTCATCAACGTGTCCTCCTCTTGTTCAGGAGGAAAAAAATATGATCGAAAGGCGCGTTGGAAATAATCCCATGTCACGTTATAATTTTCAGTAAGAGGTGTTATCGTTTGTCTAAACCACGACAGAGCGCGGTCCTTTAATACTAAGGGCAACATGTTTATTACGGCGTTGTCCGATAATGTCTTATATTTTCGATACTCGTTAAACGATAAAAGGAACTCAGCCGCGTTTTCTTCAGCGGTGCCGGAATATTTCAAGTCGTGCGGCGGCTTCGGCGGGCCTTGGTGTTGGGTTAGGGCGGCCGCGAGCCCCGCGATGAAATCTTGTACCGACATTATATCAATTCTTGATAACTTCTTATTAATTACCTTCAAGACACCTCTAGCCCCAGTTCGGGTGCCAGTGTAACCGTTCCCAGTTCGAATTAACGTATCTTATTTAAGATGAATCACGTTAAGTCGGTTACGGTTACAATATGGGAACATTAGAGGCAAGGCTTAATAATAAGAAATCAAGACACGGTAAAAATAAATAAGAACAAGATTTATTGTTCCCTCGTAGGAAATTAATTAACAACTTACAATAAAATTTAGACCTTCATTAGACATTGTCTCTTTCTATACTCCCTCTTTCTTTTTTGGGGATAAACAAAATGGAAACGAACAGTCTGTCGAGTTGGACAAAACTAACCAGCCAGGGCACGGCACTTGGTGAAGTCGCCTTTATATTGGCCACCAAGCGCCGTGAGTCGCCCTGGCGGCGAAACTAAAAATAATAATAGGGCGCAAGATTTGATAACGGCTCAGTCGCCATCTGGTGACTGAATCCGTTACATACTTTTAAAAAGACCAAAGTGTCATTTCATCAGTTACCCGCTGATGAAAATTTATGCAAACTGTGGATTAAGAGCTACTCTAGGAATGATTTTGTAGTCAACGAAGCATACACTTCACATGGAAGATTGGTTTGTGGTTTGCATTTTAAGGAACTTCAGTTAATGATAGTCTGTTGTGAGGCTAATGCGTAATCGTAGGATTTGGAACCAGATGTACGTCACTACCTATTACTGAATTGGTGGCATTACATATGAGCCAATATACGATTAGGTCTCAAATTCGAATATAACTACCATCAGAAACGAAAAGAATGTTTATCCACATCATCCAGCATATTTCAACCTCATCCAGCATATTCCTACATCATCCAGCATGTTCCTACATCATCCAGCATGTTCCTACATCATCCAGCATGTTCCTACATCATCCAGCATGTTCCTACATCATCCAGTAATTTTAATTGAATCTTGATGAATTTTACTTGAAAAAAGCTGATTACTTTAATGTGAGCGTGGGACTACTAAGTTATCGAGATTCTTAAAAGCAATTAACAAAAACCAATTTTAACTTAAATTATGGTAAAAAAAATGGGAATCTCTACATTTAGACCTAAACCATATTGTGAACTGTGAGTGAGACTAGTGAGTCTGTGATTTAGAATGCTTACATGTCTCATACATAGATTTTCAGCAATCTTCAACATTGTCTGACTTTGTTAACTGTAAAAATAATATTCTAGTTTTATAATCTGCATTACATTTACTACTTATTTACTTAAATTGAAGTTAACTTTGTAAATATTAAAACAACTTACTATCAAAGAACTGTAAGAATAAAATCGAAAAACAACAGCTGATAAGCGGACACATGACTAGTTCTTTTGTTTACATTATTAACGTCGACAGCGTCTTCTTTGTCTGGTTTTCTCGGCGCGTATTTTGATTTAAAAAATATCCAAACGTATTTTACTTATTTATTAATAAGTAATTTAAAGATTACGGAAAGAAATTATAACCCTAAAATTACACAATTAGTAATAATTAATGAAACTCTAAAAATTGGAACGTTTTCGCCATATACTCCAGCCATTTCTTAGTTGTTACGTCAGCGCCAAAGGTCGATGTAGGAAAAAAGTTAACTAATTTCACTTTCGCAATTTTCAGTCGATCGCCGGGGCCGCTATCGTCGCGAGCAGCGTGAGCGCGTGCAGGGGGCCGTGTATTGACTGAACGCAGTATCAGATCAGTCACGTGCTTCCTCCATGGCGATACTATCTCAGTAAAGTTAGAAAGTTTGGATTCCTAGGCGCGAATTTTGAAAACGATTTTGTTAGCAATGGTAAATGATAAACTAAACATGTTCTGGAATTTATAAAAAAAAAAAAATGATTCGTGAATAGTACCTCGACAATAATGGATAATCCTAAACATGAGTTTGAAATAACTCTGAAATGTTACGGTGACTTTGATAAACTCAACACTAATGTAAGCATTTATATCACATTTAAAGGCCACTGTAAGCGTTAGTTTCCATGTTGAAATTGTTTAAATATCGCTAGACCTCAACTTCAAAGATATGTAATAAAAACTAGTCAAACACTTAAAATATTAAGTTTTGGTTTGTTATCTTATTTAAATTTATTGAAAGGAATTTTCCGAATTCGATTGGTTGGATGGGGTTATTTTAAATTTTTGATTGGATTAAAATTATCACAGATTGATATAAAATAAACGGTTTGAATAACCGGATTCATAGCAAATTGATCATGGACAAAACAAAACAATTCATTCACATTCTAGTTCATAGGTAAGCTGTACATGTATTTACCAAAATGCCTATTGTCTGTTTTACATTTATTTAGCCATGTTATCACAAGGTAAGGAAGCGTAGCTACTGGATTTTCAAACACTGCAGTGGCCCTTTAAAGGGAATAGAACCTCCAACGCATTCTTTATGGACGACCCCATCAATTTCCTTTATTTCCTTCACAATCGGCGATTATCAGCGCCCCAGGTGTGAAAAGCCATGGGAGGCCGCGGACAATATTGGAACCCTCTGAGGGCGACAGAAATACCAGAGGTTATTCCCTTTAGGATTAATCAGGCCTAAAATAAATCTCCATTATAGTGGCCCCATAAAAACTTAACATTCACTATCTGGAAGAATCCAAATTGTGTGTAGTTCTAATTTAATTTGAAATAAAAACTGATTTTTAACTGATCCAGTAACAATAAATATTGATAGATACAGTCAACCACAAGATCACCAATATTATAAAATTTATCTAGAACTGAATTCCCAAATTACTATGCATATATTTATTTCTCTTGTGATTATTTTACAAGCAGAGCTTACAATCCAACCTGTCCATACAATTTCAATTAATGATAATTTTTTATCTGAATAGTTTGATCCAGCATACAAAATTATTCAATCCATGAAAATACTTTCAGTACCCTTGTTTTTGCATATAGGTTACCAATAAATCATCATAAATGTTTTGAAGCATAACTCCCAGACATGTTTGACGTATCTCCCATTCTGAGTGAATTCATAGATAATAATAACCCGTACTACCTTGGATCCACACCTATCCAAAACATTCAAAGTTCTATCCATGAAATCAATCCGTCCAATTGTCAGCTAAGCTTCTACCCAACGAACCACACAGGTCTTAATCAACCAGTGACTTGTGGAGCAAATTACCAGTGGCCGGGTTAAATTGCGTAGGTGGGTGATGGCAAGCTCTTCAAGCCACCAGCTCCCTACACTTAATAACTTCAGTAAATATTTATGGAAAGCAGAAACTGAAAACCCCTCCAACCAGCACGGAGATAGCTTATTAACTCTATGCAGGAGTGGTTACAAGTTTTTACCCAGTGCCACTATGAAACCTGGTTCCTCTTGCTGAGAGGCCAGAGTGCTAACCACTTTTCCACCCCATTTTAAAGGTTAAAACCAGAATTAACATATTTATTGTGAATGACTTGTGTTGGGATGATTTTTGGCATTGCTTCCAAAACCTCTCAATGCTAAAAAAAAAAAAAGATATTTCACCCTGAATAAAATAAAATCAGCAAAGAAACTCTTTAGTTCCTAAAGACTTCCATGTGTGTTCGAAGCACACGCCAGTCACATTTTTTTTACAGCCCTTGTAACGTGGGGGAGAATATTTATTGTATCAACAGTCATCCTCCCAAAGTATATAGCCTTGATTAAAGTATACCATTTACAAAAATCATTTTTAACTGAATTTTTCTTGAAAGGTGGGTCAAAATGTGTTTTCCTTTAAATTGGTGGAAGAAATCAAACTTTTTAAACGCATTTATTTTGTCGTAATAAACAAAATTTCATAACCTGATTGGACAAAGATGTAATTTTAATTACAATCACCCAAAAACAGTTGAAAGCTAACAATTTGCATTGCCCAGATATTTTTCCCAAAATCAACATATTTTTTAGACCATTCCCATCTCTTAACTCCAAAGTGAGAAAATAAGACATTCCAGCGGGTAGCCTAACAGTACTAACAAGATTTTTCTATATTTTTGTTGCAATGTTCAAATTTAGTGTAGAGGCCCATCATCATGGTGATTTATTTATTTTAGTAATGTACAGGTTTTGCGTTCTATTATTCTTATATTAGAAATTCAATTATTCTTAAAAATTTTGCTACTATATTTCTTCATAAAAAGTATTTTATTACATTTTTAGTAATGTTTAACTAGGAAATTCTGGTATTAAAACATTGGAAAGAAACATTTCTAAATAGCCACAGTGAAATCTTTTTACCAAAAAAGCGATATTAAGCAATGGAAGTAGGGAAAGTCAGAAGGATATTTTTTAAACAAGCCATTTAGGATAATTTAGATAAGTAACTGGAATTATAAAAAAAAATCAGCTGCTATAAAAGAAAATCAAAACCAATTTCCACAAATAATAAAAAGTAAAAAGAAACCGTACAATGTTTCACAATTTCCCCAACTTTTTTGTAGTAAAACAGTCAATTTTGTGATTGTTCTTTATTGAAAGCACTGGGTTAATCCTAAATTCCATTAATCTGATGGCCTTTTCTCTGAGTATTTTTTTGTGAAATCTTCTGCATTTTTGAAAAATTTCTTTTTATCTTTTGAATATTCTTCGGCTAAATCTGCTCTTAACGGATGTTCTGGTTCGGGGTCGTTGACTAGGGCTACCAGAGCTTGGATGACTGCCAGAAAAAAAAACCAAAGTTAAATATTATAAAAAGAAAAACAATTTCCAAACAGCTACGGTTTTTTTGGGAGTGCAATATAGCCAATTCATGGATATTTATGCTTAAATTTTCTATAAATAGATTATTTACTCCTGATAGATTAAGTAAAAATTTCAAATTACACATTTCTTAATAAGAGCTTGTCACATTATAATGGTTTATGTTACCCTCAAGATTTTGCACCCTCGCAAAAGCTAGAAAATATTAGTCAAATACCACAAGGAGTTCCTAATCGGGGTATTTTAAAATGATTTGGCTCAGTAGAGGCTTTATTACCTGCGATTAAGGCCTTAACTAGGCAGATATGGAAATTCTTAAAACTAAGCGCTATTGTAGCAGATCATATTAAAGTCCTTTACTTCAATGACTTAATAAATTTTTGAATGTACAATTAACATTGTATCCAATCATATCATTAAATATTTTCGCATTTCCATTTGGGAGTAATATTTTCTGGCACTACGTTTGATAATGGTTATGGATTTAGTAGAAGTGTTTCTTCAGGATAAGAAAATCTGTAACTGGGATAGGTTATTGGGACTTATTTCTCTGCGAAAACAAGTGTAAGTCTAACTATACTTACTTTTTATGGTTCATTAATTTATAAATTAAATTACATAAAAATTGTAATTTACAAATTTTTAAGCAGCGAACTGACTGTTCAGAAAGCCACGATTTTGCATCAAACACTAGATTAAGTTTTAGCGTAACCAATAGTTTCTACTAAATAATTACCTATTTAATTAACAAAATTTCTAGAACTACCAAATTAATTTGAAATCCTGAAAAGTTTATGTAAATTTAAAGCAGATTTTATAGATAAGAAAATTTTCAAATTACAGTCTAATCAGCTAGGCCCAAGTCATCTAGCAACTTATAATGCCTTTTAAACAAGTGGCCAGGTTACAATGCTTAAGAGGGTGGTGGTAAGCCCTTCATGCCAGGCAAGCCAACAGCTCCCTACACCAGGGGCATAGGAACCGGGGGGGGGGGGGGGGAGCAAGGGAGTTATGCCCCTCTCTAGAATTTTGCTGGGAGGGGCGACTAATGTTATTGCCCCCTCCAAATTTTTGGCCAGCCCATACCAAAGAATAAGTTGGCTTTTAGTTTGTATTTAGTTGGTATTAAGTTGGTTTTGAGTTGTCAGCATTTTTCAATAAACTAGTTAAAGGGGTAATAAGTGGATATTAAGTTGGCAGTATGGTTTTAGTTGGTAATAAGTTGTTTTATGTATGGTTTTAGTTGGTATTTGTCCCAAATACCAACTTAAAACCAAGTTCCTAGACCACTTAATTTTTGGTAAGGGAGTTGAAACTTCAAAAGGCTCTAATTATCATTTTAAAAGCATATAGAACCTCAACTGTGTTTAAATTTCCCGCAAATTTACATGCATTTGGAGAAGCTACACTCCATTAAAAATTCAAAACCATTCTGGAGACCCCTTTTCATTTCTCTTTGCCCCCACCAACTTCTAGAACGTTCCCACGCCTCTGCCCTACACTAACTATTACAATTAACCTCTACAAGCTTTTATGGAAAGGGGAAACTGAAGGATTCGGGGGGGGGGGAAGCCTCTTCAACCAATGGGGAGAGAACTTGCAAAGTCAATGCAGAAGGAGTAGTTGAGTTTTCACCCAGTGTCACAAGCTGGGATAGAACCTGGCTCCTCTTGCTGCGAGTCAAAAGCACTAACCACTCCGCCACCCAACCTTATGATTAATTATAATTAGCTTGTCTCAGTTTGTTTAGAGTTTAAGAGCAAATTGACAGCTCCACTCTTATCTTGCTTTATCTCTGGTCTGCTGACTTTCAGGTTGGAAGAGACAAGAACTGCTCATTTAATCAAGCTTAAATTTAGGTAATCTATGGTGTCACTCATTAATAGGTAAATATAGAGGCAGGTTCGCTGTCTCCTCTCAATTATTTAAAAGTTGCCACTCATTCCGACTCCAAATGCTCCAACCTTCTCTAAAATGTTTGGATGTCTAAAGAATTAACCAAATTATAACTGCTATCGTTGAATTGTTTATTGGTAGAGGTTAAGAGCCATAAATGGAATGTGTTAAGTTGATTGAGGCAATCTTGAGCACTCAAGAGCAGTCAAATTGATTAGATTTCAGATTAATTAATTAATTAATGAATTTATTAATATATTTAAAAAGACCTTTCTGTAAGCACCTTTAAGGAGAACCATAAATATTATCACAGTGGCGATGTCTTAGGAGTCATAAATACCCTTACCAAAAAATAAGTTGGATTTTAGTTGGTATACACATTTTAGTTGACGTTAAGTTGGTTTTAAGTAGGCTCAAGTGGTCAGAATATTTCAATTATCTAGTTAAATTGGTAATAAGTTGTTATTAAGTTGATGGGAAAATGCTTTTTTCTTTAAGTTGGTAATTAGTTGGTTTTTAGTGGTCAGATAATTACATATTATTTGTAAGTAGGTTTAAAATTGGTATTTAGTTGGTTTCAAGTTGGTATTTGTTCCAAATACGTACAAGTATTTCCTAGACCACTTATTTTTTGGTAAGGGATATGTGGGAATGATTAGAAAGTTTCAACATTAATGTGACCCTTTATTTCCTACATATCAATACTACTATACTTTGGTGCATTCTTTTGTAGGAGGATCAGGTTAATATAATATATTACACTACTTTCCTATATTTTGTTAGTTTTTGGGAATTTTTTGTATTTTACCCATTGTAATTATGTGTTTTTATGTAAATGGAAATCGCGTCACGTAGATTAGACCCTCAGAAATCGTTGCTTAACTTGCTTGTCTCGGTCATACAACAAACATTAAACCTAATTACCTTTAAAAACCATGGATTTTCCCTTCCATAAATATTATAAATATATCCCGACGACGCCAAATTTTGACCGGCGGCGGCGGCGGCACGATCGGCGTGCGCTTACTTTTTTGTCGGCGGCCACGTTGAACCAAAATTTGACGGCGGCGTGGTGCGGCGTTTATATAAAATTTGGTTTTCATTGTAGGTAGCCCTGATAAAAAAAATATAAACCGACATCGGCGGCGCAAAAAACGGTCCTCGCCGGCGTGGGGGGTCTAATTTCAAACCTGCATTTTTCTGTAATCTCAACAGAAACTATCCAATATTTATATTTATTTTACATTCTCCTATAAAATCCTTTAAATGGACTATTTTTCCGATAAAATTTATTATGCTTTTCTGTGGCCACACTGTTTACTGAAACATTCTGAAAAAACAGCTGAAGGTACACGTTTCAAACAAATAACACAAGCAGTGTAGAAAAACCAGGGTTCCCACCCAAAATATGATAACAAAATAAGGACTTCTTGCGATAAAAATGGACATTATGAGATATTTATTTTAAAATTGACTTGATATTTATATTTTCTTAAAGTTTTATAATCTAACAGGGAGGCTAACGATATTTATTATTATTTGAATAATTTAATAAAGTTACCAAGCTTGTGGTGCTACCTTGCGTGCTATGTTTGAACTTTTATATAATTAATCTTCAGCTTTGACTTTTTTTGTAATCAGTCCTTGAGAAAATGTATACAAATATTTGAAACCTATGGTGGTTTCCCTGGATTTAATGAAACTTAAGCGACCAAATCCCCATTTTATGGTAGATTAGGGCATTTACAGGCCTTGAAGAACAAAAGAGAACTTGGGTATTTTAGGGACCTGGTGAAATGGCGATTTCTCTTGAAAGGAGAGATATTATGTACTTCTGATAACACACTTAAGTCAGTTACCTTGGTCAGTTTTAGTAGCAGGTTTCCAATTCTCTGCACTTATGATAGGTAAACACACTTGTCCTTTTTCATCAATATTAGGATGGTATATCTTTGTCCTGAAAGTGATCTTTGGAGGCTTGAATGGATACTCAGCAGGAAAATTTATTTCTATCCTAAAGGCACCCTTATTGTATGGTGGGTTATCCTAAAAAATAAAATAGATAAAAAATTTTAAATCTTTTTTTTTAAATTCTATTAAATTACATAAAATTCGAACACCTACCCTAATAGCCCAATTTAAACTAATATAAAATAACTTAATTTTTATAAACATTGTATTCTAAAAAAGCAGAATTCAAAAATCTACATTGCTCTGCCGGAATTTTTTTCCACCTAAAACCATTAACCACAAACCTGACATTTTTACTGGAAATGTTTACGTTTAAATAGCACAATATTTATACTTTTATCCCAATGTAGGTGGTAGGCTAAGTAGGCTACAGACCCTAAATAATATACTAGGGATGCACTGATATGGGTAGAGCCGATATATCTAAGGTAATATCGGCACATATATCGTCAGATACTCCAATATTAACAAAATTATGTAGTACATAAAATCTTTGTAAAAAATGGTTCAGTACACTGTCATACCATTTTATTCTAATCTTTCATTAAAAGAAGTTTGCAAGAGCATATCCAAATAGGTTTATTTTCATTTTACGTGATACATATTTTCCGAGGGGTAAGACACTCTGCAAACTGTGTACACTGCCGTACCTTTGACAGTGCTAAATGGAACTAACGAACTCTGGAAAATATGTACCTTTAACAGTGCTAAATGCACAAATTCGGTGTACAGATTGTCTGAGACTGTTTTACCCCTTACCAAAAAATAAGTTGGCTAAAAACCACTTAGGACAACTTGTATTTCAACTTGGTTTTCAGTTTGTGTTTGGGACAAATGCCCGAGGGGTCGGACATTTACCAAAATCCCGTACACTTTGTCTAAAATCGCAAAATCTTTTAACTCTCTCTATGGTAAATTAACGTTGAAATCCCAAAATAACTTCAAAAAGTAATGATAAAATCACCAAAATCTCTACGAAATCCCGTACAAAATTATGGCAAGTGTCCGACCCCTCGCAAATGCCTACTTAAAAATAACTTAAATCCTCTTTTTTAATCAACTTATTTCCAACTAAACCAGAATCAACATTTACATTTAACTACTTAAAAGCAACTTAAATCCTACTAGGGAAACATCTAAAAACCAACTTAAAAATATTATGTAATTTCCTGAATACTAAAAACCAACTAATTATAAACTATAATATGCTGACAACTTGAGCCTACTTAATACCAACTCAATATCAACTAATAATGTGTATACAAACTAAATACAAACTGAAATCCAACTTATTTTTTGGTAAGGGACCCCTCGATATTTTCTATCACAAATCGAATATTGTTGTTTTTCATTTCTTTACACTCGTAACCCCCCCCCCCCCCCCCGTCTTTAAAAAAGGTATGATCTAGCGTCTGAAGTCTGGCATATGTGGCGCGGCCAATCAAATAAAAACTTTCATTATTTAACTTAGTTCATCGAGAATTTTCTTATTTTTAAATGTTTTTCTGAAATTGTTTTTCTAATACCAGTATTGACCAATATCAGCTTCACTTGAGCTGATATTGGCTGATACGGATATTAGAAAAATAGGCCGAAATATCGGTGCATCCCTATAATATACCGATATGGTGTTTTTGGTAGTTGTATGGTGGTGGGGCTCATTTTTGATAGCTTAGCCTACTTTGAAAAAAAATCTGGGATCTGCCACTGCCAATGTAAGAAGCTAAACTATACAATATAATTACCAGGAATAATACATTTACCTTCAAAAAAACAAATTTCGATTAAAATGGAAATAAGTAAAAGAAAAGGTAATAGGTATGCTGTCAGGGGGATGTTTAAAATGACAGTATGCATTCCCTTACCAAAAAATAAGTTGGCTAAAAACCACTTAGGACAACTTGTATTTCAACTTGGTTTTCAGTTTGTATTTGGGACAAATGATTACTTAAAAATAACTTAAATCCTCTTTATTAATCAACTTATTTCCAACTAACCCAGAATCAACATTTACATTTAACTACTTAAAAGCAACTTAAATCCTACTAGGGAAACATCTAAAAACCAACTGAAAAATATTATGTAATTTCCTGACTACTAAAAACCAACTAATTATAAACTTAGCAAAAGCAGTATTTTCCTACCAACTGAATAACAACTTATTACCCCTTTAATAGTAACTTGAAATATGCTGCCAACTTGAGCCTACTTAATACCAACTCAATATCAACTAATAATGTGTATACAAACTAAATACAAACTGAAATCCAACTTATTTTTTGGTAAGGGTTTGGCTTGCCCTCTTATTGGGTTAGAGCTGAAAATTTGGTTGGATTGTATTATGGTATTTAATTTTATGATTTTTTAATGCCGGTTCTTTGTGACTAAATGACAAATTGTTTAATAATTTGATTCAGCATAATGTAAAATAATTTCTTCTGAATTAAATTTAATTAATTAAAAATTTAATATTGTTATCCCTTACCAAAACAATAAGTTGTCTACGAAGTTTGTATTTGAGACAAATACAAACTAAATATTAACTAAGGACCAGACCATACTTAAAAACAACTTTACACCAACTAGACTACTAAAAACCAACTAATTACCAAATTTAAAAAAAGTATTTTCTTGCCAACTTAATAACAATTACCAAATTTTAAAAAAGTATTTTTTTGCCAACTTAATAACAATTTATTACCCCTTTAATTATAGTTAAATAAGTTGTTATCAAGTTGGCAGGAAAATATTTTAAGTTTGTAATTAGTTGGAAATATAACAGGGGGTTTAAATGTCATTCTGATAAAATCAATATTTAAATTGGACAACTCTGTATCTATGAATTCTAAGTTTTATCTTATCAAGTTCTGTTACATCCCATCTCAAGTGACAAAAAAATATTTTCGGAATTAAAAGATGAATTTAAAGATCTCGCTAATTTAAAATAACCAATTAGGTATTAAAAGGGTTTGAGCAGTGTTCCGGGGTGGTAAATACCACCTGACATTTATTGTGGCAAATAGTGGCAAAAAGTGTCATGGTAAATAATGATTTTTAGTGACAAATTGACATATAGTGGCAAATATTAGAAAAAGTAAAAATACTAATATATGTTTCGTATGAAATACCATTGGGCTATTTTTTATATTTTTCACATAGATATATAAAATGTTTGGCTATTTTGAAACATTTGTAAAACACAATTAAATATTTTTATTTTATTCATTGCTAAAATTTATAGCAAATAAAGTGTTCTAAAAGTACAAAATAATTTTTTTTCCCTCCCTTACCAAAAAATAAGTTGGCTAAAAACCACTTAGGACAACTTGTATATCAACTTGGTTTTCAGTTTGTATTTGGGACAAATGCCTACTTAAAAATAACCTAAATCCTCTTTATTAATCAACTTATTTCCAACTAAACCAGAGTCAACATTTACATTTAACTACTTAAAACCAACTTAAATCCTACTAGGGAAACATCTAAAAACCAACTTAAAAATATTATGTAATTTCCTGACTACTAAAAACCAACTAATTATAAACTTAGCAAAAGCAGTATTTTCCTACCAACTGAATAACAACTTATTACCCCTTTAATAGTAACTTGAAATATGCTGACAACTTGAGCCTACTTAATACCAACTCAATATCAACTAATAATGTGTATACAAACTAAATACAAACTGAAATCCAACTTAGTTTTTGGTAAGGGCTATTTGTCAAATTTGCCATTACTTGTCAAATTTGCCATTGTCAAATTTGCCATTGTCAAATTTGCCATTGTCAAATTTGCCATTGTCAAATTTGCCATTACTTGTCATTATATGCCATTACTTGTCAAATTTGCCATTACTTGTCAAATTTGCCATTACTTGTCAAATTTGCCATTACTTGTCAAATTTGCCATTACTTGTCAAATTTGCCATTACTTGTCAAATTTGCCATTACTTGTCAAATTTGCCATTACTTGTCAAATTTGCCATTACTTGTCAAATTTGCCATTACTTGTCAAATTTGCCATTACTTGTCAAATTTGCCATTACTTGTCAAATTTGCCATTACTTGTCAAATTTGCCATTACTTGTCAAATTTGCCATTACTTGTCAAATTTGCCATTACTTGTCAAATTTGCCATTACTTGTCAAATTTGCCATTACTTGTCAAATTTGCCATTACTTGTCAAATTTGCCATTACTTGTCAAATTTGCCATTACTTGTCAAATTTGCCATTACTTGTCAAATTTGCCATTACTTGTCAAATTTGCCATTACTTGTCAAATTTGCCATTACTTGTCAAATTTGCCATTACTTGTCAAATTTGCCATTACTTGTCAAATTTGCCATTACTTGTCAAATTTGCCATTACTTGTCACTATTTACCAGTGACATGGCCTATATTCGAAAAAAGTGACATTTTAGGAACACTGGGTTTGAGACATATATTTAAAAAATAGAACCCAAAACAACAGTTGTTGATGAAATCCACTCAAAAACATAGATATCATTATTGGGGTAAAATTGGAAATTAATAAATATTTTTTCATACTGTTGGATGAAATTATTCCCATCTAACAAAAAATTTCTGAATTGTGTATTGACAGGCTAAGAACTACCAATCCTCTTTCATAACTTAGTTTACTGGGTTCCGAGCCACAGAGCTAGTTATTATAGGAATGAAAATTAAGGCTGAACTTGTGTAATGTAGGATGTTGATTGTTGAAGCTGTGTTCTGTCAACCAGAGCCTATCAACCTTATCGACTATGGCTGGATACGGAAATTTATTTTTAACAGTATGGCCGTCTAGCAACTCACACTGTGGCTTGAGATGAAAGCTAGACAGAGAAAATACAACTCTAAGAGTGTCAAGAACACTAAGAAATTACTAGGGATGCACCGATATGGGTAAAGCAGATAAATCAGCTATTTGTGGCCGATAATATTGGCCAATATTAACAAAGTTATCTATCATAACAGAAGTGTATATGAAAAAATCATTGTAATAGATGGTTCAGTACACTGCCAGAAAATATTATAATTTTTCACTAAAAGAAGTTGGCAAGAGCATATCCAAATGTTTCTTTTCTGTTTCGGTGATAAATATTTTTTATTACAAATCAAATAGCTTCTCAAGTCTGGCGTACGTGGCGCGGCCAATCAAATCAAATATTATCATTAGTTCCCATACCAAAAAATAAGCTGGCTTTTAGTCTGTATTTAGTTGGTATTAAGTTGTCAGCATTTTTCAAAAACTAGTTAAAGGGGTAATAAGTGGATATTAAGTTGGCAGTATGGTTTTAGTTGGTAATAAGTTGTTTTTATGTATGGTTTTAGTTGGTATTTGTCCCAAATACAAACTTAAAACCAAGTTCCTAGACCACTTAATTTTTGGTAAGGGTTAAGACTGAAAACTTTCTTACTTTTAAATATGTTTCTGAAAATATTTTTTCTAATACTGCCCTTACCAAAAAATAAGTTGGATTTCAGTTTGTATTTAGTTTGTATACACATTATTAGTTGATATTGAGTTGGTATTAAGTAGGCTCAAGTTGTCAGCATATTTCAAGTTACTATTAAAGGGGTAATAAGTTGTTATTCAGTTGGTAGGAAAATACTGCTTTTGCTAAGTTGATAATTAGTTGGTTTTTAGTAGTCAGGAAATTACATAATATTTTTAAATAGGTTTTAAGTAGTATTTAAGTTGGTTTTTAGAGGTTTCCCTAGTAGGATTTAAGTTGCTTTTAAGTAGTTAAATGTAAATGTTGATTCTGGTTTAGTTGGAAATAAGTTGATCAATAAAGAGAATTTAAGTTATTTTTAAGTAGGCATTTGTCCCAAATACAAACTGAAAACCAAGTTGAAATACAAGTTGTCCTAAGTGGTTTTTAGTCAACTTATTTTTTGGTAAGGGTGGTATTGCTCAATATTGGCTTCGCCGATATTGGCCGATACCTATATAAGAAAAATATGCCGATATATGGTGCATCCCTTAGAAGTTACTCTCACTCTCCAAATCTAGTATTAGCAACGGACCTCCAGTCCAAGCACTTAAGATTATCAACTGAACTCAAATACATAAGAAGACTATATTAAAAGAGTAGAAATGGTAAAATATTTGGGCACATTCTCAGAATTTGTTTAGAAATGGTAAAATATTTGGGCACATTCTCAGAATTTGTTTACACTATTGTAAAAGAGAATATTTTTTCTCTACATCAAATACTGAAAATTTAATAGAAGAATCAGCTTGGGTATCCCACGTAAAAAGACCTATAACAGGGTTGCCACAGTTGTTTCACATTGAAATTCCCTGATTTTTTAAGGTTTTCCCTAACCATCTCCAGAGATTTTCCTTGACTTATTTTGAGCAAAAATATTGTAATTTTTAAACTATATTTGCAACCAAAATTAAATTTCCCAACTTTTCCTTGATTTTTAGACCCATATACAAATTCTTCGACTTTCCCTGGAATTCCAGGTTCAATGGCAGGTGGCAACCCTGTATACGATTTGTTAGAAATAAAATTTAATCATTTCTATCAAAGGCCATAGTTTAAGGATTAAGCGACACTTTTTGTCATGAATTATATCGCTAAATAAAGAAGTTTTGTCGAAGCATAAACTAACTCAATGTTAGGGGGACATTAAAAGAATTTACAGGATAATATACTATAGTTACTGGAATTATTGGACTTCTGGGCTGCATGAAGGATATTTTATGAGCAGGTTAGAATTTCGACTCGCCTCATGCGTAATGGGGATGCGCTTCCAGATATGCTAGCACATTGCTTCAGAATTTGACATTTATTCACAAAATGTCCTAACTATAGCATCAAGAACTCAGAGTTATAGGGGTTTTCCCCTGAGTTCTTCGGTTTCCCTTTCATAAAAACTTGTATAGGAAATGGTAATAGTGAGTTTAGGGAGCTGTTGGCTCGCGTGGCATGCCACCACCCTCCTACACAATTTATCCAGCCACTTGAATTAAAGGCAATCATATAGCGACTTATAAAGCCGTTAAACTGGTGGCCAGGCTGAAATGCTTAGGAGGGTGGTGGCAAGCCCTTCATTCCACAGGAGCCAACATCTCCCTTCACTTACTAATACTGTTAACCTCTACAAGTTTTTATGGAAAGGGGAAACCGAAGAACTCGGTGGAAAACCCCTTTAAATGTTGGTTATATTTTTATTTTGGCAACTGATCAAATTTCATTAAGTGGGAAAGTCAACCCATTTCAAAATGGGAATACCCCTTATGACTGAACCCATTACAAGTAGTAATTAATACTATTGTTTAAAAAATTAACATGAGAAGTGACGACTGTGTCACACTTATTACGTTACCAGTACGATAATTTCATTGATTAACCTTTAAACAGCATTTTGTCATATAACCGTACTTTTGGACATTGAATTAGTTTGTACATGGTTCAAACTTAAAATAAATTCGGTGATGAAATTTATACATGCACTGATCGTGAAAAGTAGTACTCCTATTTGATCCTGTAAAAAGTTCCTTTACAATCACATTCTTAAGAAAATTAACATTTCAATCGAGCCACCCGAATTAAAGGCAATTAAAGTGGCTAGATGAATTAGGCCTAGGGTGGTGCCTTGACTCTGACCACAGTTTTCTCTTCCCAGACCACAACCAGTTTATTTTGACCACACACAAACAGTTCAAAAGAATTATATTCTATAAATTTTACATATGATGATAAATTATTGCTAAATAAACTATTTTGCAATATCAATCTAATAAGAACAGGCATAACCATTTAATTCATATTATTATATTAGGTGGCGCCAAAATTGCAGCTCGCCCCTGGCGCTATTTTCTCTAGCTACGGCCCTGCCTCACTCTCCCGGTAGGTTGGAAAAATCATCTGCTATGCATGAAAGCAGAGGCAATAGTTGCGCCCAAATATTATCTATTGTGAATTGGGTTTGTACAAGGGGAAAATGAACTCTGGGTCAGGGTCGGGGAAGAGCTACCCCCAAAATGTTAAATGTTAGCTAAATATGTGAAAAACGCTTGGTTTTCGATATTGTAGCTTGATAGGAATCAAAGGATACTTATAAATAATTAAAGAAAATAAAAGGTTTAGAAACCAAAATATTCCAAAGCCAGCAAGCACAGGCGCCAGAAGCCATTTTCAGAAGGGCAAACCCCAAAATATTCAAAACCCCAAATGAAATCAGGGTTTCCCTGTTTTTGGGGGTCGCGGTACGAACCCTATCGCGAAATCGTTCTCAATATCATAAAATGTATTCAAACGGTGAACATTAACGCAATTTTAATAAAAAATATCATAGTTGGCTAGTTTAAACCGTGGTTTACATTAAATACACCTGATATATATCAGGTTTATTTGGTTTAAACCAAAAAAAAAAATCTGGTTTTGATTTTGGTTTTTTTGGGAAAAAAACCAACCTTGAAAAAAATTAACATACATACCGGAATAATTAGTCCTTGCCAAGTTAAAATATTTGACTCATCAACTTGAATTTCACGGAATGACTTCATTCCAGACTTTCTAATATCTTGAAGTTCCTAAAATAAAATAATCCAAATATAAAACAGTTTGTGGGAAAACTACCTCAATATGTATAGGAATTAAGACCTGCATAAACAACTGTCATTTTTTTTCTTACTTCACACAAAAACTGACCCATAGAATGGGTCACAATTTTCTAGAAATGTTTACTTTCGTTAAACGATTCAAAGAATAGTTAAAAAAAATACTGGCTAACATTAATGTAGCTTCTCCACTTACATCATGTGACTCAATTGTTATAATTTCCCAAAACAACTTGATTATGTAGCCCCACCATCAAAATTCAAACGAAAATGAAGATACAAAATCACACTCAATATTTATTTAGGTCTATGTTTTGAAGCTAATAATAGCTAGCCACAACTTTTTCTTTGATCTGCTTCCAATCATTCAACATACCTCTTTTTTAATCTATATAATTTTACACCCCAATTTTAAACAAACTCTAGAGGGGCATACCATATTTATCACCAATTTTTCATATCTGTAATTAGTCTTAGGATCACGAAAGAAATGATGCATTGAAAATTAGGGATGTGAGTTGTATAATAGTGACCCCATAGGTACGTCTCTTTTGGAATTTGATTATTTTTATTTTTAAGAGTGGTATCTTTGGAGAAAATAAATCTTGATCGAGTGAAGGGCTTTCAAAGTCAAAGTCAAATCAAAATTTATTGGTGTTAGTATATCATAATTTTTTGTTAGATATTTGGGCTAAGTCAACAATGTGACTTGTGAGCCCTAAGTGATACGTTCGATTAATCGATCAGTTATAAAGTGGCACGCAGAGCCCACTATATAGTCTTAGCTGCGAATAGTACTGAGAAGAATAAGTTATATCAATATTAAGGAATATTTGTAGAAAGGTGTAGTAAATATTTGGCATGTAAAAACTTATACAAACCAGTCAAATAACTGCAGGCTTTCCTCAATGATTATATTTCTAGAGCTTAAAAAGAGACCACTATGGAGATTCGGAGGTTTAGAAGATTTTATTCCTTAAAACTGTGGTGACTTGACAAGTAGGGGTGTGGCATTGTAATATCAGTTTCTCATATGGATATTTTACAAACATTGACTCTATTGTAAGGCTTACTATTGTCTAAATTAGTGAGTGAAGCACACAATTTTTATTTGTTTGGGCCTGTTAGAAGAATTAAAGAATACGTTTCATTTTTCTTAAGCAAGCATAATCCCTCACAATTATTGGAATTAAAGCATTTAAAAGTTAATATCCAAAATGTTTTGCTAATTTTATCTTATTTAGATTTTTATTTTATTTATTTATTGTTTCTTTCAAATATTAGTGTTAAATTTTGTACCCGCCTCGAAGGCATATATTGCCGAAGTACCATGGTTTTCTCTTATTAAAATAACGGTTATTTCTACCAAGTTTCTGTGTATTTTATCTTATTTGGAGCCTTGTAACATGGATTAAACACTAAAGGATGTTCCACGAGCGAAAAAATGCAAAAATATTCTGTAACCTTGCTACCTAGCGGCGCGAGCCCGCAAACTGGAAAATGTTTTCTATCCAGGGGCAAACAAACGGGCATACAATGATACTTCGTTTATAAATTTACCAAAGATCTTTATTTTAGGATTTGAAGCTTTGCAGTTTCAACCTTTTCACTATTTGTAATTTTAAACGAAAATGAAGATTGATAAAAGAAGAGTGTTTTGATCCATGTGGTTATAATCTTCAACTAAAAGTGCAGACAAAAATCACGAAATTCCAAAAACCCGCGAAATTATTTAAAAAAATACGAGATAGCGCTTTAAAATCATATCCAGTGCCTAGGGGAGGATATACATTACGACAGAATCGGCATTGAAATCTTAGCTCATGGAACATCCTTTAGTGTTTAATGAATGCTTGTAAATAGGATTATGGAGGGCCACTTCCAAAGTTCAAGGTAGACGCCATCGCCTACACTCACATTATCAGCGATATTAGTGGAATATTTTAGAATTTATAGAAAAGGAAAGTAAGAAACCAAAACAAAGTTGAAAGATAAATTTTATTAAAAGTGTTAGTTGACGGAAGTGTACTTTTGTACAATATCAAATTTACTGTATTGATGAATGAAAATGTTCAAATTCTATACCGATAACTTTCACATTGTTACAGATGAAAACTAGTTAGTTTGAGTAACTAATGTCCTTGGGTCCACCCGCAAAATTAGTTTCGATCACGCTGATCAGAAAGGGCATAACTTTTGGCAATCTTTTGGGGGAACAAATATTCTTAAGGGCCAAGCTATTTTTTTCGAATATTGATATAAGAATTTAAAACGACTGTTTGAAACTTTAATACCAATATTAAATAATTCATTCATTTTTGTGGAATTTATATTCAGTAGCATAGAGCTAGAAACCCAATCTCTATGGAATAATTAATTAATTAATATACGTCAAAAATTGGTGTACTAAAGTAAACTAACCACAAGACATTAAGTATAATAAATCTAAAACGTAATATAAAAATTGCATTACCTTTTGCAGCCGCCTCGTTGCTGCCATGATTTAGAGTAGTAGGCCTAGGATTTTACTTTCACTATTCAGAAAGAATGGGGCCTAGGCCTATTTGGATAAAACTACTAAGACAATGGAGACCCAAAATTAAATTATTAAAATTTAAAATGGCTATACAACCGTGCAATTATAACTGTATTTCTTATAACGTTTTAAATTGATTTGATGTTTTGGAACTTGAGTAGTAGAAAATATGAAAATACTAAGGCTTAAACAGTGAATTATGGTCTGCTGTTAGATACCGGAAATAATGCAATGATAAAAGAAGTCAGCCTTATTTCCGGCAAAACAATAACTGCTTTCCGGGCAAGAAATAAGGGAAAAAATGTTAAATAAAGAAAACCAGCTATAGAAATTTGAATCTTAATATCGAAACTTTTCTTTGAGAATCCAAATTCATTTGATTCTAAAAAAGGTAATTTTTTTTAAAAGAGTACGATCGATTGACGTGCAGCGCCTCTAGGGGTGACCTCGCGCGAAACTTGTTGTTCGTGCCCATAGACATAGGAACTATACTTATACCTAGACGGAGTATTGCAGATTCTGAAGGCACTAGCTTTTTGTGCCCGGTTTCAGTCCCACGCGCGTCTCATGTGTGATATGGACAAAATTCCGTGGCGCCACCAAATCGTTTGGTGGAGAATGGAGAAACTATAAAAAGCGGAAAATTCTAATGCTGGACGCAAAAACGTATTTGCTTACCGAGACTTGTAAAAATTGTTTAATTTTCGAAAATAAAGTTAGTTTTTGGTAAAATACAACGCGAAATAAAATATTTTACGTAAATTTAAACTTCAAACAATTGAAAATGGTACAAACTTGTGTGGCTTCCAATCGTCAAAGTCGGTCACCAAAGGAAAAAATACCATTTCACAAGTATTTCTTGTTTTTATCATAACAATTTCAGGTCTTTGTTTAAAACCTTGTATTGTCCATTTTTCACAATAAAGATTACCTCAATCTAACTTAAACTTGTGCTCAAAATATCTTAAGGCAATAAATCGATGGAACTTAGTCAGCGAGGAGGTTGGAACAACAATCCTACTTGTAGAAACTTCACTGCTGCATACAAAAACACGTTGGTTACTAAAATTGAAAATCAAAAAAGTGGCCACTTAATTGCTTTGGACAACACTCACGTTCCAAATTTGTGCATGGTGCCAGTTCCAACCAACGAACTTAGAGTTATTAAAGAAGAATCTCTAGAGGAAGAAATGGATGACTTTATTATGTTTCTTACTGATGAAACATCAACATCCAACATCTTACGAGAAAACATAATCCGTTATATGGCTGGTTTTGTTGTAAAGAAATTACAAAAAGAATTAAAATCCGAAACATGTTTACACGCTTTAGACGAAAGGCATTCCTCACTATCAAGTCATAGCTATGTAAAGGGGGATCCAACCAAACTTCTTCTCCTTTTAAAGGACAATGGTGGATTATGTCATCCGACAGCTAGTGTTCTCAAGATTTGTAGCTTGACCGAGAAGGCAGTGAGATACTTTGGATCAATTCAAACTGTGGCTAAAAACATTGACTTAAAAATAGAATGTTTGGTTCTGCGCCAGTTAGTAACGGACAATATTTTTCCGACTCTTACTGAACACATGTTTGATGACGAACTTGGATCACAACACCACGTTAATGTTTTGATAAAAAAAGATTATCGAAATGTACGTTAACATAAGGCCGAGGAAAATAAGCAGAGACATAAACAATCAAATGAAGAAAGAAGCTATTCGAAAAAGACTCACCAAGCTAATACTTTTTCAAGGGCAATAAGAGTTCTTTAATCCTTTATCAGTGTGTGTAGAATCCCTTCCACAATTATACCTCCCTTTTACATCCTTTGATTGCAATGTCAATAGCCAAATACTCAGACACTGTTTATTTTTATTCCTATTATCATGTATTTCTGCTATTATTTATATTAATATTGAAACTAATATATTCATAAGTATTACATTAACAGATAAATATCATTAATATTTACTCACATTTCATTATATAATTTGGAAATTTATTGGTACATTCCTCCATACTTCCTTTGTTTACATCTTACAGCTGACTTACTTTTTTTAGTATAGTCAAGGCTATAGCCTAGGTATAGTTAGCCGCGCGTAGACGCCGTAGGCGGCGCCACGTAATTTTGTCCATATCACGCATAAGAAAGCGCCATTGCTCAAAACCGGCCTCAATTTCGTAGATCCAGCAGTTTGTCTAGGTATAAGTATAGTTCCTATGTCTATGTTCGTGCCTCCTTGGTTGCCCTCTTTGCGGACAACACCAAATTCTACGACTGTATTAAGTCCTCATGACCTCATCTGACTGTATGTCACTTCAGTCTGAGTTCAACGCTGTTGTTGATTGGTCCCGCTCCAAGGGGTTATCGCTCAACACTGACAAATGCGCCGTCTCCACCTTGGCCGACACAACCCCAATCATGTTTACCTCATTAATGGTCACCCGATTAATTCCACCCTTTCTGAGCGTGATCTTGTTGTGCTGGTTGAACCTAACTTAAAGTTATCTAATCATACTAATAAAATCTAAAAAAAAACAGATCCAACACCGGTGTTATACGTCGAAACCTTCTCTTCCGTTCTCCTAAACTCATCCGGACCCATTATATTTCACTTGTTCTACCCCATATTGATTACTGCTCCCCCATTTGGAAACCATATCTTCAATCAGACATTCTTGCTTTACATAAATAAATGTTTCCCCCTCAAATGAAATTTTTATTTGCCCCACCTGCCCCCTCAATTTAATACATTCCCCCTCAAAGAATATTATTTACCCTTCATCTTTATTAGTTTATTAAACTTCAATTCATTGAAATTTTCATTTTGGACCACTTGTCTTTGTCTAAGGTTTAGATCGTTATTTATAGGTAACCATTCCTTAATAAAATACAAGTTGTAGAATGGTCTGCAAGCCAGAACGATGAACATTGACGCTAAAAATCTCCAATAGGCCTAATACATTTTTAACGCGTCGAAGCCATTGAGTTGGGAATAAATAGAGGTACAACTAAATCTGGCTGGCGCGGGACCAATTTCGTTCCATAAGGAGACTCTATCAACTTTATTGTTCTACCATGGCGTCATCTGTCTCTAGTGGGGGCAACTATATTGCAATTGAATTTTTTCGTGAATCTGATGCGAAATTGAAATGTATGATTACTCGTAACAAGCAAACCTTTGAAGTTAATTAAAATAATATTATTCGGTCAACACGATCCTTTTTAACTCAAGTTACGGTGAGTTAGCTAATAATTATTTATTTTTAGCCATATAACTTTACAAAATATAGATGGCGCTACCGCCTAATTATAAAGATGAATTTCGAATTCCTCCTACACATCGACCCTGTTGATCTCCGCCACCAACTGAACAACTTATGCCTACTCCATGACTTTCTTTACAATACTCTCCCTTTAAACTTCTCGAATTTTTTTGCATATAATAATAATTATCGTACTCGTGGTCATCCCCTCAAGTTATCAAAACCCCGTGCCCTTACTACCCAACGGCAAAACCACTTCTCGTATATCGTTCTATCGAACTGGAATTCCCTCCCTTATGATTTAGTCACCATCTACTCTCCGCGGCGTCATCTGATTAAGTACCCCTTTTTTAATGTATTCTTTTTTCTTTTACTACATTATTGATTGTTTTACTGATTTTTGCATTGTTTTGTAATTTTGCCTCCAGCCCTGTCAAGCTGTTCAGTATCAATGGATATTAGTTCCTATGTATATAGTTATTTAATTCATACTTGTATTACCTCCTTACTCTATGACCTCCTCTATAACGATGCTCAATCAGAAGCCTGCATCAGAGGCTTTTTGAGCAGTTATTTCTAATAAATAAATCCACCCAAAACCATTCGGTTAAAAATTGCAAGGTCCTTTAAACAAAAACGTCACGTCATATATTACTCTAGGCCATAAAAGTAGTGAAATCAAATAACGGGCAAGATCTGTGATTATATTCCCATAAACGTCATAAACTGGACTTATTTATCGACAAGTGATGTGCTCTGAAGTAATATGCTAGACCTTGCGCGTCCTAAGTGTTTTACTGAGTTAAAATCCTTTGTAAAACCATAAAACATTTCAAAGAGAATGGCTAATATTAGAAGAGACAAGTTTTCTTAACTTAGCTGTAACGATTCTAATGATACAATATCAGGTAAATAATTTACCAAGTTAATTAAAGAAAAAGGTCAATATAAGTTAAAACGTTTTCTTGAGAATGTATAAAGAGTGAGCAAATCATAAAATTTACAACGTAGCGGACGAAAGGCAAGCATAAATATCAAGAATTAGTTCCAAAAAACGATGTAGATGGCAGCATTACCTAATCACTGAACCATTTCAACCTCCCGACTTAAAGTTTTCTTTAGTTCTCGCAAAACGTGGCCCGGCTTGTTTATTTTATTTATAGGGGCATATATTGTTTAGATCGAAATATATTATCTACTTTGTTTAGATTTACTCTTTTACCTTAAAAGCATAGTAAACGAGTTTCAATAATCAGAGTGAACATAACTTGGCAGTGAAATAAACGTTGGCACGTGTTTAATTCTTGTCTCGCTCACAGTACCACCTTGGCCAACCGAGACAAAATAAAAATACTCGATAAAATTACTGAAACTGTCCGTACTAGTCACTGGTACTCGAACATTTCTGTACATTATCGATAGGTGGCGGTGCGACTATTGAAACTGGAAAATTACTGAAAGCAGACAAGTTGTTGACTGCAGTGACGTAATTACTTTAGTCAACAACTTGTCTGCTTTATTTAATTATGTTTTTAAGGTAAAAGAATAAATTTAAACAAAGTAGATAATATCAAGAATCTATTTATTTATACCTATTTAACAACCTATAAATCAGTAGCATTCGAATGTTTAATCTATTTCCCTAGGACAAGATTTGTATTTATATTCCCATAAACGTCATAAACTGGGTTTATTTATCGACAAGCCCTATGGCGGACAAGGTTACAGGAACGCGACAAACGATACATCACTTGTTTTGATACCACCTAAAGTTTTTGAGATACGAGGGGTAAAATCGGCTTCATTCTGACTCGAGATAATATAGCAAATGCTCGGGTAGGTGCTCTACTCTATACCCGGACCTTGCATAGGGACTACCGTCCCTTTTAATAAATATGTTTAATCTAATAGTGTTTAAAAATAAACTTGGTTAAAAATAAACTACAATTCCCGTTGACGGTAATGTAAATGTAGCGATGATTTAAAGTAAATTATCAAATCGTTTTTAGAAAAAATATTTGATTTACACTTTTCCATAATAAATGAATTTAAAAGAAACCCAAAAAAGCCTTTAAGATATATTTTGTCGTTTTATCATTTTCGAAATAGGCGGGCTCAAAGTTCATGCGTATGCCTAGATATACATCTAGAGAGAGAGCGGTGATTCCAGGTGAATTTTAAATACTTCTATCTTGTACAACATAGACTAACATGTTATAGAAATTATATGACAATTAAAGTTAAATTACTTACATCAATTGTTAAAGAATTTAAACAAAGTTCTGCTACTTCATGGTATAATTTTATTTATTTTAAACTTGTAAATAAAATTATACCATGAAGTAGCAGAACTTCGTTTAAATTCTTTAATTAGTATTGTTTTAGCCATGGTCAAAAAAGAGAATATACACGATCAATTGTTATATCGTAGACTTTTTTAGTCACCGACGTCTCTCCTATGCATGGCTCTTGAACTACTGAGCTGTCTTCGTTAACTGTTACCCTAACGTTAAATATACGATTGCCTACCAAAACAGCTTGACCTTTTCTATACGTAGATTCTCTAAAATATTTTCGAAGTCCATTTAACGCCAAAAAATCCCATGTATTTGTTACGTATTACAATTAGCGTTCGCCATCTTTTAACGATAGTAATCGGGTTTTTCCGTTTCAAAATACGCGGTAGATTAACCGAGGCTTAAAGGGCAACACAAGTGGTCATGCAGGGGGGGAACTATGTTTTCTTCAACAGTAGGGTTTCCAAGGATGATTTTATACAGCGCGAAAGCCTTATTCTCCTTGGTGTAGCCACGTGGCGCAATTTCGCTCTCATTAGCGAATTTTTCGATTTTCTTCGCTAAGTTAGCTCGCAATCAACGAACCCAGGAATTTAGGCCTAGCTTAATTTATTTATTATGGAGAAAAGAACTGGGTTAGTTTCCGAGAGTTGGACTTTGATATTTTCGATTTAACAATGTTTTGGAATAAAATTATTTGTGAATTGAATATTTTTAATAATGGAAGTTGAAACATTAGGCCTTGGACGCGGTAAATCTCTGCCGCTAGCCTCACATTGGATTAAAAAAATTCAACACCACACACACTCCAATATCCCGTCTCCCTTAACAATTTCCCTTTCATTATACCCCGACAGTGTGTTAGAATTTATAGCCCGGTGTACCTAGTAACAGAGACCATACCACCGGAGGCCTATCATCATAGTGCCCTACGCCAGCGTCCCCCTAGCCCGGACAGGTGACAAATCCAGCATGGGTAGCAGAACCCTACTGATGGTCTCACCTTTGACGCAAGCCACTCAACCCAGCAGAAGGTGCAGCAATGGGTGGACCAATTCCCACTTCGCACACAGCAGTGGGATTTAGAATGGATGCTATAGCAACTCCAGCCGACACCCTACCTATGAAGGTAAGGAGCCAAACCCTTTGGAAAGAGCTCCTAAAGGAGAACGACGAGCACACAGCAGCCCAAGTAACCCGGCACAGCTGGCACCGGAGATCCCGGTGGGCTCCAAAAGGCCGGGAAACAGGACCGCCGTGCCCGCATATGGAGGCTCGCCGCCCCACAGCAGGCTACCCAATCCGCCGAGGGGGCCAGTTTGCCTGGGCCCTCTCCGTTAGCCTGAACCGAAGTTCAGTATCCAGCCCAAACCTGACCGAAGTCGGAGGTGGAGATAGGACCATTTGATCAGAGCTAACCTCTCCCAGTGCGCCACCGCCCTTATGGGTTAAAAGAGCCGGACCCCGACTCCCCGGTAAAGCCACCATTTATTACGCTCTAACCCATTTAGGGCCCATTATACCCCGACAGGATATTTATCTTTTTTTTTATTACATTTATTTTGTAGAAGTTTAGGATCCGATTTGTCGGTAAGCACGGAGACTACACTTTCCTCGGCCATTTTCTTTTGCATTTCAAAAATTGAAAAATGGAGCCCTCCAGAATCTTGGGGCCCTAGGGCAGTGTCCTTTTTGCCCAACGGGAAAGACGGCACTGTCTATTAAGTGTACTAAAACTACGCTCCGAAATAGTTTATATCTACTAATAGTTAATTAGCCTTGAAAAAGGCTGTTGAAATAATTAAAATAAAAAAATATTATAAACTAGTCATTTAGGTAAGTGTTTATATTTTAAACAAATGCATTAAGGCTTCTTTAAACCTCGAGGTAGAAGTCCGCTCTTGCTAAAATAATAGAACAGAAAAGACTAAACAACAACTTATAACTCGATAAAGACTTGCAAACGAGAACTATCTCGTTCTGGAGCTCAAACAGCGTTGCCAAAAGCATTAACGACCAAAATCAAAATAGGGAGAAGACCCGCGAAATTCAATCTTTCTTTGCCTTAAGATACCCCAACTTACTTCTTTCGAGTTTATATAGTAGACTTGAAATTTTAACTCAAATTATATTCTGGTACTAAACAATTAACAGGCCAAACGATATTTCAGAAATATCATAAAAAAATGCTTTTTACCACGCATATGTTGGAGAGTTTCCAAAGCAAAAATGCATTTATGCGTTTTTAAAGAAAAAAAGTTGGCAAGCCAAAATATACCACTCCTCGGAAGAATTGTCCCTAGTGGTATTAATTTCTCGAGATAACCCTTAAAGATATAATCTACTTATTAAGCCTCACAGGTTGAGTTGATCATTTCAAGGGTATTGTAAAATAGTTTCTTACGCGCCCCATTTTTCCCTTTATACTTTCAAAATTATATTAAATTCATAACCTTTACATGTAAATTGCAACTTCATAACGTAAAAATGCTAGCAAAATAATTAAAAAGAAAAAGAAAAACCCTGCCTTGTCGCGAGTAAGCGCGCGCCTCGCGGTATTTATTCGATGTATAGTAATATTGTTTAAAAAGATGGTTTTTAAAAAAGAGACCGTTAATAACGGAAAATCTGTTGCGATTGAGAGCGGTCAAAGCAAAGACCATTTTTAGTTAGCTGTCCCAGCAAAGGGACCCAATTGTATCGCGAAGTATTGCGTAGAAAATAGTTAAGATATTAAAGTGTTATTTAATTTTAAATTCATCGTTTCCTCAATTCACGGTTATTAGTCAAGTTCCCAGACGTTTTTCAGTCGGCGTCCGAGAATATATTTAGCTCTCCCAAATATTCCAACCGTACCATCGAACCACCTCTCGATAATAATCTTTATGGTGCCGTGAAACCCGGGAACAAGAACAGTGAGCAGTTTTTAAATCGTCTAGGGATCGAACTTTGAGTGAAATGATTGGAGCGGAAGGGACGAACGATAACATCACGGCATCCACATCAACGGACGAATATAGTTTTAACGAAGCCGTTATCCAAACAAAAGCAGAGTGAGCTTAATCGTTTAGCCACTGTGAGAAAGACTACTCGATCAAATATCAATCGGATTTTGAACGATTTAACCGTGTTAATCAGTCTGGATGAACCGAGCGAAGAAGACCTTGAGGAGCACTTGGCTATACTGGCTGCGAAAGAAGCTTGTCTACAACTGTTGGACGAGAGAATAATGGACCTATTCAGCGACGCAACGGTGGCAGAAATTGAGGTGGAATCGGTTGCGGTGCAGGCGAAGCAGGAGGAGATCATATTGATGAAAACCAAGGCCAACCGGAAACTACGCGAGCGAGGGAGGAAAGAAAACCCACCCACCAACTCGTCGCTAGCCGACTTAAATGAAATGATCAACGCATCGATTCAGCAATCGAGACTTCCGACTTTGACCATCAAACCCTTCAACGGCGACGTCACCAAGTGGACAGGATTCATTGGCCAATTTAAGTCCGCGGTAGCCAATAAGAACATTTCTAGGGTAGATAAATTTGATTATCTAATTTCTTACTTAGAGGGTGATCCTAGAAATTTAATTAGTGAAATGACCGCGTCGGATGAAAATTTCGAGGCAGCCTTAGATATTTTGGAAAATAGATATAATCGTCCAGACTTGGTAGGCCATAGGCTTTTTAAAAGACTTGCTGAATTAGAACCCGTTGACGACTCTAATAATTTCAATAATTTAAGAAGATTTTACGACAGTGTCGAAATTAACGTTAGAAGCTTAAAGCTCTAGGAGTAAATGTTGAAAACAATAGCGACTCTATTTGTTCACATTTAGTCAGCTGTTTGCCCAATGATATTCGACTTAAGTACAGTCTGAGTCGCGGAAAATCCACAGAATGGAATATAGAAGAATTTATAAATTTCTTGAGATTAGAAGTCGAAGGTCGTGAAATGTGCCATATTTTAGGTAATAATAGTTATAAAAACGACCACGGTTCAGAAAGCTCCCGGCCAAAGTCCAGTTGCTCGTATAAAAGTGAAAATTATGGAACACGAAGTAAAATGTATCCTCAAACTTCCGCGACACTCTCTACAAACGTCACCGGGAGAGGCATGTTTTGCATTTTTTGTAAGTCAGACGTCCATGGCACTTCATATTGTGGTAAATTTACGCTCGAGGAGAAAAGAAAGATTATACGCGATTCACGCAGGTGTTTCATATGCCTTCGATTAAATCACGAAGCTCGAGATTGCGCGTCGAAGTCAAGAACCTCTAAGATATGTAAAAGAAAACACAACGTCGCTATGTGTAATCAAAACAAAGCTCACAAGACGGAAAATTCAAACGAGAATGCGTATAATAAAATTGAGCCTAAAGTCTCCCAACTAACATCTGATCGAACCAGCGTGAAAGTAGTCGCGCAAGTAGAATGCGAGAAAACCGTTTTACTGCAAACCGCGCAAGCCTTCGCCACACACGACACTAATCCCGAAATTCGAGAGCGCGTCAGATGTCTTCTGGATACCGGCAGTCAAGCTTCCTTCATCAAAGAAGAAATCGCGCAAAAATTGAAACTACCAGTCATCGGCTATAAGTCAATCGCCATTCATAGCTTCGGAAACCAACGCCCCGAAGACGCCCGTAGGAAATTAGTACGCGTAACCATTCAAAACACCAAGAACCCGCGAGAGAAAATCGAAATAAAAGCTATAGTCGTTCCGTATCTTTGCAACGTCATCACCGCTGTCAACTGCGCCGAAATCGAAAAGTTCATCGAATCACGAGGTTATCAGTTAGCGGACGAAATTGCAAGCGAAACTCCTCGAAGCTCCAGTATCGGTATTCTCATCGGCTCAGACTTCTATTGGGACATCGTAAAAGGAGTACCTGAACGATTTGGAAATTCATTCGTAGCTCTCGAAACGAAGCTCGGGTGGGCTATACAAGGACCAACTCCGTCCTACGGAGGGATCAGTAGCAATATCGTCAACGTAATGAAGATTAGCGAAGAAGACGCCAAAATCTCAGACACTCTTCAATCGTTCTGGGAATTGGATACGCTTGGCATCAAGGTCGACCAAGAACCTGACTTATCTGATGACGACGTCATGAAAGATTTCGAGAAAACCGTCGTCTTTAAGGATCAGCGGTATTACGTAAAATTTCCGTGGAAAACTCCGAAGGAGAGATTGTCCAACAATTTGGCCATGGCCACCACTAGAATGCAAAGTCTAGTGAGAAGATTCATTAGAGACCCGATTCTCTACGAAGAATATAAGAAGGTTATCGATGAACAGATGGCGCTGGGAATTGTAGAAAAGGTCTTTGATGAAAAAGAAATGCCAGTCGGAGCTTTTTATTTGCCGCATCAACCCGTACGTCGGGACTCGAGCTCAACGACCAAACTTCGTATTGTTCAGGACGGTTCGTCCAAAAGTAAAGGCGAGCTCTCGCTTAACGAATGTTTATCAAGCGGAGCAAATTTCTATCAAGATCTACTAAAGCTGCTCCTAAGATTTCGTAACCACCGAGTTGTCATAGTGTCGGACATCGAAAAAGCATTTCACCAGGTCGGTCTCCTGGAAGAAGAAAGGGATAGCGTCAGATTCCTTTGGACTAAAGAAGACGAGTCGGGAAAAATAATAGAGAACGATTTTCAAGTACTACGGATGACAAGGGTACCTTTCGGCGTCACGAGCTCTCCATTCCTGCTATAAGCAACCATCAAAGCTCACATTAGAAAATATTCAGAGTCGGATAGCAAAGCCGTGGAAGCGCTAGACGAGAACCTATATGTAGATGATTTTCTGGGATGAGACGAAACACCGCGTGAAGCTTTCGACCTATCCAAAAGAGTTTCGACCATATTAGAAGGAGCGAGCATGCGTCTCCGCAAGTGGCAAACGAATTTGCCTGAATTACATAAAATGTGGGGTTTATCAGCCGAACAAACAGGATCGGAAGTCATAAAATTTCAAGGTCAAGCTGAGCTAGAAAGCCAAAAGGTCCTCGGATTGCTATGGGATCCCGAACAAGATACATTTTCCTTTGATTTGTCAAAACTATTAGAAGTCCTTCGAGACACGAAGAAAACCAAGCGTTACGTGCTCAGTGCTGTTTCACGCATATACGATCCAGTTGGCATTATATCACCCTATACAATTAGGGCAAAGTTTCTATTTCAACAGCTCTGGGAGCAGAAGAAAACTTGGGACGCAGAATTACCCGAACAATTGGCCGATCTGTTTCAACAATGGCTAACGGAGATGCCAGAATTACGCAGGATAGAATTGCCTAGATGCTAGAGAAAGTAGTCAGTCGTCAATTGCATTGTTTTTGCGACGCCAGCGTCAAGGCGTACGCGACTGTCATATACGTCAGATACGTTACAGAATCGCAGAAAGTAGGGGTTTCTTTCGTCGCGTCTAAAACAAGGGTCGCTCCAATAAAGGCAAAATTATCTCTTCCCCGCCTAGAGCTGATGGGGTGCCTTCTAGGCGCACGCTTACTTAGTAACGTCAAGGATCTATTTAAAGACGAAAACATCAAACTATTCTTATGGACCGATTCAACTATCGCCCTGAGCTGGGTCAAAAAAGAACCAAGCATTCGTCGACCATTCGTAAAGAATCGAGCCGCAGAAATTAACGAACTAACCGATCCACGAAATTGGTATCATTGCCCAGGATTAGAAAATCCTGCGGACATTCCTTCCAGAGGCGCCAGAGCCGCGGAATTAGTTAAAGGTGAGATGTGGTTGAGAGGTCCCACATGGCTTCGGGAAGAACCTGCAAAATGGCCACCAGAAAGATCCGTCACCTCGAATGCGGACGAAGAAGAGCCCCAAGAAAACGTCAAAACAGTCGCTGCCGTAGGGTGCGATGACAGGCCCCGAATTTTTCAAATATTAGATGTTCGAAAATATAGTAGCGTAAACAAGCTGTTCCGTATACCAGCGCTAGTTCTCAGATCCGCTAAGAAGTGGAGGAAAATTGAAACGGAAAATGAAGCAGTCACAGCTCAAGAAATGAGCGAAGCCGAGGTCCTATGGTTAAAGAGCGCCCAAACCGACGACTACTCGAGAGAAATTGATAGCTTAAAGAAAGATGGAAAGGTTTCCAGAACCTCAAAGATTCTTACTTTGAAACCGCAGTTGAACCAGGACGGTTTACTCTGCGTGGGAGGACGATTAGAACTCTCAAGTTTGACGGAAAGGGAGAAACATCCGGTTATATTGGCCAAGGAAGTTGCTTCTAGATAGAAGCAGGTCATGCACTCCGGCGTCCAGAATACCATAACGCAAACTAGATGTCGATACTGGATTATAGCCGCGAGACAATTGGCCAATGTAATAATCAACCGTTGTACAATCTGCAGAAAACTAAGAGCGAAACCGTGCGACGTAACAGAAGCGCCATTACCGAAAGAGAGGCTCGAAGCCTCATCGCCATTTGAAAATGTCGGTATAGATTTTGCAGGGCCTATTTTCGTCAAAATGGGTAAAGAAGTAGAAAAGGCGTACATTCTTTTGTACACATGTTCCGTGACGCGAGCGATCCACCTTGAATTGGTGCCTTCGCTCTCAACCTTTGAATTCATACTGGCATTTAGAAGAATTATTTCTCGCCGTTCGGTTCCAAGTGTAATTTACACCGACAATGCCTTGACATTTAAGCGCGCGGACAAAGATCTGCAGCAATTATGGAAAACTATAAACAACAGAGAAGTCCGACAGTTTTTCGGAAATCGCGGCATTGTCTGGAAATACATAGCAGAACGAGCAAGCTGGTGGGGAGGACACTGGGAACGCTTGGTCAGATCTACTAAAACCATATTGAGAAAGGTTCTCGCTCCCGCCACGCTGAAGTACCAAGAAATGGAAACTGTCTTGATTGAGACCGAAGCCGTCATCAATTCTCGACCGATAAGTTACACCTACAGCGACCCAAATGAACCCAGTCCACTCACTCCAGCGCACTTCCTGGTGGGTAAACGGTTAACGGACTTACCGCCGCTAAGGATCACGACGTCCCGCATTAAAAATAACCAGCGAGACATTGAACAGAGACTAAGACATCGGACAATGGTTAGCGATGGCTTATGGCGCAAATGGAAAAGAGAATACTTGTTGGAGCTCAGAACAGCTCATCATATGCGCGTTGCTAAAAACGAAACATTCTTAAAGGAAAACAGTGTCGTGCTGATAAATGACGAGAAACTTCCTAAGCATATGTGGAAGCTCGGAGTCGTGGTAAAATTGCAACCCAGTCGCGATAGGAAAGATAAACTTATACGATCGTGCTTAGTTCGCGTATCCAACGGTACTATAATTTGTCGACCTATTGAATTATTGTCATTGTTAGAAGTGCCTAACGAAGATGATAAAGGAAACAACGCGGAAGATAGTGAAAAATAATGTTTCCCATTATTTTGGGGGAGTGTAAAATAGTTTCTTACGCGCCCCATTTTTCCCTTTATACTTTCAAAATTATATTAAATTCATAACCTTTACATGTAAATTGCAACTTCATAACGTAAAAATGCTAGCAAAATAATTAAAAAGAAAAAGAAAAACCCTGCCTTGTCGCGAGTAAGCGCGCGCCTCGCGGTATTTATTCGATGTATAGTAATATTGTTTAAAAAGATGGTTTTTAAAAAAGAGACCGTTAATAACGGAAAATCTGTTGAGATTGAGAGCGGTCAAAGCAAAGACCATTTTTAGTTAGCTGTCCCAGCAAAGGGACCCAATTGTATCGCGAAGTATTGCGTAGAAAATAGTTAAGATATTAAAGTGTTATTTAATTTTAAATTCATCGTTTCCTCAATTCACGGTTATTAGTCAAGTTCTCAGACGTTTTTCAGTCGGCGTCCGAGAATATATTTAGCTCTCCCAAATATTCCAACCGTACCATCGAACCACCTCTCGAGAATAATCTTTAGGTATAATTGGGTTATTCCAATTCAAAAAATAATAACAATCAATTTTATCTTACATCTGACTTGAGTTAGTTCACAATTACTTTAACACTTTCAGTCTTAAACACGCACTGTTCATACACTTAGGTACTATAATTCATTCTACATCATTTTAAATATTAATAAATTATATTAATCTTATATTTAATGAAATATTTATAAATTATATTATTCTTATATTTAATTAAATATTTATAAATTATATTAATTTTATATTTAATTAAATATTTATAGATTATATTAATCTTATATTTAATTAAATATTTTAGTATTTTAAATGTAAAATTTGATCGTGATCAGGATTTGAACTCGGGTCGCATTGTAACAATGCGGATAGTTCATCGCCGAGCCATTGACTTCCTTAGAGAAAATATTAAAACCATTATAATAAGGCGGGTTTTTTTACTAAACGGATTAATACAATATCTGTATATATTGTTTATTGAACTTTGTTTGTTTATTCTTTGGTACGGTTTTTTGTTTTGTTAAATTCTTAGCAAAATTTCATGAAAACACAAAAAGTAGTTCATTGTTACCTTTTAATAACGCTTAGAAAAAGGATAATTATTCAAAACTCCCGCGGAAATTAAATCAAAGTAATAATATAGCGCCACCGTGTGCAGAACTATCAATCAAACCGGGTAAAAAATATAATCTCTTCAATTTTTCGAACTTTAGTCAAATCTCGACGGGTAAAAAACAAACACAAAATAAAAGTATATAAGGCCGTTGCCGTCAATATTGAAGATCTATTCTTTCTTAGTTCTTGGCTGTCAGACGAACTAATACAGGACGGGGACCTGGTGTCGGTCAAAAGTTATGACCAACTTTGCGGTTGTAATTAGTATGTTCGGTATTCGGTCAAGAAAAGAGTTAAATTGTGTTTCGCGTTTGGAACGTGAGTGAATGGACTTAAGTGTATGAACAGTGCGTGTTTAAGACTGAAAGTGTTAAAGTAATTGTGAACTAACTCAAGTCAGATGTAAGATAAAATTGATTGTTATTATTTTTTGAATTGGAATAACCTAATTATATCCTTGAAATTATCAACTCAACCTGTGAGGCTTATTAAGTAGATTGGAAGTAATTAGTAGCGAACATATGTCAGCTGTTAATTAAGACAGAGTTTAAAATTACTCAGTATAATTTATGATAATTACTTTTAGTAAGTGTGTTTTGGTTTATGTTTCAATCACGATGAACTAAGACAAATCTAATCTAGTCTTAGACACTTGAGTACCAGTTCTGTATAATTACGTAGAAGGGATATATATTGTTGGGTTATTGATGAAAGTTAAATCTAGAACGTTCCAGAGACTGTTCTGAATAAAAATAAACATTTATAATTTTACATAATTCAGGTTGCAATTTTATTTTCTAATCACTCGCCCATGACATTACAGTTCTGGCAATCCCGAACCAAATAAATTTTCGATATAACGGCGACGGGAAATTAATCTCGTAAATTTATCGCGCGGCCCTAGGGAATATAATTCTTTTAACAAAATTTCGATAATCTATCGTTTAATTAAAATCGGCCCTATTCCGTTAAAATTATAAACCAAAAAGCGAACGGTCGTTATAATACCCTCTGTAGATATTTATTTCATTAAAATTTGCTTCGTATTATATTCAACTGATAAACTTGTACTGTAAAAAGGGTGTAATTCAATTGTGCATTGTTATAGTACGTCTAACTCACTGCTGTAACTACTTAACTTACGATATTCTGAATAAATTAAAATTGGTCGTTTCGTCTCAATTATTTTAATTATAATTAAAATTTTATACCGGGCGGGATAGAACTGGGATAACATTTTTAAAAAATAACTCTAAATTGCGGACATATATCTTTAAGGGTTATCTCGAGAAATTAATACCACTAGGGACATTTCTTCCGAGGAGTGGTATATTTTGGCTTGCCACTTTTTTTCTTTAAAAACGCATAAATGCATTTTTGCTTTGGAAACTCTCCAACATATACGTGGTAAAAAGCATTTTTAATTATATTTATGAAATATCGTTTGGCCTGTTAATTGTTTAGTACCAGAATATAATTTGAGTTGAAATTTCAAGTCTTCTATATAAACTTGAAAGAAGTAAGTTGGGGTATCTTAAGGCAAAGAAAGTTTGATTTTGATTTTGGTCGTTAATGCTTTTGGCAACGCTGTTTGAGCTCCAGAACGAGATAGTTCTCGTTTGCAAGTCTTTCTCGAGTTATAAGTTGTTGTTTAGTCTTTTCTGTTCTATTATGTTAGCAAGAGCGGACTTCTACCTCGAGGTTTAAAGAAGCCTTTTTCAAGGCTAATTAACTATTAGTAGATATAAACTATTTTGGAGCGTAGTTTTAGTACACTTAATAGACAGTGCCGTCTTTCCCGTTGGGCAAAAAGGGCACTGCCCTAGGGCCCCAAGATTCTGGAGGGCTCCATTTTTCAATTTTTAAAATTCAAAAGAGACTTTAATCACAAAAATGTTTTTAACATTGCTTGAAACTTCAATAACCAGGGTAAATCTAAAACGAATAAAGACTTTTGTTTGTTAATATTTTTTAAATTCATAATAAGCTTCTTCTTTAGTAACCTTTTGTAGGACAAGTGAAACTATTTGAATCGATAGTTTTAGATTAGAGCGACGATGTACTTCGCGCTGGAGGTTAGAAACTTGGGTGGGGTTATTAGGAGTCTCGTCCTAGCTTTGCCCAGGGGCCTGTTAATAGACTCGAATCATTTTTAAGAACAACCATGTCTGAAAATCGATTAACAAATATAGCCTGGCCAGTGCCGGATTAAGACCCTTGGGGGCCTCTAGGCACTAGGCTATCGGGGGCCCCTTTAATACAAGTAGAGGACTCAAGGATGGAGTAAGAGGGTAGCTAAGCAAACCAACATTTTCTAGAGTTGACACAATGACCATTTTGAAAATGGGAAATGGTTTTTTCCATGGGCAAACGGGGAAATTGCTCCACCACCCCTTTCTTTAGCCATTCCTCTTTTTTCTGTCGAACTTTTTGGGGAGTGCAGTGACGAAGAAGAGTGATCCAGTTACTTGAAATGTGTGTTACATCAATTTCGGGAAACTTAGATCCCTATTCCTACTAAGCTTTAGCTATAGCTCGTTCATTTATCAGATCGTTCTATGTGTAAAGGTTGTATATTTCATCGGGCGAGTTCGCTATATGACTTAAAATAATTTCTGCCGGCGTCCATGCTCTCAGTAGCGTAGGGGGTGGACTTGCCCCTTGGTCCACCCATCTGGCTATGCCACTGCATGCTCCTCTATATTTGAACTTTGTTTGAACCCAAAAACCAACCTTTTTCTATTTGACTAGGCAAAACCCTAACTTTTCGCCCTACCCCTCTAAGACGAAGCACTTAATTACATACGCTCCTGAATTCCATAAGTGACAATTCACAACGTAACTTAAACCAAAAAATAAATAAAAATGCCATAGCACCCACTTAAAGGAAGTAATAACTGGACCATGATTATCCAAATTATAGTTAAACTATTCAAATTTGTTTAATGCTGGGAAAATGTTTTCAATTCAAATCCTAACGATGTTTATATAAAAAAACTATGCTGGGGCCAAACAAAATGAACAAGGGTGGGGCAACCCCCTCTATGCTGAGCGGCCTGACACGGAGTCACAGAGTGGACAAGAGATTGGTTATGCAAGGTTACAAGGTAGTCGTTTTGGTACGGTTCTACCTCTATAGATCAACGAAATAGAGGCTACGCGGCAGTGGCGGACTGGGTCTAAAAATGTGGACTGCCAGGGGTCAAAGGGGGCCCACCCAAAACCAGAGGCGTAGACAGGGGGAGACACCCTTCTAAAAAGGAACATTCCCCCCTGAAATATTGTTTTATGTTAATAATTTTTTCGCTTTAATTATTTTTACTCAATTGTGTGCGAACTACGCTACTGCCGAAAACTAGAAGGATAAATGCTATAATATTTTTAATTAAATCAAGGAATACCACTGGGCATGCCTCAGGCTGGAATTAAACCAGCGACCTGTGGGTTGCGGTCCCAACGCCTCTTCCTTTTGGACTACTAAGCCCACAATATAGGTGTTCCCTTGTCTCGCGTAAAATATATCCCGATTTTTTATTAAGCCATAGCATTTTATATATCACCTAGTTGTAACAGTTCCTTTCAATTGGAATACTCTTTGAAACGGCAACTCATAGGTCGCTGGTTCGTCGCCATTTATAAAAGAAATGTTTTAGCTATATAATGTTTTTAATAATTACAGATAACATATTAAAGGCAATATACAGTCGATACTAAATGTAAACATAATTATACAGATTGTTATTTTTAGTTTAAATTTTAGACAAATGCCGAAATTTTACTTATTAACCGGTTGTTTAAAAGCATGTTTCATGTTCCACTATATTTTGAGTAATCGTTGGAATACATTAGATGACTGTGCGAATCTGTCAATAATTGCTTCTACATCCAATTCATCTAACAATTCCTTTTCAATTAAGCAATAATTTTAATACGTCGAAGTTCGAAGCAAAAGAAAGCAATTCCAACATAACTTCATCTTTACTGATTCGTGGAGAAAGCTTAACACCATCCAAGGCGTCATCTTCTAGGTCCTTCTCTGTAATATTTTTAAAATTTGCTGTGTCCATGCAAGATAAATCTTTATACAACTTTTTGTGTTGTAAAAAACGTGAATCTATAGTGACTGGACAATGCGGTCCATTATTAGGTTAAACACATTTACTCTTAAATCAGCGGGACCCTGCCAAATATAAGATGTAACTTAGTACTATTCAACTACGTAGATTTTTTCGTCGGGTACTTGGGCTTAGCCAAATTTTTAAAAATGTGTTAAAAATGGTTAAAATTGTTTTGAAAATGAATCCACGCTGAACCGCCAGCGCCTCGGCATCCCGACTATGTCATTGGAACTTTTTTTTATAAATAAAATATTAATTTATTCAGTAAAAATATAATTTAATATTGAAAGTTTTGGAACTTCTATTATATTTTGAAGCTACTATAATGTTGACATATTGTTGAAGGTTTAAGGTGTCCCACTGACCAAATTTATCATGGGGCCCACCTGCCATCGGTTAGGCCCAGTCTATGGCCAGTCCGCCACTGCTACGCGGTACCTTATCTCGACTTACTCGAATTCGTTTTTTAGTGTTTTTCGGAATACTATTTCATATTTCATATATATTATAAATATTAAAAAAAGAATCAATATAGTTTCAAAGTTATTGATTGTTTTCATTTTGAAAAAAAAAGCCGTAAAACTGTTATTAAATTTAAATAAGCTTAATGTTTTTTTTTCAAATAACTTATTCTTTGAACTAGGGTATTGACGTGGGATCTTTCGGGGCCCCCTGACCCTCGGGGGCCCCTAGGCACGTGCCTAGTGTGCCTAATTCTTAATCCGGCACTGAGCCTTGCTCTCTATAAATAGAGATTTATCTAATAGGTTGAGAAACAATCCTTTGTTGGTTCTTGACGAGTTTAGTAAAAAAAGAAAAGAGTGCAATTTATACTTAGAGTTAAATTTTAAATTTTTTAAATATGTATACGTTATAAGAGACATTTGAGAGGGCAACTTGGCATGCCACAAAATTATAAGGGGTCACTTAAGTTGTAAGGGCTACAAAATTCTTAGCCCACCTGTAAAAAAAACCTAAGCGCCGCTACTGGTCCGCAACATTGACGACCTACGACAAAGCATTATTGATCAGGGTTGGATATAAGGTACTAGTCACGGCAAGTAGAAGGAAAGTGAGGGTCTGGCGCCAGTCCCGGGGTCGGGGTCAGGTTCGGGATCGGGGTCCGGGATTTAAGGGATGAAATGGGGGTAAAATCGTCAAAAAGTCAATGTATTTAGGGTATTTCTCGCGACGATTTGTTTTCCCGTATATCAACATATTGTGTCCAGGCCAACTTGTTCATTTATCTACGCTTATCTCGAAAGATACTTGAACGTATATCTTATCAAGTTTTATCGTACGGAATAAGTTGAAATGATGTAAAAATTGATAACCTAGGCGACGCGTGCGCAGATTACCCCGGGGGACGCGGTTAATTTGAATTTAAGAGTGTTTTAACGTCATGGAATATTCGTTGTTAAAGTAGAATGGAAATATTTTTAAACTTCATTTTAATATCATTGTAGTATTTAAATATGCTTGACACTTGAACCAATCTCACGAGTATTTCTTAAAACGAATATCTCGATCGCGTTTTATCGTACGAAATAAGTGGAAATTATGATTAATAACCTAGGCAGGAAGATAGCGCGCGCGTGCGTGGATTACCTGGGAGGCGTGGATTACCTGGGAGGCGTGGATTACCTGGGAGGCGCGGATTGCCCGGGCGCGCGGTTAATTTGAATTTAAAACATGGATTCCCTCTCCGAAATAATTCATGTACCCAAAATTGGACCGCAAGTTTTTTTCTTTTAGGGGAATCTCTATGGGAGTTTAACATTACAATAAAGCTAATAGGTCCAGTTTGGGGTACTTTTGGTCCGAAATTTGGTACATAGGGCCGAAAATGGTGACTTTGGTCGTTTTAAGGGTACTTTTGTTCTATTTTGGTCCATTTTTGGGTACATCAGAAAAGCAGTTGGAAAAACGAAGAGCCTTATTTTTCCACCCATCTCCAAACTCCAAAAATTTATTGCTTTAATTTATTTATCGCTTCCGTAGGTATAAAATAAGATAAAAACCACTTACCTATATTTTAATTACGGTAAATTAAAAATACTTAGTGTACTAAGTTACGTTTAAAAGAACCTTTTGTAACAATTCCAATATGTAAATATAGGTATAAGGATTGAAAAAATACTTAAAGTGGTTTTACTGATAAACTCTAAAGGAATTTAACTTTAAAGAGTATCTTAGATTATTGTTTTTAATTTTATTCAAGTTGAAAACGTATTAAGAGTCCTTCAATAAAAGGATTTTATTTACGAACTTAATTCATATTTTCTTCAAACTTTCAATTCGCTTTTATTACTATTTAAATACGGTAAAATATAATTCTTATACACAAATATAGTCAGAAAGATACTATAAAACACTAAAATTAAAATTAAATTAAATTTGTGTGGATAAGATTTGTAAATATCATTTTGAAACTAATAACTTTCACGCTTTATTTAAGTCAATCCAATAAAAACAATTACCTATATTTTAAATACGGTAAAATATAAATACATTTCCGATATGTAAATAGGTAGAATATCACTATGAAAAGTTCCTTTTTCTTCTTTTAATACGACAACACACAACTCTGATACGCAAATATATAAAGAAAATATAAAAAAAATTTACTCTACGTTCGATACGTTAAAATACATTTCCGATACACAAATATAGATAAAGAAATACTATAAAATGTAAAAAGGTAGAAAAATACTACACATTAACCATTATGAATTTAAGCTTACAACATCCTTCACGTATAGAGCATAACATATATGTTCAGAGTTAACTTGTTTCCTCGTTATCTTTATCGCATGTGTTTTAAATAGCGTATGGAATAAGTTAAGAATGTACTGAAATGGTGTATGATTAAACCTCGTAGAATAAAGAGTAAAACATATGTTCAGAGTCGGCTTGATTACTAAAGCGAATAACACAGAGACGTTTCCGGTGTAGTCACGTAGGAAGAAAAATACTACAACACTCTCTATACTCTACATTCAACACGTTAAAATATACTTCCGAAATGCCAATATAGGTAGTAAAATACTACAAAATCTCTATACTTTACCTTCAATACGTTAAATTACATTCCAATATGTAAATATAGGAGGAAAAATACTACAAAAGCCTCTTTTCTTGGCGTTCAATATGTTAAAATAGATTTCTGAAATGCAAATGTAGGTAGTAAATACTACAAAATCTCTATACTCTACCTTCAATACGTTAAATTACATTCCAATATGTAAATATAGGTAGTAAATACTACAAAAGCCTCTTTTCTTGGCGTTCAATATGTTAAAATAGATTTCTGAAATGCAAATATAGGTAGTAAATACTACAAAAGCCTCTTTTCTTGGCGTTCAATATATTAAAATAGATTTCTGAGATGCAAATATAGGTAGTAATTACTACAAAAGCCTCTTACTCTACGTTCAATACGTTAAATTAATGATATGCCTCCGATCGAATCGTTCATTTTTTCCTATTTAAATATACGCATTTAAATTAGAATTGCTTCTAGTGTTCGACAGTCGATTAATTTTTATCCACAAATTTTCCGATTTATTTAAAAAACGTTGGTAAAAAGAATATCATTTTAACTTATTTAATTGTGTTTTTTACCCAACCAAGCATTTATTTGAATAAAAGTGGTATTTATTTAAATAACCAATAGTTAAATAAAAATTGTTAAATGTTTAAATAATCGAAAGTGAACAAGCCTATTTTTTAAATAAAACAAACAGACTTTAGAGTTGATAAGATTTGTAAATATCATTTGAAACTTATAATTTTCACGCTTTATTTAAGTCAAGCAATTACATTTTTAAAAATGAAAGAAGCTAAACAATATAAAAATTTGTAAATATTGTAAATATTTTTAGGTAATAAAGAAATTAAGAAATGTTTTAATTAAAATATCTTTCATTTTCTACTACATTTTTAAAAATGAAAGAAGTTTAACAATATAATTATTCTAATATAATTTCAAAATCAGGTATTATTTAAAGTACAAATGCATAATTTAGTGAAGCAATTCTTATTTAAATACTTTTATTTAATTAATTTGTGTATCTGAAATGTATTTATTGAAAAATAAGAGGGTTTTACTATTTATCACGGTTTTATATATATATATATATATATATATATATATATATATATATATATATATATATATTGGAATTGTTACAAAACTTTCTTTTAAACGTAACTTAGTACATTAATTTATTTTGGAAGTTCAAAACGTATTAAGAGCCCTTCAGAGTACTATAAAAGGATTTCATTTACAAACTAAATTAATATTTTCTTCAAACTTTCAATTCGTTATAATTCGAATTTAAATGAAAACATCATGGATTATAGGTGCGTAATCTACTATTAGACCGAACGGATTAAAAAATACTTAAAGTAAGTGGTTTTACTGATAAACTAAAGCAATTTAACTTTAAAGGGTATCTTAGATTATTGTTTTTAATATTATTCAAATTCAAAACGTATAAAGAGTCCTTCAAAGTAATTTAAAAGAATTTTATTTACGAACTAAATCCATATTTTAGAAGTTAGTTTGTATGAAATACTTACTAATACCTGAAAAATGGACTTAAGAGTTGATAAGATTTGTAAATATCATTTGAAACTAATAATTTTCACGCTTTATTTAAGTCAAGCAATTACATTTTTAAAAATGAAAGAAGTTAAACAATATAAAAATTTGTAAATATTGTAAATATTTTTAGGTAATAAAGAAATTAAGAAATGTTTTAATTAAAATATCTTTCATTTTCTACTACATTTTTAAAAATGAAAGAAGTTTAACAATATAATTATTCTAATATAATTTCAAAATCAGGTATTATTTAAAGTACAAATGCATAATTTAGTGAAGCAATTCTTATTTAAATACTTTTATTTAATTAATTTGTGTATCTGAAATGTATTAATTGAAAAATAAGTGAGTTTTACTATTTATCACGGTTTTTTATATATATATATATATATATATATATATATATATATATATTGGAATTGTTACAAAAGGTTCTTTTAAACGTAACTTAGTACATTAATTTATTTTGGAAGTTCAAAACGTATTAAGAGCCCTTCAGAGTACTATAAAAGGATTTCATTTACAAACTAAATTAATATTTTCTTCAAAATTTCAATTCGTTATAATTTGAATTTAAATGAAAACATCATGGAGGTGCGTAATCTACTATTAGACCGAACTAATTAAAAAAATACTTAAAGTAAGTGGTTTTACTGATAAACTCTAAAGGAATTTTGGAATTTTCTAGAATAGCAAAGTAAAACTAAAACGTAAACCAAGTTTAAAACGAAACTAATAACTGGGAGAAAGGTTGAAGTAAGTAATTTTTTTGATTTTTCGTTTTTTAATTTTTGAGTTCCCTATATTATTATAAACTAAATGAAATATAATTTATGAAAATTTGGGATAAAAGATCTGCTCCTTCGTGTTTTACATATATTTAAAAACTCGAGATTTTAATGAATTGTTTTCAAAGCATGAAAAATATAGCAGATCCTTTGATTTTAATTGTAGTTAGTAGTTACTTAAAAAAAAAAGTCGCTAGCTGACTTGGAGCTGGTGTAGTTAAATTTTAAAAATGTGTATTTTAAATTTTGAAAAAGTTTAGTATTATAGTTTAAATTTATTAAATAAAATAAAATATAAATTATACATTTGGTTTAGTATTTTACTATTGGAAGTAAAATTAATAGTAATTTCAATTACTTTTTTAGTTTTTTTTTTTTTTGACAAATATACAAACTATTTAGTTATTTCAAAAACAAATACGTCGAATTATTTGGTATTCGAAATACTATTGGTTAGTTTTTATATCTTTAATTTTATTTTTCAGAACAATTTCTCTTTGTCTAGCTTCTTCTAACTTTAATTTAGATGGCCTTAAAGCCAAGTATTTAACAAATTTTGTAACCAAGTAGATGGAGCTTTAAACAATTTTTCTGTCATGTAGTCAAGGAAATGTTCAAATATACGTGTATTTGGTCATTTTGATGGTCAAATAGCCCAGTATGGAACTGCGAGATGATAGTCAGACATTGAGACGCGGGTGGCGCCCGTGCCCCAGCGTCCGCGCCAGCCCCGTCGGTGCCCCATTTCACATTTCAGACGTCGACGGAGGCTCGGGGCACCATCAGGGTGAGGGCGCGGACGCTGGGGCACGGGCACCACCCGCGTCTCAATGTCTGACTATCATCTCGCAGTTCCATACTGGGCTATTTGACCATCAAAATGACCAAATACACGTATATTTGAACATTTCCTTGACTACATGACAGAAAAATTGTTTAAAGCTCCATCTACTTGGTTACAAAATTTGTTAAATACTTGGCCATCTAAATTAAAGTTAGAAGAAGCTAGACAAAGAGAAATTGTTCTGAAAAATAAAATTAAAGATATAAAAACTAACCAATAGTATTTCGAATACCAAATAATTCGACGTATTTGTTTTTGAAATAACTAAATAGTTTGTATATTTGTCAAAAAAAAAAAAATAAAAAAGTAATTGAAATTACTATTAATTTTACTTGCAATAGTAAAATACTAAACCAAATGTATAATTTATATTTTATTTTATTTAATAAATTTAAACTATAATACTAAACTTTTTCAAAAAAAACTTTTACAAACAAAATTTAAAATACACATTTTTAAAATTTAACTACACCAGCTCCAAGTCAGCTAGCGACTTTTTTTTTTAAGTAACTACTAACTACAATTAAAATCAAAGGATCTGCTATATTTTTCATGCTTTGAAAACAATTCATTAAAATCTCGAGTTTTTAAATATATGTAAAACACGAAGGAGCAGATCTTTTATCCCAAATTTTCATAAATTATATTTAATTTAGTTTATAATAATATAGGGAACTCAAAAATTAAAAAACGAAAAATCAAAAAAATTACTTACTTCAACCTTTCTCCCAGTTATTAGTTTCGTTTTAAACTTGGTTTACGTTTTAGTTTTACTTTGCTATTCTAGAAAATTCCAAAATTCCTTTAGAGTTTATCAGTAAAACCACTTACTTTAAGTATTTTTTTAATTAGTTCGGTCTAATAGTAGATTACGCACCTCCATGATGTTTTCATTTAAATTCAAATTATAACGAATTGAAAGTTTGAAGAAAATATTAATTTAGTTTGTAAATGAAATCCTTTTATAGTACTCTGAAGGGCTCTTAATACGTTTTGAACTTCCAAAATAAATTAATGTACTAAGTTACGTTTAAAAGAACCTTTTGTAACAATTCCAATATATATATATATATATATATATATAAAAAACCGTGATAAATAGTAAAACTCACTTATTTTTCAATTAATACATTTCAGATACACAAATTAATTAAATAAAAGTATTTAAATAAGAATTGCTTCACTAAATTATGCATTTGTACTTTAAATAATACCTGATTTTGAAATTATATTAGAATAATTATATTGTTAAACTTCTTTCATTTTTAAAAATGTAGTAGAAAATGAAAGATATTTTAATTAAAACATTTCTTAATTTCTTTATTACCTAAAAATATTTACAATATTTACAAATTTTTATATTGTTTAACTTCTTTCATTTTTAAAAATGTAATTGCTTGACTTAAATAAAGCGTGAAAATTATTAGTTTCAAATGATATTTACAAATCTTATCAACTCTAAAGTCCATTTTTCAGGTATTAGTAAGTATTTCATACAAACTAACTTCTAAAATATGGATTTAGTTCGTAAATAAAATTCTTTTAAATTACTTTGAAGGACTCTTTATACGTTTTGAATTTGAATAATATTAAAAACAATAATCTAAGATACCCTTTAAAGTTAAATTGCTTTAGTTTATCAGTAAAACCACTTACTTTAAGTATTTTTTAATCCGTTCGGTCTAATAGTAGATTACGCACCTATAATCCATTATGTTTTCATTTAAATTCGAATTATAACGAATTGAAAGTTTGAAGAAAATATTAATTTAGTTTGTAAATGAAATCCTTTTATAGTACTCTGAAGGGCTCTTAATACGTTTTGAACTTCCAAAATAAATTAATGTACTAAGTTACGTTTAAAAGAAAGTTTTGTAACAATTCCAATATATATATATATATATATATATATATATATATATATATATATAAAACCGTGATAAATAGTAAAACCCTCTTATTTTTCAATAAATACATTTCAGATACACAAATTAATTAAATAAAAGTATTTAAATAAGAATTGCTTCACTAAATTATGCATTTGTACTTTAAATAATACCTGATTTTGAAATTATATTAGAATAATTATATTGTTAAACTTCTTTCATTTTTAAAAATGTAGTAGAAAATGAAAGATATTTTAATTAAAACATTTCTTAATTTCTTTATTACCTAAAAATATTTACAATATTTACAAATTTTTATATTGTTTAGCTTCTTTCATTTTTAAAAATGTAATTGCTTGACTTAAATAAAGCGTGAAAATTATTAGTTTCAAATGATATTTACAAATCTTATCAACTCTAAAGTCTGTTTGTTTTATTTAAAAAATAGGCTTGTTCACTTTCGATTATTTAAACATTTAACAATTTTTATTTAACTATTGGTTATTTAAATAAATACCACTTTTATTCAAATAAATGCTTGGTTGGGTAAAAAACACAATTAAATAAGTTAAAATGATATTCTTTTTACCAACGTTTTTTAAATAAATCGGAAAATTTGTGGATAAAAATTAATCGACTGTCGAACACTAGAAGCAATTCTAATTTAAATGCGTATATTTAAATAGGAAAAAATGAACGATTCGATCGGAGGCATATCATTAATTTAACGTATTGAACGTAGAGTAAGAGGCTTTTGTAGTAATTACTACCTATATTTGCATTTCAGAAATCTATTTTAATATATTGAACGCCAAGAAAAGAGGCTTTTGTAGTATTTACTACCTATATTTGCATTTCAGAAATCTATTTTAACATATTGAACGCCAAGAAAAGAGGCTTTTGTAGTATTTACTACCTATATTTACATATTGGAATGTAATTTAACGTATTGAAGGTAGAGTATAGAGATTTTGTAGTATTTACTACCTACATTTGCATTTCAGAAATCTATTTTAACATATTGAACGCCAAGAAAAGAGGCTTTTGTAGTATTTTTCCTCCTATATTTACATATTGGAATGTAATTTAACGTATTGAAGGTAAAGTATAGAGATTTTGTAGTATTTTACTACCTATATTGGCATTTCGGAAGTATATTTTAACGTGTTGAATGTAGAGTATAGAGAGTGTTGTAGTATTTTTCTTCCTACGTGACTACACCGGAAACGTCTCTGTGTTATTCGCTTTAGTAATCAAGCCGACTCTGAACATATGTTTTACTCTTTATTCTACGAGGTTTAAACATACACCATTTCAGTACATTCTTAACTTATTCCATACGCTATTTAAAACACATGCGATAAAGATAACGAGGAAACAAGTTAACTCTGAACATATATGTTATGCTCTATACGTGAAGGATGTTGTAAGCTTAAATTCATAATGGTTAATGTGTAGTATTTTTCTACCTTTTTACATTTTATAGTATTTCTTTATCTATATTTGTGTATCGGAAATGTATTTTAACGTATCGAACGTAGAGTAAATTTTTTTTATATTTTCTTTATATATTTGCGTATCAGAGTTGTGTGTTGTCGTATTAAAAGAAGAAAAAGGAACTTTTCATAGTGATATTCTACCTATTTACATATCGGAAATGTATTTATATTTTACCGTATTTAAAATATAGGTAATTGTTTTTATTGGATTGACTTAAATAAAGCGTGAAAGTTATTAGTTTCAAAATGATATTTACAAATCTTATCCACACAAATTTAATTTAATTTTAATTTTAGTGTTTTATAGTATCTTTCTGACTATATTTGTGTATAAGAATTATATTTTACCGTATTTAAATAGTAATAAAAGCGAATTGAAAGTTTGAAGAAAATATGAATTAAGTTCGTAAATAAAATCCTTTTATTGAAGGACTCTTAATACGTTTTCAACTTGAATAAAATTAAAAACAATAATCTAAGATACTCTTTAAAGTTAAATTCCTTTAGAGTTTATCAGTAAAACCACTTTAAGTATTTTTTCAATCCTTATACCTATATTTACATATTGGAATTGTTACAAAAGGTTCTTTTAAACGTAACTTAGTACACTAAGTATTTTTAATTTACCGTAATTAAAATATAGGTAAGTGGTTTTTATCTTACTTTATACCTACGGAAGCGATAAATAAATTAAAGCAATAAATTTTTGGAGTTTGGAGATGGGTGGAAAAATAAGGCTCTTCGTTTTTCCAACTGCTTTTCTGATGTACCCAAAAATGGACCAAAATAGAACAAAAGTACCCTTAAAACGACCAAAGTCACCATTTTCGGCCCTATGTACCCCATTTCGGACCAAAAGTACCCCAAACTGGACCTATTAGCTTTATTGTAATGTTAAACTCCCATAGAGATTCCCCTAAAAGAAAAAAACTTGCGGTCCAATTTTGGGTACATGAATTATTTCGGAGAGGGAATCCATGTTTTAAATTCAAATTAACCGCGCGCCCGGGCAATCCGCGCCTCCCAGGTAATCCACGCCTCCCAGGTAATCCACGCCTCCCAGGTAATCCACGCACGCGCGCGCTATCTTCCTGCCTAGGTTATTAATCATAATTTCCACTTATTTCGTACGATAAAACGCGATCGAGATATTCGTTTTAAGAAATACTCGTGAGATTGGTTCAAGTGTCAAGCATATTTAAATACTACAATGATATTAAAATGAAGTTTAAAAATATTTCCATTCTACTTTAACAACGAATATTCCATGACGTTAAAACACTCTTAAATTCAAATTAACCGCGTCCCCCGGGGTAATCTGCGCACGCGTCGCCTAGGTTATCAATTTTTACATCATTTCAACTTATTCCGTACGATAAAACTTGATAAGATATACGTTCAAGTATCTTTCGAGATAAGCGTAGATAAATGAACAAGTTGGCCTGGACACAATATGTTGATATACGGGAAAACAAATCGTCGCGAGAAATACCCTAAATACATTGACTTTTTGACGATTTTACCCCCATTTCATCCCTTAAATCCCGGACCCCGATCCCGAACCTGACCCCGACCCCGGGACTGGCGCCAGACCCTCACTTTCCTTCTACTACGGCATTTGACTTCTAAAATAAATGCTCTGTAGTACCGGATTCTGATCAGAGACGGTCTATCCAGATTCGGATTGGATGAGCCCATCGGGTCATCCCAGATACCAGCACTCCGATTGCGGTGAAAGGTGAACACGTCATGCACCACGTGAGTTGGTTTAGAACAAAACCAGGGAGTTTAACATTTTTTCATGGGGAAACGGGGAAGAGCTCTCGGTAACGCTCTGGAGAGGAGTTCAGTAAGATAATCCGGAATGGTTGCGTTCTCGCGAACCGAACGGGACGACTAAACTAAGTCACGCGCCGGGCAACGTTGGAGGTCTTTGGGACCAGGAAAATGCCAAATCGTGTCCGACCGCTAAAAATGTCGGTGAAATAGCGCGAGTGCGCCGCTTTGCCGACCCAGGTGCCTTCAATGTGCGGATCATGTGGTAGATCGTCTAGGACAACGAACTGGACCCGAACCATAAGTATCAAAACTATTATACTGGGACCTTAATTGTCCGATTTATCGATTTGGTTAAGACGACGGGTAGTTTATTAAGATAGCGTAGTCGCTTTTCTACTTCCATGTCGGTTTTATATTTTTGCATTTATTATCCTTAATTAAAACTAATAGTCCGATTTCTATTCAATTGAAATCCTCAATAATTTTAACATATATACCCCTAGAGCCCAATCGACCTCGCTGATCGCGATAGTAGGGGTTGCGCGACAGTGAGGACCACGTAGGTGATGTTAATGTAGGGCGGCTCGCACGGATTCCTTTAGGTTAGAAATATCGAGCTGGGTCTCATCAAGAAAATCCTCTACAACTTGATGACTTAGGCCTAAGGTGGTGCCTTTATTGGGTATTAGCCTAGCTTATACCTCTCATGCTCTAAGAGTAAGCTCCTCCTCCTAAATAATTAAATGAGCTCATTGGTTCCCTAAAACTGACGTTTTCCGACCTGATTGAAAATACTGTTTGGTCAGTTTTATTTTACAAAGCGATAACCGAAACAGATACTTGTGGTGGTTTTCTAGAGCTCTTACTTAAATAGATTTTCTTCGTAGGGATTATTAATGGGGATTCGTATTTTATAAAATCGTTTGCGACGAAAATATAATTACGGTTACTAAATACATCGATAGCATAAATAACGCTTTAAACTTGTATTTAGCCTCATCCCAACTACATATAGAGGGGAAAGAAGCTGTGATTTTAGATGCTGATATTGGCGGTAGTGTTAGTGTCGAATACACCGTGGCGCTAACTCCGAATGTGTCACCACGAAACGTGGATTTCTCTTCAACGGCACTGGATACAAATTTCATTGATGCGTCGTTCGATTGCTAGTAGATCCTTCTATTTAATCGTGATAATGCCGTCCCGTGGATTTTAATCAAGGGGGTTTTTCGGTACCCTAAATGGTATTCGACGTATTAGGCTCCGAATAGAAAATTCTTTTAAACTTTCTTTTTTGTGATAAAACACGATTATTATCATAAATCTGTACACTATAACGCGCACTTACTTGTTTTATTTTTAAGTTTTCTCTTGTTACAATACCTTTCTATACGAAGAAAAGATTTGGGTACATTTATTCGAATTTCATTCGTCCGAACGATGGTACAAATGTCCGAATGCCGGAAAACAGGATCGTATATGTCCGAAAACGTATTTAATTTGCCCGAAAAACTTATCACAACTTTTGTTGGTGATTTAGTCGTTCAATTTATGTTAACTTTACTGGCGAATTTCATTTGTTCGAATAATCGTTTGTCCGTTTTTTCGAACATTAGGAATTGGTTTTTTTTTTTAAATATTGTTAATATAAGAAAATAGTAACATTAACATGAACCTAACCTAACCTAAAATATCCACAATATTGATCGATATTAATACGAATATGAAGTAAAATATACAATATATAGATATAGCAGCAATTAAGAAAAAACAACTTGAACAAACAACGATATTTACAATGTAGTTTTTTATTTTTTATTCCTGCATTAAAAAAAATCCGGACAAAAAAAAACAGCAATAAGAAATACTAATTTAGCAACAGAATTCGGACAAGTGATGCTACCGATTCGGACGAATGAAACAAACAAGTTGTCCAATTCGAACAATTGAAACATTTGTTATTTCGGCGGTTCGGACGAATGAAATTCGAACATTTGTTCCACCATTCGGACGATTGAAATTCGAACAAATGTACCTACCCCGTGCCCGAAGAAAATGTTCCGTCTTTGTGAAATGCCACCTTTGCTTTTAGAAGGACTATATAATTATCCTAATCCTGTCACCAGAGCTCTAGTTTTTTAGTTCATGTTCCCATTTAGCTTGTGGCCAGGTCCGACAAGAGAGGGGGCAAGCTGGTACAAATAACCGGGGCCCGTGCCACCTAGGGGCCCGGGTTTGAACAAACGAGCTATACTTATCCCGGGTTTATCTCCGAAAAAGTATATCTATCTCTAGTATTAGTGTCTCTCTTTGGGGCCCAGAATTTATATTTTACCCGGGGCTCGGGCCCGCTCTCGGTGACCCTGCTTGTGGCAAACAATGCACTTTGGCCCTTAGTTTGTACCCACTCGCCACTTTTTTGCCTTTTAAAATGTTTGGGCCTTTGCTTTTAGTGGGCCCTTGCTTTTGGTGGACCCATACTCATTGGCTGGACCCTACTAGGGTTTGACCCTAGTCAGCTTTATGTGTAATGTAGCACTGCTGGGAATGAAAAGAAACCTTTAGAAAAGGAAAACAGTCTTTAGTAATCAGAAGTTTAGGATCCCATATCTATTTCAGTGATTCGACCCTCGCCAAGAAATCATTAAAATAACTTATTTGTTACTCGTTAATAAAATCAAGAAGAAAATATTTAATCAAAGAATAAATTAAAAGTATACAGACAACGGGATAATATGTTTTCTTACAGATAACATTTAGTTAACTTCATCATATCGAGAGTGAAAGGCAGTAGGACCGATCCTTCTATTCGGGAGAAAAGGCTGACACAAACTCTCACACATTTCCCAGAACCTTTTCCCATTTTCGGGATCTTTGCCTTTCGTAGACAACCAGCCTTCGACATTATTGGACAAATACTTGCCACTGACTCCGTCCAATTCCTCAGAGACAGCCGCGTATTCCAGCGTCTCAGCTCCACGCGAAGCACTTTTCAGCCAAAAATATACTAATGGAAGAATAATTCTGTTATACAAGAATCTACCGTGACGGAATATATTGGTGTACACTGCTCCAGGATGGACAGCGTTCACCGTCACTCCGGTTCCCAGAAGACACCGGTGCAACTCTTTCATCATCAAGATGTCCAATAACTTGGTTGTGTTATAGGCTGCCTGTGGATGTCTGAGTGATGTTTCCAGTTGAAGGTTGTTCCAATCCAAGACACCGAAGAGGTGAAGTATAGAGGACACTATTACGATTCTGGAATCCGATGTGTTCTTGAGCAACTGCAGCAGGAGTTTAATCATCAGAAAGTGTCCCAGAACGTTGCTGGCAAACTGAATTTCGATGTTTTCATCGGTTACTCTTCGCTTTCCTATCAAAATGTTTACGTTAATTAATTGACTTTGCTAAAATTGTATTTTTCTTAAATTAATTCAAGGGACAAGGCCCAGGGTCAGTAATTGATAGCCTCTGAAAGTTTTCCAACTACATTTTTGAAAAATTACTAAATTTATGAACACCAAATTTCAAATCCTAATTTTCTGAACCATCTAACCATTTAACTTGAATGCTAATAACATCAAAAGGGCATTTTTATAGAAAATCATTTTGATTGAAGTAGCATTAACTCTGAAATGCTCAATTAAAAAAATTAGATATCAGACTCGTCTTTTGAATTAAGTCCTGGTGTAAAATTAAAGGCATTAAAAATACCCAAGGTGGTGCCTTGGGTATTAGCCTCGTTGATTATTTATTTATATATTATATAATATAATTAAAATTCAGGTATTATTTTAGTGATCTCTTGTTATCAAATACTCTTTTGCTCCGTGGTGAAGCACTTGTTTTTTTATTATCATTCGGTAGCTCTTAAGCTGTTAGTGAATTAAGAAAGCGGCCATAATTCAAACCATTTAGATTTTAAAAGTCAATTTTTGTTAACATCAGGTTTATCCCGAAAGATGCAAAGTTGTAAAGTTGAGTTGCCAAATGAGTAGGATATTACCTAAATGCCAGGTTTGGTTAAAAAAGTCTTCAGCAGATATTGCAACGTACGTGCCACTAATTCAAAGATTTAAATTAAACGCAAATATTTTTAAAAGAGGGGCGCTAAAAATATAAAAATATGAAGTGAAATAATAAAATTTTAACTAGATCTTTCTTTTATCGATGCAAAATAAACGTTTTTTAAAGGGCGCTAATCAACTTTTTCTAGGAAAAAGGATGCTGATGTGGTTACAGTCAACTAGGGTATACTTTCTGATGGTCAAAAAGGGCACAATTGTTTTAACATTTTTTTATAGATACTAAAAAAAGCCACGTCTAAAAAACTAGAAACGATATTACTATTAAACAAGGAAACAAAAATAAATTTTTGTACCCGTGTGTAGGTGCTGGTTTGCTCAGATTGTTTATTGTTAGTAGTTATTTTAGTTTAAAGAGTGTAATTTAATATTTTTACACAATTTTTGGAAATACTACTGAAATTAAATGCTCGTATAAATAATTACAAGTGAAAAATACAGCAATCAGTGGCGTAACTAGGAACCCCGGGGCCCCCTCGCGAAAAACAACTCGAGGCCCTTTTAAATAGCACCGATTTTAATCATAAACGTTTGGGGGCCCTTAGTTCTCGCCCCCCCCCCCCCCGCTATTTACGCCACTGACAGCAATTCCAAAATTCCTAGTTATTTTTTTGTAACAAGATGGCGTTATGAGCCCATAATGAATTAAAATGACAAGAGAATGAATTCGAGGAATTTAAGTAATATTATTCGAGGAATTTAAGTAATATTATTCGAGGAATTTAAGTATTATTATTCGAGGAATTTAAGTAATATAAATTATTTTATATTAAAAGCAGAGAAAATGTTCAAAGTGAAAGTAAAATTAAAAAATCTAATAAAAAATAATTACGGAAGTGAGATTCGAACTCACGTACGTAAGCTTATCAGTGCGCGTCATTAACCATTACACCGACCTCTTCACTATGAGGTTCATTCAAAAAGCAAAATACGTATATATATAAAAGCATCCAAGTCTTAACCATGAATTGAGAACGAAATAGCCAGAAATGACAAAATTACAATTACATACAGGTCAAATCGCTAATTATTTTATTGCACAAACTCAATTTGCAACAAGATTTTGAAATATTTACGAATTATCTTTAAAATTGACTAGAAATTAAACCCGTTTTGCCTGAATGCTCGTATTTTCTCGACGTCGTTCGGCCATGGTTAGGCATGCGCGCAGACTTGAAACGAATATACTTCAATCTGTTTTGCCACGTCAATTTGCCGTTGTATAGCGCTCTTGATGATCTACACAGCGCAGACGAAGAGGAATTTCCCCCGCTTGGCTACGTTCTTTCGCGTTCCGAATCATACCCGTTAAAGGGTGTTGTGAACAAACAATTATACAAACGCTTATATTCTTCTTTGTCAGAGACAACACCGGAAATATACAGCGTCTAGGTCCGTTAGGAGACATATACATCATATAGCCTGGCAACGGGCCTTACACGTCATTTAATTCGGTTACAGGCCCTAGAAATCATATAACCTCGCAATGACTCTAGATATCACCTAAGCCCTTTACGGATCTTGCCTGGAACCGTGCCTCACAAATCATCTAACCTGGTTACGGGCAGTGGCGGATACATATGGAGTTTTTCTGTATCCACCACTGGTTACTTGCCCTTTTAGCTTTCGTTCGGAGCAAAGTGTCATGGTCAGTGTGTAAGGCCAAAGATAATATAAACCTCGTACCCTAGATTCAAAACCACTGCACCGTGCGTAGTCAATAGCGTTAACCCACTCCAAAAATATTAGCTCCATAGTTACTATAGATAAGACCACGGCCAACTTTGATGACGCGTTGGCATCAACTCGTCATCAAAGTGGGCTGTGATAGCACTATGGCAGCGTAGATTAATAATAGTGTTACCACTATTATTTATATAAGATGGCAGCGACCGATGGAGTCCGATTTTTCGGAGGTCACGTGCCGAAAGTGGGTAAACGCTTCGTTACAAAACCGTCAATCAAAAAGCTCTCAGAATATACCAATTTTCGTTACGGAAAGACGGGGAAGGAAAAATGTATTTGCAAGGATGATTTAGATTAACGTTATATATATATTACTCCTTGTTTTTACCCTCGCTCGACATTTGAGCTCGGTATGGCCTCTGCTACCGAGATTAAGTATTTACAAAACACGGCGGATTAAAATTAATCCAAGTGATATTGTTACATTTTTTATATCAAATGTTTAAAGTATAAAAGTATTTACTTAACTAGTCAAAAGAGAAGAGGATTTAAACACTTAAAATTTCAAAACATTTGGTACGGTTTTGATAATGTTTAACAGTTTATAGCCTTGAGAACTAAGGCTTAACATTTCATTGACAGTCACAGTTGTGTATCAGCAGAAGTTTATAATAAACCCCTTCCTGGGAAGTATTCAACTTCCCATTGAGCCCATGTTATTTTAATGATACATCATTCCGCGCCAGTTCAAAAACCGCGCGTCACTACGGTCGCTATTCATTCGTTCTTAAAATAATGACGTTTTTTAAAATAAAAGTAGTACCAGAGGTCGACATTGGAGGATTTTTTTCTTAAAAATAAAATGGCGGGAATCTACCGAGTTGGCGGTGGTATTATTAAGGAAACACAATGTAATTTGTATATAAAAGATAATTTAAATAAGTCATGTCATACTCGTGAATCAACAATTAAGAAATCAGTTAGTGGCAAGCGAACTAAAAATATAGAAGAACCTATACATCAACCAAAAAGGATTAAGCTCGACGATAAGGTATGTAGGTTGTAGCGCGGGCGTCGGAGACCAAATCTCAACCTAGGGACAATCTACTTAAGCGAACCCTTAAGGTACCCGTCTACAATTAATAAAGAAAAAAGAGAATCAAAGGAGATAATAATGAATGAATACGCCCGGGACTACTCGCGTAACACAAAACCAAAGATATCCCGGTAAAAGGACGGGCCCTTCCCTTACCTGGGATAAAACACAAACAACCGAATCACCCAATCACCAAAATATTCGACCAGCAATTATTTTGGGGGAAGGGGATACTATATTTATTATTGTTTTGATATTTCGCATTACAATTCCCCCCTACTTAGGTCGAACGTCCCCGTGAGACCACTTCATTAACCGTAATGGATAAACAATAAAAAATAAAGTAAAAATATGAGCTCAAACAAGGTTCGTAAATCGTGCATGCACTAAGAGGTTGGCGGATGGAGCCGGTTTTCAAAACGAAAATCCGCGGGTTTCGGTAAGGCGGGTAGCGACAGCTCGCCCCCTCATTTTGACGTCATTGGGTTACAGCCAAGATGTTTCGTATCAAGAGATAAACGAGAATGAAGCCCCTCCGAATTTTTTAAACGGAGTAGTCGCTGGCGCGGCCGACGGCGCTGTTTTTCCTTGAAATGTGGCAAGGCTTAAAAAGTAAGTACAGGTTCAATTTTCTAAAAATTACAGTTTTTTAAAATGCCTGGGTACAATTGCGCAGTTAATGGTTGGTTAAACAATCTCAACAAAACAAAAAACATCGACATTTCTTATCATAGATTTCCTGCGGATTCTGATATGCGAACAATTTGGATGGAAAAAATCAAACCAGACAAGGTTAATCCTAAATACGCAAGAATTTGTTCCGTTCATTTCAGAACCGAAGACTTTGATACTGATTTAAAAGCTGAACTTCTGAACTCAAAGCCAAAAAAGTACCTGAAGAAGAATTCAGTTCCTTCCTTAATGCTAGATCTTAACAATAGTTCCTACCTCAAAGAAAACTGTGATAATAAATTAAACATTTTAACACCTGCCAAATCTACATCTTCTGAAAATAGAGAAACTCTAGACCCTTCCTTAACAATTGATTGTAATAATAGTTCTGATCCAAAAAAACTGTGAAAAAATTTAAATGTTTTGAACTTTTGACCCCTGTCAAATGTAGATCTTTTATTAACAAAGAAAACCTAGTTGAGAAAACTATTAATTCTCCATTAACTCCTGAAAGTTGTTTCATGTCCAGTTTATCTAACTGTCATTTTCAAAGTACACCAAAAATTAATAAGTCCCCTAGAAAGCATTTTGAGTAATAAACCAAATCCAACCTCGCCGTTAAGTAAAAAGCTGAAGTCAAGAATAATGATTAATGAAACCCCAAAAAGGTATTTGTCCTTAAAGAAAATGCAAAAACAAAATACTTTATCAAATAGGGGAAAAAATGACAAGTATTTAAATACCAAATCTCATATTGAGTCAGCAGATTCCGGTATTAACTGCAACTATGATTGTGAAGATTTCAACTCCTCAAATCGACCATTTCGTAGTTCCTATTCTACTCTTAAACCTAGTGAGATTAAATGACAGTGCAATTTTAAAGAAGTTTTGGCCAAAAGTAAGAAACTCCTCTTAGCGCGTAAAGCAAATTCCACAAAAGCAAAGAACTTAATCAACAGGCTTACGAAGAAGGACAAAAAGATACGCTTGTTGTTGTGCAATAATTCAACTCAAGTTATTGAATTACGGAAGTTGAGAAGAGATGTTAAACGACTCCAACGAGAAAATAAGAAGCTCTTGGAAAACAACTTAAAATATGAAGAAATTTTAGACAAAGTTTTTACAAAAAGTCAACTTAAAATCTTAAAGGGTGGCAAAAAAGTGAAATGGGGGGAAGAAGATATTGCAAGAGCTTTTGCATTAAGGTATCTTAGTAATAAAGCTTACATATATCTTCGTAAACAGTGTAATATTCCTCTACCACACATTTCAACGCTGAAACGGTATGCGTCCAAGTTGGATTTTAGCCCTGGGCTTCTGAAGGACGTTTTGAACATTATGAAAGCAAATGGAACACATATGCCAATTATAGATAAATTAGTCATTTTAACATTTGACGAAGTTAAAGTGAAGTCAGTATTAGAATACGATGTAAAAAATGACCAGGTCATGGGAGAGCATAGCAGTTGCAAGTAATTATGGTTCGAGCATTGTTTTCGAGTTGGAAGCAGCCAATTTATCTTGGATTTGACGAAAAAATGACTGCATCTATTTTATATCAGGCTATTGAATAATTAAGCAAAGCTGGCTTTAATGTTGTAGCCTGCGTAAACGACATGGGTGCTGGAAATCAAGGGCTCTGGAAAGAACTTGGTATTTCCATTCATCGAACCTTTTTTCCAAATCCAGTCAATCCTGAAGATCCAATTTATTGCTTCGCTGATGCTCCCCATTTATTGAAACTGTTTCGAAATTGGTTTCTGGATAATGGCTTTAATTATAATGGCAAACTGATAACAAAAGAACCTGTCCTTTCTTTATTCAAACAAGATCAAAATGAACTTCGGACCTGCCACAAAATCACAAAACTCCACTTGGAATGTGAGGGCACTCAACGCCAAAATGTAAGAATGGCTGCGGAGTTGATGTCGCACACCGTTGCTACAGCTGTTAAAAGAATGAATTTGGGTGAATTAGGAGATAATACGTCTGACTTCATTGAAACTGTCAATCAGTGGTTTGACACCATGAACAGCTACACTAAAAATGACTCTCTCATTACAAAAAGTAGATTTGGGACAAACCTTGACGATCAAACTGAAATATTAATTAAAATGTCAGATTTAATGAACCACTCGCTACCTCTTAATAAAAATGCAATTCAAGTTTTTCAAAAAGGAATAATAATTTCCATTAGTTCTATGTTAAATCTATATAACCAATTAAAAAACAAATATGGGATTAAATACATATTAACACATCGTCTAAATCAAGACTGTATTGAGAATTTCTTTTCGCAGTTGCGTACAAGAGGAGGACTGGATGACCATCCAACTCCTCTTAACGCTCTCTACAGAATTAGAATGATCATCTTAGGAAAAAACCCTGGTATCGTACAGACAAATACTCAGGGCCGGATTAAGGGGGGGCCCAAGGTGCACTTGCCCCCGGGCGCCAGCCAAATGGGGATTATGGGGGTGCCCAAGAAATTTAATTATTGGAGACCGAAAACCATGCTTGCGCTCCATAACGGCCCGTACGGTTAAGGAAGCAAATTACGGTTGCGCCACACATCACGTCCGTAGTCTAAATGTTATAAAACACAATTTTCACAGTATTATTCTTCCACGATATAGTTATTAGTTTTTGAATTACACTATTCTAATCATCTAATGCGAAATGTGTCAAAAATATTCGTTCTTTCAATTCTAGTTGCTTACAAAGTTTCGTTAGTCCACATTTTGTTTTAATTTCGTCGCGAGTGTTGCTCCATCCAAAACGTTATTTTCACCATAGAGATCACTCACGGAAAGTTAAATTTATACGAATAGTTGACAGGAATGAATGTAGATATCTTTTTCTATAACCATTTAACTTTGCGAAATTGCGAGTTTGTTTTGTCTTTCAGTCTTTCAGAATTAAAAGAGTAGTAGGTAAGTTTTATGTAATCTTTATTTGAAAAAAAAACAAAAACAAAACAACAACAACTTTGAAATGAACGGCAGCCACGGTACTGCGACTGTCGGCGGTAGATTTTTTGGCAGTTGTGTTTCGATATGCCACACTGTCTCCGCACCAGAGATGTGTCGCTACTCTGACTATATCTCATCTGCGAATCTTCCTACCGTGGGCCGTCACGCCGTGGCGTGTTAGCAATCTCAGTCGCTAACTGTCGCTTCCTCTACAGAGGCTGCATCGCTCAGTAACCTTTCACATTTTTAATATAATAATTTCACATTTATAAATTGTTTAGGCGACGGAGGCGAGTCACGAGTGAGACTGTGAGACTAACAAAGAATTGGAATTCACTGTTTATAGATAGTTATTTTAAATGAAAAAGTGAAATTAAAAATTATTATCATAATGAATGAAAAAACACCCAAAACAAAACTAAGTGGAGCCCAAAATAGAAAACGAGAAGCTGAGAAATCGAAAAGAGAACAAGAAGTTTTAGAAAAAGTACCGAAAATTACGTCCTATTTCATTTCCAAACATTCGCAGAACAAGGAAGCCGCGGAAGAGTCCGAAGATTCAGAGGATCAATCAATTTTAATCACCGAGACTCAGTCTAACGAAACTAACGTATCTATTGATTTATCGTATGAGGATCAGGATTACAATGAGATTGAAAATGAGACCAAAGTGAGTGGGGCGGCAGTTCATTTAACTAAACATTTAGGAAATGACCCAGCACTTTGGAAAATTGATGACAATACTAGAAATCTATTTGCGGCTCACCCCGTTATACAAAATGTAAACGATATAAACTTTTTAGAGACGAAGCGCCTAATCGGTAAAAAACATAGACAATTATCTAGGGATATTTTCACTCGAAAATTGGTAAATGGCGAAAGAAAAGTCAGAGATTGGTTGCTGTATTCAAAGTCTCAAAACGCATTGTATTGTGCGGCATGCTTACTCTTTTCGGATAAGCAAACAGTAACATCCGACTCCTCTTTGGCTTCAGATGGTTTTAAAAATTGGAAAAAAGTAAACGAAAGGATTTTGTCGCATGAAAAAAATAACAATCACACAACTTCTCAGAGTAAACTTGTGCTACACTCTAATGTTAGACATCCAAAAATTGATAGCTATTTAAAGTTACAACTCGAAACTGAAATAAAATATTAGAGGAATGTTCTGCGAAAAGTGGTTGCAACAATAAAGTTTTTGGCTTCAAGAGGCCTTGCTTTTAGGGGAGAAAACGAACTAATTGGTTCAAAACACAATGGTAATTATCTTGGAACTTGGGAATTAGTTGCAGAGTTTGACCCCTTTTTAGCTAAACACTTGACTAATCATGCAAATAAGGGAAAAGGACACACCTCATATATTTCTTCAACTATATGTGACGAGTTTATAGAAATCATGAGTGCTCGTGTTCGTCATGTGATACTACACGAAATAAAAACTGCGAAATACTTTGCAATCAGTGTAGACTCTACCCCCGACATTGCAAAAATCGATCAATTAACTCTCTTTTTTTCGATATGTTCTCCGAGACGGTACTCCTGTAGAGCGTTTTTTTAAATTCATGCCTTTAGTCGGTCATAAAGGCCTTGATATGTTACAAGCGCTACTATTAGAATTTGAAGAGCAAGGAATAGACGTAAAAAACTGTAGGGGTCAATCTTACGACAATGCATCCAATATGTCAGGGTTTTACAAAGGATTGCAAGGACGTATTCGTCAAGAAGCTAAGTACGCTGATTACGTACCGTGTGCCGCACATTCCCTTAACTTAATCGGAAATTGTGCAGCTGATTGCACAACTGTGTCAACGGATTTTTTTATATTTCTTCAAGCAATCTTCGTTTTTTTCCCGCATCTACACAACGATGGGAAATACTTACAAATAATTTGAGAACCAATTCTGATTCCAAAACTGTAAAATCTCTTTCGGAAACCCGATAGTCGGCTCGAGATGATGCTTGTGAAGCTCTTTTTAATGGTTACAAGGAAATTAAAAACGCTTTAGATGAAATATCGAACGACAATTTACAAAAACCAGCAATTCGCCATGAAGCTAAAACCCTTAGAGATAAATTATCTACCTTGGAAATTGCTTTTATGCTGGTTTTCTGGACTACAGTTCTAAAAAGGTTTAACGCGAGTAGTAAAATTTTGCAATCCGAAAACGCAGAACTATCTACTGTTGTGAAGGTGTACAAATCTCTAGAAATGTTTGTAAGTTCTATAAGGGTCGAGTTTGATCAATTACAAAAAGATGCTGAAGCTCTTCGTGAAAAAACTACTTATAGGTGGGAGACTAGCAGGATAAAAACTCGTAAAAAAGCTTTCGATGAAGGATCGTCAAAAGATACTGAAATCAGTGGAAAAGATAAAATGCGAATTGAAACATTTTTTTTGTTATTACTGATACATTAAAAAATGAGCTTCTTAAACGAGGGGAATGTTATGATTCAATTCAAAAGCGTTTCGGAGTTATTTTTGACCTTCCCAAACTTGACAATGAAGAAATTAAATCCGGTTCGAAAGTATTAACAGATTATTACCCTGAAGACATTGAACCTGATCTTACTTTTGAACTTCTTCATTTTAAAGGATTACTTTCTACAATAGAAATAAATCGTGAAAACGTAAATGCTCAAGAATTATTAAAAACGCTAATAGGTGTTTCTATAAAATAAATCAATAAAAAAATAAAATGTATGAAATGTTTTTCCCCGCGTCACGAGCTTAAGCTTTTTAGTGCTTTATCGGCACGCGCGTTTCGCACGTCGACTTCAAATTCCAAAATCTTTATCGACATGGGGTGGGGGGGGGGGCAACTGCACCTGGGTGACAGCCAAATGGGCATATCTTAAAATTTTGAGGACCTTTTTTAAGAAAATCAATATTATAAAATATTATTTAAGTGGGCGCCAAGTGAAGAGTGCCCCCGGGCGCTGACTGCCTTAATCCGGCCCTGCAAATACTAATACGACAGCCAAATCACATGCTGAATATTTTGTAACAAATATTTTCAGAAATTCCGAAGTCACTCCAGATGACATTGAAATCAGCGAATATATAGATAATGTATTTGAAGTAAACAGTGACAGTACCATTGATGTAAGAAATGCACCAAGCCCACCAACGATTCGAAAAACTACCTATAGTTCTTCAAATAAGGATTTTAACAAGAAAGTGATTAAAACACAAGCAACGTTGACCATGAAAACAAGTGAAACCTTTACAGATTGCGAAGAAGGTGGACTGGAATATCTGGCGGGTTGGGTGGCCAAAAAATTTTATAAAGCATTTCCTAACTTACATCTAAAATTCCAAAACATTTCTGAACTTGAACACTGCTATGCCATACCAACGTGGGTGTCGCAGTTAAACTATGGAAGAATCATTAAACTGTCCTTTAATTTCTTGAATGACGTTCGTTTTTTTGAGGATCAATTTCTAAAGTATCATGAAACGAATGAAGTAGATACTATTTGGATTCGCAAAGACAAGGGAATCGTAAATGCTGTGACTGATTTTATTTTAAAAAAGCAATCTAAATACCCAAAGGAACTTGTTTTTGTCTATATTAAAATGCGAACCATAATAAGGATGAATTTCATAAATGAAACAAAAAAAGTTCAGATGCAAGAGCGAAAAAAAAAAGAAAAAATGCAAAAACTTACAACCTGAATAATTTTAACAAACAAATTAGTTGACACAACAAATGACACTGATAATTCCTAGCTTTAGTATTTAAATTTTACTTGAATGCTTTAGTTACTATAGTTTGGGAATTTAAAATTGTGTTTGAGCTTATTGGATATAAAATCAGGTATCTGTCATGTTTTATGGTATCAAAGTTACTTTTTAATTTCATAAACGAAAACTAAAAAAGTTCAGGGCCAAAATCTTAAAAAATATGTAAAAACTTAAAGCCTGAATATTTTAAACAAACAAATTAGTTCAAATAACAAAAGACACTGTGATAATTCCTAGCATTAGTGTTTAAAATTTACCTGAATCCTTTTGTTATTATAGTTTGGAAAATTCTAATTGTGTTCGAGGTTATTGGATGTAAAATAAGATAACTCATGTTTTTGTGATATCAAAGTTAATTTTTAACTTACTGAATTGTTAACTTGTGATAATAATGATCTCAAAGGCTCAACTATTTTATTAAAGTTACTAAAAATATTCTTTTTAGCCTGGCTTGCACGATTTTACGAACCCAGCTTTTTAAAAATAAAAATTCAAAGTTAAAACTGAGTTGCGTATTTGTTTTAGTTTCTATTATCGAAAAAATCATAATTATAATAAATATAATATTAATTATATTATATTATTTTTGTATAATAATATAAATGTATAATTAATATTTATATATTATTAATAACATATTTAATATAAATATTAAATAATATTAATAATATAATATAAATATAAGTCCATGAACGTAACCTTTTAACTTGATATCGTTCAAATAGTGAAAAAGACTACACTAAGAATAGTATAAGCCTCCCTATACGATAGATTTCCAAAAGAATTGTAACCCAATGATGTCACTGGAGCCAGAGACAAACTTTACGCGAATTCTCTACAGTGTATGCTTCGAATGCGCCCCCCTTGGAGCTCAAATGAAATAACTACAAATATTCTGGTGCACCATTTTAACAGCCCTTTAGAAACTACAACAAACAAAAAAAAATACCAGGCAAACTATATCGTCGGACTCTTCCAGTTTGCGGGTATCGTAAACGAAGGTTGTGAACACCATAACTTGCCTGGGAGCTAGTAACTACAGGGGCATCGACATTTCCATCTATATCTGAATCCCTTAAAATACAATCTGTTCGCTGGACATATGGTTTTAACTGGCGGATATTATGGGTCCCTTTCAAAAGTTTTCCATTACTGTCCGCTAACCTATATGTCCATTTGGACAACTTCGCGGCCACCCTGTACGGTCCATCAAATTTCGGCGCAAGTTTCACGGCATAATTATCAGCGTTACTCGATTGAAAATGCGTTTTTTTTAATACCAAATCACCAACGTTTAACTCGACATCCCGATGACGCTTATCGTAAGAAGCCTTCTGAGTAGCTTGCGCTTTCTCAATATTTTAACGGGCGTTTTCTAGTGCTTTGGCTACATCTTTAACAACCCTAAGAGAATGAGCTTTTTCTACGTCAGCGCTCAAAAAGTGGTCGGGGTCGTGTTCGCTTTGTATACTGAGTGCAGTTCGGAGCTCACGACCGAACATCAAAGCGGCCGGAGTGTATCCGGTGGTTTCTGAGGGGGCGGTTCGCATAGCCATAGCGTATTGCTGTAATCCGCTATCACACTCTTTATGATTGTTTGTCACATAGGCCGAAATTTTTATACCTATAGTCGCGTTGAACCTTTCGGTGAGGTTCGATTGGGGTGAATAAAATGAAGTAAACCGCTGTTTAACACGGAGCTTTTTGAAAACAGCTGCCATTAACTTAGACGCGAAGGAACTTCCATTATTCGAGACAATGACTGCGGGAAGTCCAAACCGAGAAAATACATCGTCGACTAAATGTCGAACGATCCCGGGGCTACTCGCATTACGCAGAGGGAAGACTTCTATCCACTTGGTTAGGTAGTCCGTTATGACTAATATATAACGAAAGCTACGGTTGGAACGCCGGTAAGGACCTTTAAGGTCCATAGAAATTACTTCCCATGGCTGGGGAATAGCGCTGGGTTTCATTAGACCCGGGTGCGCCGGTGAGAAACCTTATGCGTTTGACAAACATCGCACGAACGACAGTACTCGAGAACATCCAGAGTCATACCATCCCAACTATACTGACTTTGGATGCGTTTTAATGTTTTTTTGACGCCGAAATGTCCCGCGGATGGGATATCGTGGCTAAGATGCAAAATCCTAGCGCGTAGGGATGTAGGTACTTAAACTCGAAATGCTTACCATTCGACTGGGTCGGCTTTACCGATGTCTTGGTATAAAATTCTATCGCGGATATCGCAACGGGGCGCAACTTTTTCAACCCAATTTCTGATTGAAACGTTAGCTGGGATTTCATTATCCTCCATATATCTTATTCACGCTCCTAATTTTTCATCAGATCGCTGCGCGGTGATTAATTCTTTATTATCGAACCGAACTATAGGGGTAGAGTTTGGTACACCGACGATGGAATTTACTTCTCCTTCGGGGATCCGCGATAACGCATCGGCTACCACGTTATCCTTGCCTGGAACATGGTGGATCGTGAAGTCAAAAGCCTGCAACCTAGTGTTCCAACGAGCGAATTTGCCCGTTGGGTCAGGAGCACGATGTAACCATTTTAGTGCCGAGTGATCGGTGTAGACTTCGAAGTGAGTGCCTTCGACGTACGGACGGAATTTCTCTATGGCCCAAACAACTCCAAGACACTCACGGTCCGTCGTAGAATATTTTTGCTCAGTGACGCTTAGTGACCTACTCGCGAACTGAATAACGCGGCGCTGACCATCGATGTACTGAGTCAAGACGCCTCCGAGGCCTGTCAGTGAGGCATCGGTAAAAATTTTAAATGGGTGATTATAATCAGGGGTGCAAAGAACCGGGGCTGAGGACAAGCGCTCTTTCAAAACGTCAAAAGCGCTTTCTCGCTGAGCAGACCATTTCCAAGAAGTGTCATTATGTAACAGCGCGTTCAGAGTGCTAGCAATTTTGGCGAAATCCTTAACAAAACGTCGGTAGTAGGATGCCATTCCTAAGAAACGTCGAAGCTGTTTAAAATTTTTTGGAGTTGGAAAATTTCGCATCGTTTCAGTCTTTGCTGGGTCGACCATTATTTCGGAGTTGCTCACTATATGTACTAAAATAGCGCATTCTTTTTGGCAGAATTGCGTCTTTGAAGCTTTAATAGTTAGGCCCGCCTTTGACAACCGGTTAAATACCTCTTCCAGTGTTTTAATGTGTGTTTCAAAGTTCGCAGATGCTACAATAATATCGTCAAGGTACGCGCATACGCCACGTCCCGACATATCCAAAAATAACGAATTTACTAGGCGTTGGAAGGAAGCGGGTGCGTTACAAAGGCCGAACATGAGTACCTTAGGCCGAAACAATCCTCTATGGGTTACAAAACTAGCTATGTCCCTATGACCCTCAAAAATTGGCATCTGCCAGTAACCACTAAGCATGTCAAGGGTCGTAACAAAGTTGGGTTTGTGTAGCGAATCGAGAATATCGTCTATCCGTGGTAACGGATAGACGTCGCGTCTCATAATGAAGTTAATTTTTCTGTAATCTATACAGAGTCGCTGGGTGCCATCTTTCTTACCCACCAACAAAGTGGGACTGGCTCAAGGACCAGAAGAGGGCTCAATAATGTCGAGAGTAATCATCTCGTCGATGATTCTATCAATTTCTGCACGTTTTGCGGGAGAGAACCTATACGGGGGGCTCGAAATTGGCCTATCATTTGTCAAATCAATATAATGTTGAACGAGGTCAGTGCGTCCGGGTACTGTAGAAAATATAGGTTTAAATCTGTTAACTAGGGATTCTAATATTTATCGTTGTTCTAGATTTACCGGGGTGGCTTCTAACGCTTTAAAAAGTTCGTCTTCATCAATTAAACCTTCGGTAACTGCTAAGTTGAATATTGAATTGTTAGTAAAATTTTCCTTGGGAGCAATAATTTTGGATGGTGGTTTATCATTAACTAACTGCTGAACGCTTAAGTGAAAACAACTACCTGACCTAAAGGAGTCACTACAGTTAATTCCACCCTTAGATTTAACTACTCAACTCGTGGTCTACGACCATGCCTGTATGCCTTAAAATATCTTTCCCTAAAATACAAGTGTAGGGAATATTTGGGCAGTAGACTGCCTCAAATTTTACAAGCTTTCTAGGCAAACCAAAATTGACGGTTACTGCCCCATCAGTGGGTAAAAGGGTTCCATCGGGTTGACGAAGGCCTAAAACAGATTGAGAAGTTTGACAACCTAAATTTTCTGATAAGGGTTTGAGACTACTATGAATTATCGTATGTGTTGAACCAGGGTCAATGAGGGCTACGCACGGAACAGTTTTCAAATAAATGTCTAATAAATCTTGGCCCATATTAAAAATATCTGGGTACCCTGGTGGAGAAACTGCCGCGCTAGCTAATTGGGTTGTGTTTATTGTTGAGATGGCGGCCTGCTGCCTGTCAATGCGGCAGAGGCCGTTTCTCCGTTTCCCTGAACCGGATTCGGAGGGTTCCTAAGGTTAGGACAACGATTTCTAGCGTGGCCGACTTCTTGACATCCGTTACAAGTCAAGTTCGGATTGAAATATGGACCTGGTCTACCATTAATGGATTGAGTGTTTGGAGCCTGACTACCAATGTTGCTAGGTTGTTGCCCGCTATAACCACGCGAGTGGGTATTATTATGAGCGCTTTGGTTATGGTTTTGGTGCTCAGTTTGGTTAGTGTTATTAAAAGTGTGATTACCCCGATTATTAAGGCGAGAGTTCTGGTTGTGAAAACCATTAGCAGTACTATTACCCCAAGATGTGTGGTTGCTTGATAAATCATGGTTTCTCGAGGAGCCAGATTCCGCCTGACCACTATTCGAGTCCGTCGATACGTCTTCCCGTCAATGGTCTGGATATTGTACGAATGTGGTTCGTCAGCATATGAATGAATTTTGGCCGGCACCCAGTTGCAATGACCAGCTTGATAAAAGACATTGTCACCAGGGTTAAAAGTAAGTGGTCGCGGGTGACGCATGGTGCGCTGTGACGCCACCATGATTTCTTGCTTAGCTGAAAGAGCATTCTGAATCTGGTGTATTGGATAGTTGGGTTGCAGTGACGAGCTCGTGGTAGTGTTATGGTTTCGAAGTTGCCTTCCCATGAGCATCTGGGAGGGAGACGGTAACTTCCCAATTTTAGTTGTACGATACTCGAGCAGTACATAGTGAAGGTCACGACCATCCTTCTTAGCCTTGAATAAAATATTTTTTATTGTCTATATTGCTATTTCTGTCATACCGTTTGATTTCGGGTAATGTGGACTGCTGGTCACATGATGTGTTCCCCAGTGTTGAAGAAATTCCTTGAATTTGTATGAGCCAAATGGAGGTCCATTGTCCGACACCAGTCGCTGAGGAGCGCCATACCTCGAGAAGTGCGGGTCGAGAAATTTTATGACAGATTCGGCCGTAGTGTTCCGCATCTCCTTCACTTCTATGAATTTAGAAAAATAGTCTTCAAGTATCACTAGTTTTTTTGTCTTCTACCTGAAATATGTCAGTCCCAACTGTTTCCCAAGGAAACTTCGGTTATGGATGTGGTTGCATAGGTATCGCGGAGTTGGCGCGGTCGCGATTCCGGCAGATTTGACAGTCCCGGACGTAACTCGTTATATCAGTCGTGATCTGGGGCCAATACACGTGAAGTTTAACTTTCTGAAGACAGCCGCTGACTCCCTGGTGGATAGAGTGAAGTTGGGCAATGACATCACTTCTCATGGTTGCTGGAACGACAAGGCAATTTCCCCGGTATATCAAGCCACAGTCCTCATGGAACTCCTCCTGATGTGGCCAGTATGGAATGACGTCAGGCGATACTCTCTTCTGTGATCTCGGCCAACCTTCATTTATGTATGCACGAGGAGTCTGGAGAGTGGAATCATCTCGGGTTGCTCGCTCCATCGAGATGCGTCTATCCGAGGAAAGAATAGTTAGGGCGTGCAGAGCGGCGTGTTGACCCTCCATTTCCGTGGTATCGATGTCAGTCCGCTGTAGTGCAGCACGAGAGAGTGTGTCAGCGATCTGGAGGTTGGTGCCAGGGACATACGTCAAAGTAAAATCGTAACGGAGGAGGCGCAGTACCATTCTCTGTAGACGTGGGGAGAGCATATGCATGGGCTTGTTGATGATGGCTACCAAAGGTTTGTGATGGGTCTCGACGGAAAAGTGCGTTCCCACTACGTAATAGTGGAACTTCTCACAAGCGAAAAGGACACCTAGGAGCTCCTTCTCGATCTGCGCGTAGTTCTTTTGAGTCGACGTCAATGTTGTAGATGCATACTCGACAGGGCGATCGGCTTGCAAGAGAGCAGCACCAATACCGTTCGAGCTGGAATCCACAGTAATCTTACATGCAGTGGTGGGTTTGAAGACTGCAAGTATTGGGGAGGACGATATTAATGTTTTTACTTTATCATGGGGTGGCTGAGTGGTTAGCACTTTAGCCTCGCAGCAAGAGGAGCCGGGTTCGATCCCAGCTAGTGGCACTGGGTGAAAATCCGGAACCACTCCTTCTGCGTAGAGTTTGTAAGTTATCTCCCCACTGGTTAAAGGGGTTTTCCACCGAGATCTTCGGTTTCCCCTTCCCATAAAAACTTGCTGAGGTTAACGGTAATAGTTAGTGTAGGGAGCTGTTGGCTCGCGTGGCATGAAGGGCTTGCCACCACCCTCCTACGCATTGTAACCCGGCCACCTGTTACTTGATCACGCACAAGCAACATTGCTTATGTGGTCGAAGGTGGTGCCTTGGGTATTAGCTCTATTTAAAAAAAAAATACAACCTGCATGCTCGGAGTCCATGAAAAAAGTGAGTCCCTCTTAAGTAACGCTCTCAAGGGAATTGCTTGCTCCGAATATGATGGGAGGAACCTTGTAATATAGTTAACCATTCCCAAGAATCCTTGTAGTCTTGTAGAGCATGTTTGCCTTGCGGCGAGGGAAGGTCCAAAATAGCATTGATTCTTTCCGAATCGATCTCGATGCGCTCCGGTGTTATTATGTGGCCAAGGTATTTTATGCGTCGGGTGGCGAGCTGTAACTTCTTTTTACTAAAGGTCAAGTTAAATTTTCTTGCAGTGTCGAGAATACGCACAAGTAAAGCATTGTGCTCTTTCATATTCTTGGCAGCAAGTAAGAGATCATCAGTAGAGATACGAGTAAATCGGAACTTCTCCGAAGGAAAGATCTGTTCCATTACCTGTTGGAACACTTCAGATGCCGTGCATATGCCATATGGAAGGCGTAGATATCTAAAAGTACCAAACGGAGTCGAAAGGTGAAGAGATATGAACTGTCCTCCGTTAATTCAACCTGCCAAAAAGCGTTTTTGGCGTCAAGGACTGTAAATAGTATTACCATGGAGTCCTGAGAAAATCTCCTGTGCTGTAGGCATATGGACAGGCTGGCGTTTGATGTTTGGATTCAATTTTCGTGGGTCAAGGCAAATACGTACCGACCCGTCCGGCTTGCGCTCGACTACCATTGGGTGAACCCATTCCGTGGGGCCCTCCACAGGCGTAATGATGCCATTTTTTAACATTCTCTGTAGTTCATCAAAGACCGGTTGTTGCAGTGCGTGTGGTAGTCTGTGAGGTACGGAGACAAATGGAACTGCAGCAGGTTTCAATTGGATTTGGTATCTGATCGGCAATTTCCCTATTCCATCAAAGACATCGGGAAACTGGTCTATTATTGACTGTGGATCATCGTGTGTTACGTCAGATCTGGAAGCAGCGCGAGATTCCTGTAGGACCTGGACCGTGTTAACGTCTTAAAATTGAGTGGTTGGTGGTCGAGTAGAGCGGGAGATTAAGCCCAGCGCTTCGGACTCGGTGGCGCCGAGGATCGGAGTTGTCGGTTCCGGAGTGATGTAGAATGTTAACTGCCGTTGTGCCGCGAAAGAGATGCCGGATAGTTCAGCCATACCCAATATGGGAACGTTTTGTCCAGTATACGCGATGATACGACGAATTGGTTGAGCGAGATGCAACTTCACTGATAGAGTCTCATAGATATGGTTTGGGATGATATTAACTTGTGAGCCAGTATCTAGTTTGAATAGAATCGGACTATTATTAACATGTACAGACTCATACCATTGATCATCGGAAGGTCGGGTGGCAGGATCGTGAGTGGCATCGCAGAGTGCTGTAATGATCCAGGAAATATGATTCGTGATGCGCTTAGTTGGGTACGTCTGAGCGGCGGGCTTGAACCTCGGAGTAGTGGCCGTATTCGTCGAAACAAAAGCTATCGCTCATACAGTATCACTGTGAGGTCATCGGATCTGCTGCTGGTTGAGTTAAGTTGAGCGACAGCAAACTGCCCAATGGCCCACCCGTGAACAGTTATGGCATTTGGAGTCAGACGCCGGGCAGTAATTAGGATGGTTGTGACGTAGACCGCAGTTGGAGCAGGTCATTTGTGGCTGAACGTGGCGAGGCAGACGATAGTCCGTGGAACTTCGCTGTGATGACGAGAAGCTTCGCGAGAATGGCCGGGTCGGAGCCCTAAAGGGCCATGGATGTCTGGAACGTAGATGATCAGAAGCCGGGCGACCTCCCTGTCGGAACGGTCGGTGTCGCAGAGTATCCAGGGCAGCAGAGGAAGGGGAGGACGGCGTAGGTCCACGCAGTAGGTTAGCGTGCACTGCAGACGTTTCCTCAGTCTGACAAACTGAAATAGCTTCATTAAGTGATAGAGCCGGTCTGGAGAAGAGTCGTTTCCGCAGGTCTGGGTCGAAAATGCCTGCCAGGATCTGGTACCGGAGTAAAGAGTCATTGATTTCCCCGAAATCACAGCTTCGGGCTTTAGTGCGCAAATCATTTAGGAAGTCATCAAACGGCTGGTGTTGACTTTGCTTCGTATGGAAAATACATATCGATGTGAGTCCGGATTGTTGAAACGCGCGTAGTAGTTGTCGAATGCAGCATATATTTGATCGAGAGTAGGGTGCTGTTGGTTTTCTTCTAGTGGTATGGTCAGGTTCTCGTAGATTTTCTGGCCAGTCGGGCCTAATGTATATAAGAAACTGGCTACTTGCGTCGGCGGAGTTTCCGTAGAGAGCTTGGATGCAGCTGCGAAGATCTTGAAGACCTTCTTGTATTCAGCCCATGAAGCTGCCGGGTTAGCCGTTCCCGGTGTGAAATGTTCTGGTGCTCGGTAACTGGATGAGGACATCTGAAGGCTAGGCTGTATCACTTCTGACACCATGTTGTGAAGTTCATTGAGACGCATGGAGCAGGTTTAACTCATAGTCTTTATTAAGTCATTCTGTATTCAATATTAGTATACAAGTGTTTATATAAACGCTTATACCGCTAGTTGTTTATTTACCCGTTCGTTAGCAATATTTAGATAAGGCTAATAAAAAACAATATGTTACATCTTTCTCCTAAGGAAAGAACCCATGTATTACAAACATTAAAAGCAGAGTGTTGCACTGAGCAGGTTACCATCGGGTTCCCTGAATTAGTTGTTACCAATTGTGACGATAAAGAGCTAGGCATACTGAGGCTGAGATTAGCCAAGGATGGGACAATTTGATTCACACCAACTGGTGGAATTGCTTGACTCTGATTTGCAACCGTTGATGCCAATGGTGACGGATTTTGGTTCGTGGGATATTGAAGTGCACTTGTCGGTGCCAAGGGCAAAGTTAGACTACTAACTGAAGATAGTGCCAGTTGCGCTTGCGACGTCGAAGTTACAGTAGGCATTGCTGCCGGTAAAGTAAGAGTACCCGTGGGAGGTGCAGAAGAAGCTGGAGGCGCTAAGGGTGGCCTTGCATTTTGGAGTTGGGTTAATGCGTTTTGAAGCTGCTGCTGCTGTGTCGCTAAAGCATGCAATTGAGCTAAAATATTGGTCAATACGTCCGGTGGGACGTTAACTCCACTACCACTAGCATTACTCGGAGACAGGGGGTTAGTATAACCAATGCCCGAGGTAGCAACATTACTTGCGGCTGGAGATAGCGTTGGGATAGGTGCGATGACCTGATTGGCGAAACCACTTCTTGTATTCATGCAAGGTATTAAGCTAGCGGGGTTCGCTGATTCGGGAGTTTTCGACGTGTCTCTATTCGCGCTTCGCTTTTGGTAACGAGCCTCTCTTTGTCGTTTGCAATACTCAAGGTAAGCGGGACTATAATCACCACTCATAAAGCTATATAAATCTTACCAATAAAACATAGAAAGGCAGATAATCGGTTAGGGACTCTAAATCAAATCTAGGTAACTTTCTGGAATAGCCGACGAAATCAAAATAATTAAAAAAAACCCACACACATACCTATTACGTATAGGGAATAGCAACAAAAATCATTGCGTTCAACCAGAGAGAAATGAGATATTTTGATAAACACAACCGACTAACAATTGACTACCAAATTATAAGAGGAAACAAAATTATTCTTCTATTAAACATAAAAAATGCCGGCTGGGCCCCCAAATTGTAGCGCGGGCGTCGGAGATCAAATCTCAACCTAGGGACAATCGACTTAAGCGAACCCTTAAGGTACCCGTCTACAATTAATAAAGGAAAAAGAGAACCCAAGGAGATAATAAGGAATGAATACGCCCGGGACTACTCGCGTAACGTTATATGGTGGGGTTAGCGAGGGTCCTCAGTATTAAATTGGTGTCTAGGAGAAATTTGTAATTAAACGTATCAAGCCAGTTGTTAGATTGTCAAACACTAAATGATTTAATTTAACCTCAATATCCTAACCAAACATTTAAACTAACTTAAAACTACTTAAATACCAATTAAACTTAATGAAATATTAACAAACTAAGCAACTGGCCAGTTATCGCGACCAGTGGTGAAGTCCTAAAATAAAAAGAACCGGGGCGCTACCTGAATGGGTACAGCCAACTTCGATTACGCGCGAAATCGAAGTTGGCTGTACCAGCCGCTATAAATGTACATTTAACTTCGATTTTTAGCGTGATTGAAGCTATAGAAAGGTAACTAGAATGCTGCCGTGTAACTGGCAAATGGGCCAAACGCCGTGGCAGACGATAGCCAGATCTCAGCCAATCAGAGCTCTAAGATTGGTTCTGCCAAGAATTTAATGTAACCAGAGAGAATGACGTCACCTATCTCCCGCTACAGTAGCGGATCCAAGGAGGATTATTGCTATGTGCGCTACTGCCCTGCGTGAGACAAGACCATCAATACCATTTGTTTCTTAAGATTGTACTTCCAGAAAAGTAAAAAAAGGCTCTATATATTAATTATGTGGTTTAATATTTAATAAAATGTAGCTAGTTGCCAGTATTTACAATACAGTCTGGTTTATTTGTAATTGTCTGCCTTATTCTTCCAAGATGTCAACAAGAATCTCCTTAACTAATAGGTGTATATAGATACCCCCAACCCACGTGCGATACAAATTATACAAACGTGATCGATTTAATCCTTTAAAATACTTCAAGACTAATATTATATAACTCCTCCTTCTAACAAGACTTTACCATAAGAGAGTTCCCTAGGAGGGATTTTACAATTTTTTGGAGTGTCTGTTAACAAAATGTATTCACCGCGTTGGCAGTTTCATGAACTTTGTAAAAGGTTCATCAGGGCAAAACCGATCTTTTACAGCTGAGCCAATGACTGCCACGTCTACTAATTGCAAATAAATAATATCGTAGACATATCATGGAGGAATAACAGTAGAAGTTTAAATTTGTCACACTATTTAGTACAGTACGACCACCAGGTGACGCTAGTATCGCCTTTCATAAAAAAACTCCTGTTAGTTATCCACGGAAAACTTCCGAGGAGAGGTATATTTTGGCGTGCATTTTTGATAAAATTCTTTTGTTTTTTGAGAAATATATAAATTGCTGGATCCGCGTTGGATCCAGCTGGATTGATGTCGGTCCAGAAAAAATCCAGCTGGATTGAAAACCCTGCTGGATTGCAATCCCTACCTGGGATAAAACACAAACAACCGAATCACCGAAACACCAAAATATTCGACCAGCAATTATTTTAGGGGAAGGGGATAGTATATTTATTATTGTTTTGATATTTCGCATTACAAGGTCTATAAGCCTTGCTTTGGTAACATAAAAAAATATTGGTTTTAAGTTACTTTTAACTGGTCCATGTTTATCATAATATATAGCAAACAAATGCTAAAGATTGCATTGGCAAAATTTTAATATGGATCAACAAATTAGAGATTTCGAATGAAATTAGTCAGAATGTACTGCGTATGGAGAAAACATTACTGAACACTAAAATGGTAAGTTATTTGTACAAGAAATATTAAAATAAAAATTATTTTATCTAATTTCATTCTTTTATTTTATACAGGGGTATATAGAAATATCCCTCAAGGACATAATCATTCCTGGGTTAGGTTCGGAGCCTGTAAGACTTTTGGTTAATAATAAGGAGAAGCAACCATGTATACGTTTTTGAATGGACCTGTAGTTCATGGAAATCTTTTTGAAAATGAAGAGTTATCCGAGGCTGCTGCCTGGTCAGTTTTCAAGCCAATATTTGAAGATGGTTACACAGTTTGTGCTGGTGTTTCAAGTGAAGTTAAAGAAAAATTAGACTCCCTTCCATATGTACCTAAAAGTATTTCAGTACACTTTCAACCATCTGCAAGATTATCCTCGAAGTTGTGTGCAGTTTGATTTAAAACTTCTAAAAATATGCCAAGAAAATATGATAAAACCATACCTCAATGTAACCCATGTAAAAATGTGTCTAGACATGTGCTTGCGTTAGGGTTACAGAAGGAGAAAAAAGTTTACACATCTCCATCATCCAAGTGTGCCTTAAAATATTTATCACCTTTGACGAAATCCATGCGCCTAGCCAAAGCACGTGTCCGTAAACGCAGACTTGTTGAAGCCAACCAGAAATTAGGAGAAAAGTGTGACCAACTTAAAATAGAACTTTTATCAAAACAGAGCAAAGGATTGTCTGATATGACCAAATTGATAAACGACAAATATAAACGGGACTTACAAATTATTCTTGATAGAAATACTGATACTAGTGCGACATTCAAAGAAATCTGGGAAGCAGACTGTTCACGTTCAGAATTTGAAGATAAAGAAGCATTGTGGAAAGACCAGCAGATCAATGGTATAGAATTTATATTGGAAATTTTATCTTAATTAAATTTTTTTCTCTTATATTTAGTTAGGCTACTGGATCGAAACAAAATAGATGGAGTAGTATAGCACTTCGCATTGGTAATTATTGTTTTACTGCACAACAGATCTGTCCCAGGCTAATAATAGAAGTTTTTCTTTTCCATATTTTGAAATACCTTTTCCATTAAGATTTTCTCTTATTTTTGAGTTTAGGGCTACAAGGAAAGGTTTGAGCTCTTTTCTTGGGTATTGGTAGCCTCCTTCATCACGCATCTGTATACCATACATGCCTTGTCCTCTTTGTTCATGGTGACTGCCCAGCTCATGTTCCACAGCACCCTTGACTGCCGTATTTGATCATGAGTGAGCTTCATAATCTTTCCCTTCATTACCCTGTTATTGTGTAAACTTCTTATTTGTGATAAACATCCACCCCCGAAAGATATGTATGCACGAACATATTTGTCCTTTGTTACTTTGGGTAAAGGATCTTCATCAAAACTTTCAGATTGAGATTCCATATTTGTCTCTTTTACAACTTTTCTCGTTGGAAGATATTTTGTAACATATTAAAAAACTTCATACCCATAGCTGTGAAAGAGCTGAAGAAAATCTGAATTTTTGATATTTTCAACAATTGTTGTAGATGATATCACCCTTTTCAAAAAAGCAAAGTCTTTAAGAATTATTTTATACCACTGTATAACTGTAATTGCCATTTTTTCAACATAAGTTTTCAATTTTCGTCTCTTGACTGTAGTTAATTAGGTTTTCAATATTGTAATAATGTTCCACAAATAAATCAATTAAAGCTTGTAAAAGAGCTTTGAAACACAGAGTAACAATAAATTTTTTATGCAATTCCAGAATAGTATGTTCCTTGAACATCAATATTAAACAGCTTAATAATAAATCATCTACACATTCCATAAAGTTCTCTATATTTTTTGGTTCCTCCATATTCTTGAATAAAAAAAATAACTCATTTAGTATTAAAAAAATTCTACAAAATCACAATAACATACCTTAAAAAGTTTAGTGCAACCAAAAAAATCCCGCCAACCCTCACTGTACTGTAAACGTTCCTTACTATATCTAGTTTATTAAAGTGGACGACGGAATGGATAACGGCGACAAACGTGCGTAGCGTAGGATTATAACCAACCGCGAGTAGGCTCTTGCTCTGTTTGTATTCCGCCACGTTTAAGCAAAACCCCTGACTTTTGTGATGCTCATGTCAAACATGCGAAAAAGTGTTCATTCAAAGTAAAATGGCCAAAACTGGCCAGTTTGAATCAGGAGTGCTCAATAAGGTAAACAATTGTCAGTTTGCTATGGGAGTGGTCAATATGGTCAAAAATGGTCAGTTTGCGATGGGAGTGGTCAATATGGTCCAAAATGGGCAGTTTGCTATGGAAGTGGTCAGGATGGTTCAAAATTGTTAGTTTGCTATGGAAGTGGTCAATATGGTCCAAAATGGGCAGTTTGCTATGGAAGTGGTCAGGATGGTTCAAAATTGTTAGTTTGCTATGGAAGTGGTCAATATGGTCCAAAATGGGCAGTTTGCTATGGAAGTGGTCAGGATGGTTCAAAATTGTTAGTTTGCTATGGAAAAGGTCAATATGGTCCAAAATGGTCAGTTTGATATGGAAGTGGTCAGGATGGTTCAAAATTGTTAGTTTGCTATGGGAATGGTCAAGATGGTCCAAAATGGTCAGTTGGTGATGGGAGTGGTCAATATGGTCCGAAATGGTCGGTTTGCGATGGGAGTGGTCAATATGGTACCAAATGGTCAGTTTGCGATAGAGTGGTCCATATGGTCCTCAATGGTCAGTTGGCCATGGGAATTCCATAATGGACAAAAATGGTCAGTTTGCTATGGGAGTCTCCATAATGTACAAAAATGGTCAGTTTACCTAACGCCTCTAAAAACATTGGATTTCGTCTAATTAGACCATAGGTAGTTGCCGTTATTCCGAACCCGCCATAGATTGTTATGGTTACATTTAGTTCCGGCCCAAAAAAAAAGCTCCTTACCCTTGAAATATTGCTATTTAAATTTAGTTCCTGACGCAAAAAAAGGAACCTTTCCCAAAATATTGCTATACACATTTAGTTCCTGCACCTTTATCAAAATTTATCTATCGAATCTCATAGCTCATTTCTCGATGCATTTCATTCGAAAAAATTTCAAAATCGTGATAGTCTGCCGTTATCTATTACACTTTTGTATATTTTGAATAGTCTAGCCATTTATTCTAGCCACTGTTTCCGCTATCAGTCCTATGGTAACCGAAACAATCTATGGTGGGTTCGGAATTACGGCAAACACAAACAATTTCGAAATTTATAAAAAAAATAAAAATACTTGCGGAGGTCAGATAATATTTTAACTATTAGTTTTGAGCCTCCCTGTTGTCTAACTTTATGAAATCAAGTGTTTTTAGGGGAGTTAGGTAAACTGACCACTTTAGACCATATTGACCACTCCCATAACAAACGTACCTTTTGGACAATATTGACCAATCCCACCGCAAACTGACCATTAAGGGCCATATTGACCACTCCCATAACAAACGGAACCTTTTGGACCATATTGACCACTCCCACCGCAAACTGACCATTTAGGGCCATATTGAGTACTCCCACCGTAAACTGGCCATTTTGGACCATATTGACCACTCCCATCGAAAACTGACCAATATGGACCATATTGACCACTCTCATCGCAAACTGACCATTTTGGAGCATACTGACCACTCCCATCGCAAACTGACCATTTTGGACCATATTGACCACTACCATCGCAAACTGACCATTTTGGACCATATTGACCAATCCCACCGCAAACTGACTTAAAATAAAGCTAAAACGTTACTTCAAATCATATTAAAATCTCAGCGTTGACAAAAATCGCAAAGATAACGGAAAATGTTCCTAAAAGTGGGACTCTTTCGAAATTTTCCCTCGTAGGATAACATTAGAAGGGTTGCCCTGGGTTTTAGCGCGCCATGCGGAATTTTACCGCGTAAATCGGCTTTACCTCATACGCTTGTTGACACATGAGGAGCATATAGCTGGGGCCTTCTAGTGCGAGTAGCAGTCACTGAATCTATAAGTCCGCCGTGATTAGGTAAAGATTGTTGTTTATCATAAAATACTAGCTAATAAATATCTATGTATTAACAATACTTTCACAGAGTTGATATGAGTATTGCAATAATAATTCATTATATCGAAAATAAATTAAAATCAGTTTGAACTCCGATGTCACTAAGCCTAACACGAGCTGCGTGAAAAATGTTTGGGGAAATCTTACCGGAAAATGTAAAAAGGACAGCCAACTTATGGTTTAGTCTTAGCGAAATTGGTGGTAGGTGACGTAGTAAAAACAGTGAAAGCACGTAGTAATATTTTATGGAAAGTCCTATTAGAATCTAGGCTACGGAGTTGTATATTATCTTTGGTAAGGCTGCGGAAGCTAGCTATAGCCTACTTTTTACTTTATTTGGGGCCCCAGGAGACATGGACACCCGCATAGTGTTAAGGGTCAATCTACATTCATAGCGTGGGTCGGTCCCGGAAGAGCCTCTTGAAGGTCATTTTGGGGGTTAAATTCTATTGGATAAATGGTTCTATATAACGTTAACTGTAAGGTTGAAAAATTCATCTTTATCCCGAAAATAATCTTTGAGAGTGCCAGTTATTTTTACACTGAGCATATTGGTTATTAAAGTTTTTTAATATTTGATCATTTTTACTGTAGACGGAGAAAATTTGCCGGATTTTACCGCCTCGAGCACTAACGGTAAACGAAAAAACGGAAGACATTTTATTGAAGCGCGTTGAGCTCGACCACTCAGAGAGCGTTGTGCCGTCACGTGATAGACGCAAAAATTCGTAAGCTTATTTTTAAAGACTTTCAAAATCACACCTTATATCACGTGACAACGTAACACTCGCTGATTGGTTGAGCTCAAATTGCTCCAAAAAACCGAGAAAATAAAGTTGAGATAATTCAACTTTTTTCCTCCGTTTTTTCGTTTACCTGCAGCGCGTGGTGGCGGTAAAATCCGGAAAACTATCTCAGTGTGAACCAGCTTTAACCCCCTCTGCTCTGGTGTTAATGGAAAACTAGACCATTCTAGATGTAACTTATTTCGCTAAAGGCTATCGAACTACACCAAAGAAAACCATGTGATAAACACTTTCCCTTATTCCTTTGTCAAAATTATTTAATAAGTGTTTCAATAAAATAAAACGATACAAAATTAAAAGATTTAAATGTTTTTCTTTGCGTAACGAGCTTAAGCTTTGGTACTTTATTGGAATGCTCGTTTCGAGCGTGGACTTCCAAAATCTTCATCGTCTCCAGCGCGTGCTCTCTATCTTCAATAACTATAGCTAGTGACGTAGAAAAAACATTTACACGTGACCTCCCGTTATTTATAGAAACACCTATTTAAGTAAACGGTTAAATAGAACTTGTTTTATATAGAAGGGCTCGTTCAGTTTCGCACTAGCCTCCTGAATAATGAAATGCGTGCGCGCTTTCAACCGTAGCTTTACAAATAAAACTAACGGAAACACGTGACTATTTAATCCAGTGACTCGCGCATGCGCGTAGGGGAAGGAAAGAAAAAGAGAGCGGCATTTATTGAAGTGCCTATGTACAGTAAAATATTTAAAAAAAGTTCTAACAGCAAATTTTTACAAGCGATTCGTACTAAATACAGTAAAAAACTCAGCAAATTTATCAATCTCACTGTTGTCTGTATATACTCTCTAAGACAAGGCAACTATCAGCAGACAGTGATACCAAGAACAATATATCCTTCAGCTTGCACAATATTTTTAAGGCCTAAGATTTTCCGATACATTGTATTTTAATTTCATTAACCTCTAATAAAACTAATTTATCTTATCCACACGCAGCCACTAATTTCTGATGTGACATTCGATTAATGAATCATGCATTTGTTTAAAATATTGGATAAGATAATTTTTAATACATTTCGTTACTGTGAACTTCATGAAAACATTGTGAAGTGAAATCGCCTCATACACGCATTTTCCATATTTGTAAGTAGTGGGCTTACTTGATGTAGCGGTCATTCCCGCGTTGCAGATGAGAATGTTCAGATGGTTTTCCGTCCTGATGATGTTTTCGCAGAAGGCCACGACGGACTTCATGGAACTCAAGTCCACCAACGACACCAGCACGTTGGGATTCCCCGTTGAGGCTACGATGTCGGCCCTGGCCTCGTTGGCCTTCTTCTCGTTTCTGCAGGCCAGGACCACGCGGGCCCCTCTAAGGGCCAGCTTTCTCGCCCCCTCCAAGCCCAGGCCAGAGTTGGCGCCAGTCACGATGGCCGTTTTTCCGTCCAGCCGACGCTTGCTGCGACATCGTCCTTCTGTAATCTTGTGGTAAGCCTTTAGAACGATAGCTGCAATGACAATTACCAAAAGCCAACCAACTGCCATTTCCTGAAAAATGTTCAAATAGAGTTACTAGTTTCACAATTAAAACATAACACAACAAAGCGGACACATAAATGTAATATTATCTATTGTTTATTATTTTGCATACGTCGAGGGGCAGGTTATTATGACTCCTTCGAAAAAATAAATCGTTATTGGCAAGATTAAAAGTCGTTAGATGACTTGAGCCTAAGGTGACGTCTTGGGTATTAGCCTAGCTAATTATTATGTTTTTAAGATTAAATCGTGACCGAAATGATTTTATTGTAATTAAATTCTAAATAATTTATTTATGACTTGCTTTTCGCTATCTGTTAGGAATAAATCTTTCTAAATAAAAAACAAAATAGAAAAGGTGTACATTGATATGTGAGATAAAGAAGTGCTTACATACTTTTCGTTCCCGCGAATTTAATGGATGAAAATGTTTTCCTCAACAAAGTGTGTAAATCATATTAACCAATAGGGACGACTGATTGCGCTACACATTGAAATTATTTTTAAAGATTGGATAGTCAGTGGCACATTCGCTAAAATAAAATATTTTGTTCACAAAGGAAAAAGTACGTACGGTTTCTAACTAACGCCAGCTGCCTACATCTGATATTGTACACGGATAAACAACAACCTGTGTATTTTTAATTAGGTAATTCCACGTACCGTTGCCAACTCACGCATCTAACAATTGTAAGTGCATTTACGATTCCAATAGTAGTTTCGGCTTAAGCAACTGTCTTCTTGTTTAAACCCGGATTTATTGGCTTAAACCACGGTTCTTGGGGATAAAACTTTGGTTACTGTAAAATATCGATATATATTGATTTAAACTAATTTTCGTTTCGGTAAGTTATGTCTAAATGTAGGTACAAAAATAAAATTTTTGTTAAAAAGTACAATAAATCTGTTAGTAGATTGTACTAAACAGAGCAAAAACTAAATGGAAAAATCGTCTACTAAACAGGGCTATGACTTGTTTTAAACTTAACTAGCGCTAACCATCCCTAGCCTCTGTTTACCCGGTTGACAAATACGTGAATATGTTCATACTCCCTTTAAAGTATATAATACTATTAAAATTTTTAATTGACAGGTTAAGGCACCCCTCGAAAACATACAGGGATATCTTGTTGGAGTGTAGATTTTACAGATCGAACCGAGGTCAACCAGATTTACAATTCGGGGCAATCGGGGAGTCATTGACTCTCAAAATAAATCATTCAAAGAGTGGTCGATGGTCACTAAGACCCCCAATTAAAATAAAATCATTTTACAATATTTCACAAAATATCAGAAACTTTTTGCTTTTCCTATCGTGTATGGATGTATTTATATAATTTGCACTACCCCAATTAACCCCCTCCCCACGACTCCAGGAGTCAGTGGCCCTCATAAAATATCAAGTGTTCCAAGGTCCCCCCGTCAAAAATACCACTATTTGCAGGTCTGACGTCTACACTCCTGCATCTCTCTCGTCGTAAGATATTAACAGTGTACTTGGAAACTTGAATTAAAAATTAGTGAAAAAAACTTACAAGACGAAAAATGATCAATCCAAGTTCATAAGAATCAAAACTGGTTTAAGTTATTATAATATAAGTTACATAAAGATACCAAGAATTAACTAACCACAAGCACACACTGAATTATACCATAAGTGTATAACACTATAACATAAGTATGACACTTCCTATTCTTCACATGCACAATATTTACTGAGAGCTATTCACAAGACAAATGGGATTCGTCACTGTTTTGCGTCCGCTTGCTAACGCGTCACACGTAGCCTTTAACAGCGCCTCGCTAGGGAGAGATTTTCTTCTTGTGATGACGTCACTCCGTTACTAGCTCTCAGTAAAATAATATCCAATGTGACAAACTTATGTAACAATATTATAGACTTAGGGTTATACTAAATAATTACCGTGAAGGCAAGTATATATACACAACTGTTAAAAAAACTAAAAATTTACATAATATAAGAAAAAATCTACATCATTTTTTCGACACTCCCTTGATGAGAACTTTTTCTTGAGAATGTAAATTTAACTTATCGCGTTGACGAGCAAAGGCTTCACTGGATAGGGGCTTCGTAAGTATGTCTGCTATCTGATCTCCGCTCGGGACATAGGTGATATCAAGAACTCCCTCTCTCGAATGTAGAATTGCCGGATACTGATATTTTTATTGTGCCTGTGAAATTCCGGATGAGCTTCATGGCGCCAGCGTTGTCAATTCGAAGAACAGGCACGTCGTTGTCTCGGTTGATGTGTACGTCTAATTTTATGCTCTGTATTCAGACGACGTCCTTCGCCTCTTCAGTGGCGGCTACCAACTCGGCTTCGGTGGTGGATAGAGCGACAGATTGCTACTTCCGACTGGCCGACGCGAATGGAGTATTGCCCATAAGGCAGACTATCCCGGAAGTGGAACGTCTTGTCTTTTCGCAACCTCCATAAACTGCGTCGCAATAGGGGACTGTCGTTGTGGTTTCATCAGCATGGAACAAGAGACTCAGTGTTGATGTTCCTCGCAGGTATCGGAAAATTCGATTGACGACGTTCGAATCAGCTACAGTTGGACTTGCCAGTGCTTTCGATACTCTATGTCGGGTTATGTGCCCATGGCTGCGAAGCGAATACTTTCGATGGCTGAAGAGTAGACTGTCAATTTCTCGAACTTTACTCGACCTTCTTCGCTCGTGTCTGGGGAAATGACTGGTGTCTTCGCAGGTTTACATTCGACCATACCGAATCTTTCCAGGACTTTTTCAATGTAAACGCTCTTATGCGGGAAGATTGAACCGTCTTTCGTGAAGTCGATGTTCAGTCCAAGGTAAGTAGAGGATGCACCCAGCGCCGGCCCGGGATCGGGACGACGGGACCAATAACTTTTGACCGCAAGACTGAAACGCCTGACCTCGCGCTGCCGCCTAAAAATATCATTGGATTACCTGGGAGGCGTGGATTACCTGGGAGGCGCGGATTGCCCGGGCGCGCGGTTAATTTGAATTTAAAACATGGATTCCCTCTCCGAAATAATTCATGTACCCAAAATTGGACCGCAAGTTTTTTTTCTTTTAGGGGAATCTCTATGGGAGTTTAACATTACAATAAAGCTAATATTTCCAGTTTGGGGTACTTTTGGTCCGAAATGGGGTACATAGGGCCGAAAATGGTGACTTTGGTCGTTTTAAGGGTACTTTTGTTCTATTTTGGTCCATTTTTGGGTACATCAGAAAAGCAGTTGGAAAAACGAAGAGCCTTAATTTTTTTTTTCCCACCCATCTCCAAACTCCAAAAATTTATTGCTTTAATTTATTTATCGCTTCCGTAGGTATAAAATAAGATAAAAACCACTTACCTATATTTTAATTACGGTAAATTAAAAATACTTAATTAGTGTACTAAGTTACGTTTAAAAGAACCTTTTGTAACAATTCCAATATGTAAATATAGGTATAAGGATTGAAAAAATACTTAAAGTGGTTTTACTGATAAACTCTAAAGGAATTTAACTTTAAAGGGTATCTTAGATTATTGTTTTTAATTTTATTCAAGTTGAAAACGTATTAAGAGTCCTTCAAAGTACTATAAAAGGATTTTATTTACGAACTTAATTCATATTTTCTTCAAACTTTCAATTCGCTTTTATTACTATTTAAATACGGTAAAATATAATTCTTATACACAAATATAGTCAGAAAGATACTATAAAACACTAAAATTAAAATTAAATTAAATTTGTGTGGATAAGATTTGTAAATATCATTTTGAAACTAATAACTTTCACGCTTTATTTAAGTCAAGCCAATAAAAACAATTACCTATATTTTAAATACGGTAAAATATAAATACATTTCCGATATGTAAATAGGTAGAATAACACTATGAAAAGTTCCTTTTTCTTCTTTTAATACGACAACACACAACTCTGATACGCAAATATATAAAGAAAATATAAAAAAAAAATTTACTCTACGTTCGATACGTTAAAATACATTTCCGATACACAAATATAGATAAAGAAATACTATAAAATGTAAAAAGGTAGAAAAATACTACACATTAACCATTATGAATTTAAGCTTACAACATCCTTCACGTATAGAGCATAACATATATGTTCAGAGTTAACTTGTTTCCTCGTTATCTTTATCGCATGTGTTTTAAATAGCGTATGGAATAAGTTAAGAATGTACTGAAATGGTGTATGTTTAAACCTCGTAGAATAAAGAGTAAAACATATGTTCAGAGTCGGCTTGATTACTAAAGCGAATAACACAGAGACGTTTCCGGTGTAGTCACGTAGGAAGAAAAATACTACAACACTCTCTATACTCTACATTCAACACGTTAAAATATACTTCCGAAATGCCAATATAGGTAGTAAAATACTACAAAATCTCTATACTTTACCTTCAATACGTTAAATTACATTCCAATATGTAAATATAGGAGGAAAAATACTACAAAAGCCTCTTTTCTTGGCGTTCAATATGTTAAAATAGATTTCTGAAATGCAAATGTAGGTAGTAAATACTACAAAATCTCTATACTCTACCTTCAATACGTTAAATTACATTCCAATATGTAAATATAGGTAGTAAATACTACAAAAGCCTCTTTTCTTGGCGTTCAATATGTTAAAATAGATTTCTGAAATGCAAATATAGGTAGTAAATACTACAAAAGCCTCTTTTCTTGGCGTTCAATATGTTAAAATAGATTTCTGAAATGCAAATATAGGTAGTAATTACTACAATTTAAAAAACGTTGGTAAAAAGAATATCATTTTAACTTATTTAATTGTGTTTTTTACCCAACCAAGCATTTATTTGAATAAAAGTGGTATTTATTTAAATAACCAATAGTTAAATAAAAATTGTTAAATGTTTAAATAATCGAAAGTGAACAAGCCTATTTTTTAAATAAAACAAACAGACTTTAGAGTTGATAAGATTTGTAAATATCATTTGAAACTAATAATTTTCACGCTTTATTTAAGTCAAGCAATTACATTTTTAAAAATGAAAGAAGTTAAACAATATACAAATTTGTAAATATTGTAAATATTTTTAGGTAATAAAGAAATTAAGAAATGTTTTAATTAAAATATCTTTCATTTTCTACTACATTTTTAAAAATGAAAGAAGTTTAACAATATAATTATTCTAATATAATTTCAAAATCAGGTATTATTTAAAGTACAAATGCATAATTTAGTGAAGCAATTCTTATTTAAATACTTTTATTTAATTAATTTGTGTATCTGAAATGTATTTATTGAAAAATAAGTGGGTTTTACTATTTACCACGGTTTTTTATATATATATATATATATATATATATATATATATATATATATATATTGGAATTGTTACAAAAGGTTCTTTTAAACGTAACTTAGTACATTAATTTATTTTGGAAGTTCAAAACGTATTAAGAGCCCTTCAGAGTACTATAAAAGGATTTCATTTACAAACTAAATTAATATTTTCTTCAAACTTTCAATTCGTTATAATTCGAATTTAAATGAAAACATCATGGATTATAGGTGCGTAATCTACTATTAGACCGAACGGATTAAAAAATACTTAAAGTAAGTGGTTTTACTGATAAACTAAAGGGATTTAACTTTAAAGGGTATCTTATATTATTGTTTTTAATATTATTCAAATTCAAAACGTATAAAGAGTCCTTCAAAGTAATTTAAAAGAATTTTATTTACGAACTAAATCCATATTTTAGAAGTTAGTTTGTATGAAATACTTACTAATACCTGAAAAATGGACTTTAGAGTTGATAAGATTTGTAAATATCATTTGAAACTAATAATTTTCACGCTTTATTTAAGTCAAGCAATTACATTTTTAAAATGAAAGAAGTTAAACAATATAAAAATTTGTAAATATTGTAAATATTTTTAGGTAATAAAGAAATTAAGAAATGTTTTAATTAAAATATCTTTCATTTTCTACTACATTTTTAAAAATGAAAGAAGTTTAACAATATAATTATTCTAATATAATTTCAAAATCAGGTATTATTTAAAGTACAAATGCATAATTTAGTGAAGCAATTCTTATTTAAATACTTTTATTTAATTAATTTGTGTATCTGAAATGTATTTATTGAAAAATAAGTGGGTTTTACTATTTATCACGGTTCTTTATATATATATATATATATTGGAATTGTTACAAAAGGTTCTTTTAAACGTAACTTAGTACATTAATTTATTTTGGAAGTTCATAACGTATTAAGAGCCCTTCAGAGTACTATAAAAGGATTTCATTTACCAACTAAATTAATATTTTCTTCAAACTTTCAATTCGTTATAATTTGAATTTAAATGAAAACATCATGGATTATAGGTGCGTAATCTACTATTAGACCGAACTAATTAAAAAAATACTTAAAGTAAGTGCATGGTTTTACTGATAAACTCTAAAGGAATTTTGGAATTTTCTAGAATAGCAAAGTAAAACTAAAACGTAAACCAAGTTTAAAACGAAACTAATAACTGGGAGAAAGGTTGAAGTAAGTAATTTTTTTGATTTTTCGTTTTTTAATTTTTGAGTTCCCTATATTATTATAAACTAAATTAAATATAATTTATGAAAATTTGTGATAAAAGATCTGCTCCTTCGTGTTTTACATATATTTAAAAACTCGAGATTTTAATGAATTGTTTTCAAAGCATGAAAAATATAGCAGATCCTTTGATTTTAATTGTAGTTAGTAGTTACTTAAAAAAAAAAGTCGCTAGCTGACTTGGAGCTGGTGTAGTTAAATTTTAAAAATGTGTATTTTAAATTTTGTTTGTAAAAGTTTTTTTGAAAAAGTTTAGTATTATAGTTTAAATTTATTAAATAAAATAAAATAAAATATAAATTATACATTTGGTTTAGTATTTTACTATTGCAAGTAAAATTAATAGTAATTTCAATTACTTTTTTAGTTTTTTTTTGACAAATATGCAAACTATTTAGTTATTTCAAAAACAAATACGTCGAATTATTTGGTATTCGAAATACTATTGGTTAGTTTTTATATCTTTAATTTTATTTTTCAGAACAATTTCTTTTTGTCTAGCTTCTTCTAACTTTAATTTAGATGGCCTTAAAGCCAAGTATTTAACAAATTTTGTAACCAAGTAGATGGAGCTTTAAACAATTTTTCTGTCATGTAGTCAAGGAAATGTTCAAATATACGTGTATTTGGTCATTTTGATGGTCAAATAGCCCAGTATGGAACTGCGAGATGATAGTCAGACATTGAGACGCGGGTGGCGCCCGCGCCCCAGCGTCCGCGCCAGCCCCGTCGGTACCCCATTTCACATTTCAGACGTCAACGGAGGCTCGGGGCACCATCAGGGCGAGGGCGCGGACGCTGGGGCACGGGCGCCACCCGCGTCTCAATGTCTGACTATCATCTCGCAGTTCCATACTGGGCTATTTGACCATCAAAATGACCAAATACACGTATATTTGAACATTTCCTTGACTACATGACAGAAAAATTGTTTAAAGCTCCATCTACTTGGTTACAAAATTTGTTAAATACTTGGCTTTAAGGCCATCTAAATTAAAGTTAGAAGAAGCTAGACAAAAAGAAATTGTTCTGAAAAATAAAATTAAAGATATAAAAACTAACCAATAGTATTTCGAATACCAAATAATTCGACGTATTTGTTTTTGAAATAACTAAATAGTTTGCATATTTGTCAAAAAAAAACTAAAAAAGTAATTGAAATTACTATTAATTTTACTTCCAATAGTAAAATACTAAACCAAATGTATAATTTATATTTTATTTTATTTAATAAATTTAAACTATAATACTAAACTTTTTCAAAATTTAAAATACACATTTTTAAAATTTAACTACACCAGCTCCAAGTCAGCTAGCGACTTTTTTTTTTAAGTAACTACTAACTACAATTAAAATCAAAGGATCTGCTATATTTTTCATGCTTTGAAAACAATTCATTAAAATCTCGAGTTTTTAAATATATGTAAAACACGAAGGAGCAGATCTTTTATCCCAAATTTTCATAAATTATATTTCATTTAGTTTATAATAATATAGGGAACTCAAAAATTAAAAAACGAAAAATCAAAAAAATTACTTACTTCAACCTTTCTCCCAGTTATTAGTTTCGTTTTAAACTTGGTTTACGTTTTAGTTTTACTTTGCTATTCTAGAAAATTCCAAAATTCCTTTAGAGTTTATCAGTAAAACCATGCACTTACTTTAAGTATTTTTTTAATTAGTTCGGTCTAATAGTAGATTACGCACCTATAATCCATGATGTTTTCATTTAAATTCAAATTATAACGAATTGAAAGTTTGAAGAAAATATTAATTTAGTTTGTAAATGAAATCCTTTTATAGTACTCTGAAGGGCTCTTAATACGTTATGAACTTCCAAAATAAATTAATGTACTAAGTTACGTTTAAAAGAACCTTTTGTAACAATTCCAATATATATACAGGGTCTTTTTTTTTGCTCGGAAAAGTGTTTTTTTTCAAAAACTATTTATAGTACCGATTTCAAATTTGGAAGGTCAATTCTCTATACCGGGGGACATCAGTTTGAGAAATTTGAGCGTTTTCGGTAATGTTTTTCACCAATTTTGAAAAATTATTTTTCGACCACTAGGTGCGAGATAAAAAATTTCTATTATAAAGTTGTAGGCCGTCATCAAAAACCCTTAAAAATTGTTCACTCGACGAAAAACAATTTATTTATCAGTGAAAATTCGAGCTTGAAAAATTTACAAGTTGGTGAAGCCAAATTACGATTGTTTGAAACCGGATTTAGACTTCGAGAACAATGTACTCGCGTACTTTGTGGCATATCCTCGTCACAGTGGCGCTAACGCCGCTGCTGATTTGGGTTGTTCTGCAAATCGTGTGTGGAAAATTCTTCGTAAGAATCGCTATCACCCATACAGAGCTACGCTCCACCAAGGACTAATTGACGGAGACCATCAAAGACGTTATGAATTTAGCAACTGGTTACTAAATGCTGTCCAAGAAGATAGACAATTTTTGCGCCATGTTTTGTTCTCCGACGAAGCGTCATTTTCTAGAGATGGGCCCTTTAATCATCAAAACAGCCATCTTTGGTCTGACATCAACCCACATTGGGGTTTTGAATATCATCACGGGTCAATGTTTGGGTTGGACTTGTTGGAAACCGTTTGATTGGTCCCTTTTTCCTGCCGACGAACCTCAACGGCCAAAGGTATTTACATTTTCTACAGAACGAACTGAGTGACGCAATCGACGACCTTCCATTGGCTGAAAGACGTCAGTTGTGGTTTCAGCAAGATGGCGCCCCTCCGCATTTTTCCCGGCAAGTAACTGAGCACCTCAACAACGAGTTTCCTGAAAGGTGGATAGGGAGAAATGGTCCAGTGCATTGGCCAGAAAGGTCACCTGACCTAACACCGCTGGATTATTTTCTCTGGGGATTCGTTAAAGCAAAGGTATACGCCACGCCCATTGAAACTAGGGAGGAACTCATTAGACGAATAATCAGTGCTTGCCGAGACGTCACACCAGAAATGGTAGAGAAAGCGTTTGAGAACTTAATTGTCCGCGCACAAACCTGTGTTGCAGCCAATGGTGATATTATTGAAAATGTTTTGTAAGAATTTATGTGAATAAAATATCTGCATTTAAAAACCAAACGTGTACATTTTTTCAAGTGTGAAAACTCTACTACGTTTGTATTAGACTTGTTCCCTTTTCAATTATCGTTTCAAACAATCGTAATTTGGCTTCACCAACTTGTAAATTTTTCAAGCTCGAATTTTCACTGATAAATAAATTGTTTTTCGTCGAGTGAACAATTTTTAAGGGTTTTCGATGACGGCCTACAACTTTATAATAGAAATTTTTTATCTCGCACCTAGTGGTCGAAAAATAATTTTTCAAAATTGGTGAAAAACATTACCGAAAACGCTCAAATTTCTCAAACTGATGTCCCCCGGTATAGAGAATTGACCTTCCAAATTTGAAATCGGTACTATAAATAGTTTTTGAAAAAAAACACTTTTCCGAGCAAAAAAAAAGACCCTGTATATATATATAAAGAACCGTGATAAATAGTAAAACCCACTTATTTTTCAATAAATACATTTCAGATACACAAATTAATTAAATAAAAGTATTTAAATAAGAATTGCTTCACTAAATTATGCATTTGTACTTTAAATAATACCTGATTTTGAAATTATATTAGAATAATTATATTGTTAAACTTCTTTCATTTTTAAAAATGTAGTAGAAAATGAAAGATATTTTAATTAAAACATTTCTTAATTTCTTTATTACCTAAAAATATTTACAATATTTACAAATTTGTATATTGTTTAACTTCTTTCATTTTTAAAAATGTAATTGCTTGACTAAAATAAAGCGTGAAAATTATTAGTTTCAAATGATATTTACAAATCTTATCAACTCTAAAGTCTGTTTGTTTTATTTAAAAAATAGGCTTGTTCACTTTCGATTATTTAAACATTTAACAATTTTTATTTAACTATTGGTTATTTAAATAAATACCACTTTTATTCAAATAAATGCTTGGTTGGGTAAAAAACACAATTAAATAAGTTAAAATGATATTCTTTTTACCAACGTTTTTTAAATTGTAGTAATTACTACCTATATTTGCATTTCAGAAATCTATTTTAACATATTGAACGCCAAGAAAAGAGGCTTTTGTAGTATTTACTACCTATATTTACATATTGGAATGTAATTTAACGTATTGAAGGTAGAGTATAGAGATTTTGTAGTATTTACTACCTACATTTGCATTTCAGAAATCTATTTTAACATATTGAACGCCAAGAAAAGATGCTTTTGTAGTATTTTTCCTCCTATATTTACATATTGGAATGTAATTTAACGTATTGAAGGTAAAGTATAGAGATTTTGTAGTATTTTACTACCTATATTGGCATTTCGGAAGTATATTTTAACGTGTTGAATGTAGAGTATAGAGAGTGTTGTAGTATTTTTCTTCCTACGTGACTACACCGGAAACGTCTCTGTGTTATTCGCTTTAGTAATCAAGCCGACTCTGAACATATGTTTTACTCTTTATTCTACGAGGTTTAAACATACACCATTTCAGTACATTCTTAACTTATTCCATACGCTATTTAAAACACATGCGATAAAGATAACGAGGAAACAAGTTAACTCTGAACATATATGTTATGCTCTATACGTGAAGGATGTTGTAAGCTTAAATTCATAATGGTTAATGTGTAGTATTTTTCTACCTTTTTACATTTTATAGTATTTCTTTATCTATATTTGTGTATCGGAAATGTATTTTAACGTATCGAACGTAGAGTAAATTTTTTTTTATATTTTCTTTATATATTTGCGTATCAGAGTTGTGTGTTGTCGTATTAAAAGAAGAAAAAGGAACTTTTCATAGTGTTATTCTACCTATTTACATATCGGAAATGTATTTATATTTTACCGTATTTAAAATATAGGTAATTGTTTTTATTGGCTTGACTTAAATAAAGCGTGAAAGTTATTAGTTTCAAAATGATATTTACAAATCTTATCCACACAAATTTAATTTAATTTTAATTTTAGTGTTTTATAGTATCTTTCTGACTATATTTGTGTATAAGAATTATATTTTACCGTATTTAAATAGTAATAAAAGCGAATTGAAAGTTCGAAGAAAATATGAATTAAGTTCGTAAATAAAATCCTTTTATAGTACTTTGAAGGACTCTTAATACGTTTTCAACTTGAATAAAATTAAAAACAATAATCTAAGATACCCTTTAAAGTTAAATTCCTTTAGAGTTTATCAGTAAAACCACTTTAAGTATTTTTTCAATCCTTATACCTATATTTACATATTGGAATTGTTACAAAAGGTTCTTTTAAACGTAACTTAGTACACTAATTAAGTATTTTTAATTTACCGTAATTAAAATATAGGTAAGTGGTTTTTATCTTATTTTATACCTACGGAAGCGATAAATAAATTAAAGCAATAAATTTTTGGAGTTTGGAGATGGGTGGGAAAAAAAAATTAAGGCTCTTCGTTTTTCCAACTGCTTTTCTGATGTACCCAAAAATGGACCAAAATAGAACAAAAGTACCCTTAAAACGACCAAAGTCACCATTTTCGGCCCTATGTACCCCATTTCGGACCAAAAGTACCCCAAACTGGAAATATTAGCTTTATTGTAATGTTAAACTCCCATAGAGATTCCCCTAAAAGAAAAAAAACTTGCGGTCCAATTTTGGGTACATGAATTATTTCGGAGAGGGAATCCATGTTTTAAATTCAAATTAACCGCGCGCCCGGGCAATCCGCGCCTCCCAGGTAATCCACGCCTCCCAGGTAATCCACGCCTCCCAGGTAATCCACGCACGCGCGCGCTATCTTCCTGCCTAGGTTATTAATCATACAACTTACATAATTTCTACTTATTTCGTACGATAAAACGCGATCGAGATATTCGTTTTAAGAAATACTCGTGAGATTGGTTCAAGTGTCAAGCATACTGCAATGATATTAAAATGAAGTTTAAAAATATTTCCATTCTACTTTAACAACGAATATTCCATGACGTCAAAACACTTCAATTCAAATTAACCGCGTCCCCCGGGGTAATCTGCGCGCGCGTCGCCTAGGTTATCAATTTTTACATCATTTCAACTTATTCCGTACGATAAAACTTGATAAGATATACGTTCAAGTATCTTTCGAGATAAGCGTAGATAAATGAACAAGTTGGCCTGGACACAATATGTTGATATACGGGAAAACAAATCGTCGCGAGAAATACCCTAAATACATTGACTTTTCGACGATTTTACCCCCATTTCACCCCTTAAATCCCGGATCCCGACGATCCCGACGATCCCGATCCCGGGATCGGAGTGTCGACCTCACTTTCCTTCTACTTTTAGTCATGCCCAACTATACAAACTATATTATTTCCATTTGTGTATTTTGCTTTACTATATTAGTTCCCTCCATGTTAGGCTGGGGCGAAAAACCAACATTCTGCGTCCAGGAAACGCCTGGGTGCGGAAAAGTGGCCCAGTCCAATCCAAAACTCAGCGCACTTTGAAATTTTGAAATCGGATAATATCTTCAGTCTGTTCTTTGAGGGTGAAATCTCGAAATTTCACTAAAAAAACACTAAAATTTAAGGTTTTGCAAAAATGGGCTTAAAATCGATACCGATACCTTCCAAGGGTGACTTTGCGATGAAAAGTCATCAGAGGGTACTTAGAGGTCCGTACCGAGTCGCCAAAGTCACCCCATGCCAATCCTCATGGAGGGGGAAATGGCTCAAAATTGCGTATTTTCGAGTAAAACGCTTAAATACTTGTGCAGCTCCTAGCTCACTGAGTTCTACTACTTCGAGTGACCCAGAGCCCACCACGTGGAGGTGGCTGCACATCGGGCTCCACCCACGCCCTACCCAACCAACCAACCATATGTAGAACGTGCTTATTTAAGTCTCAGATTCATTAATTTCACCCACAAACTCTTTCTTAGTGTCAAATATTTTGACAGTCTTTCGAGAAAGAAGTGTGGCGCGTATCTGTCGGTCCCGAGCGTCGGGACCGATGCCTTGTCTGGACACCTCTGTTACCAGTCTAACAGTTCTTTCCACCGCTACTGTGTGATAAGGGAAAGATGTAAAGTCCCAGTCTGGTACCAAGCCATCGGCCATAGGGAATCAGCACTTAGGTGGCGCGCGAATTGGTCGTCATGGCAACGCTATTTGTTTATTTCTGGAAAAATCGCGGCAGCCATGTTGTATGAGAACGTACAGGGAGTTTATACGGTAAATGTGTGAATAGCGTTTGTTTCTCTAATTTTAGCATATTAGTAGTAGTAAACTAAAACTTAGCACTTTTATTTCCAAGATGGCCGCCAAGATGGCCGCCAAAACAACCCCCCCCAAAATATTTTCAAAAACAAAATTTTTTTGAAAAATCGAAAAACATATTTTTGTTTTCAAATTTCACCTTGAAGATAATCTTTGACCTCGACGCCTGACACCTGTACACAACCACTAAGCCTCGGTCTATCAAATCAACAAGTTTGGTCACGATCGGACAAGGTCGAACCGAGATATCGGCGGTAATGTGTGACCCCACCAAATACTCATGTTAATTTACTTTTGGTGTCATTTTTTCGTTTTTTTCGTTTTTTCGCCGTTTAAAATGCTAATTAGTTATTTGCGAGATGGGGAAACGAATTCGCGACCTTCGCTTTATACCCTTGGCGGTTTTGGCCCCACCCAAAATACTTTAAATAATTAAACTAATATAAATAAGTTTTCGCAAATATTTTATTATTTTAAAAAACAATGCTATTTTAAGTAATCAAAAAAAAAACACAATTAGTTATTATAATATTTAATAACTATGATATTTCAATATATTTTTTATACACTTAACAACATATGAAACACTAACAATAAAACTAAAAGCTAACAAATTAAATTAATAATAAAGAATTAAAGAAGGTTGTATAAATAATTTGAAGGCTGAAAAATATAAAAACAAATGTTAAAAAATATTTTAAGTGTATAATTAAAAATAATTATAATTACATCAATTCGTAGAAGGTATTTTTCCTCTTCGGTACAAAACGAGATGTCGGGTTGGAAATTCAGGCTAGAATTTATAAATATAAATAAATTAACCTATTAAAAATGAATATATCTAAAAAATATTTACCACAAGAATTCTTTTTGTTGCTCTATCATCGCACGAATAAAACACTGGTTTTGGTCTTAATCGCTTCGGAAGTATACAGTTCGAGAATGTCTGAATTAAAACAGATCGAATGTTGTTCAATGCCAACATGTTGAATTTTGATCTAACATACGAAGTTCAGACTTTAAATTCTTGTGATTCCATCGCGAAATTTGACGAGTATTACAAAGAATAAACATTCTTACTACTCGAAGAGAAACAATTTTAAAGATCGCGGCAAAGAAAAACAGGCTTTAGATGTAATTCACCAGACATCTTGAGTCTAGATTTCTCCTGGTAAAATCCTTTACATTGAGATTTTATAGTTTAAGCCTGACATATATTTTTAAAATTTAAAAATATTGCCTTTGGGAATAATTATTAATTTTTTAATACAACTAAGGTTAACTAATTATCACTATCCTTCTTAAACATGTTTTTATAAATTAATAAAAACAATTATATTCAATTTTTAAAAAAACAACCTAGTACAAAATGTACTTAGACATTTTTCAGTTAATATACTAATCAATTACAAAAACAAACATAAAACATTAAAGTTTAACAGATATTAGTATAAAAAAGTACATAGAATACATGAAAAAGAACCGGAAAAAAACCAGAAAGAATAATAAATAATCAATGGGTCGTTTGATATGAGCGGTAGGATCAAGTGTATATAGCGAAAAAGATGAAGAAACAAAAAAAGATAGCGCAAGAGATGAAGAAACAAAAAAAATAATAATAATAATAGAAAAACATTAAATCTAGTACAAAATGTACTAATAAAAATTCTTGAAAATGCGTTGGATAAAAAAGATGAAAACAAAGGATTTTTTAATATAGAGAAAAAAGAACTTTACACCAATCCCAACATTAAATTAATAAAGCTAGTTAAAAAAGAAAAAGTAGATTATGAAATATTAAAAACAACCTCCACCGCCTGAATTAAATTAATAAAGCTAGTTGATTTGGAAAACATATTTAAACACTTAAACTTTCTAAAATAAAAACATTTAAAATAAAAAATATAAAACATTTTAAAAATTAAAACCTTTCACCAAAATAAACAAATTAAAAAATAAAAACACAAAAAAGTCTTTAAATAAAAAAATTAAAATTTTATCAGGTTTGAGTCCTATTTCAAAAAATAAATAGTTTTAGTTTTTTAAAAAATAAATAAATTTTTGTAATTACCTTGAGTCGCAGTTGGAAAAGTTGCCGACGATCGTTTAAATTTTGATTCGGTCGAGATAATTTGCAACTAAATAAAAATATTTATTTTAATTATTGTAATTATTTTTTTAAAATTAGTATTCCTTACTCTAAAGTTGTAACTATTTTAACTTCTTGTCGATCCAAATCATTAATAAAAAATAGAACGATCATGCCTAATTCCAAACGGATGTTATACCGTGTTAGGCGAAAGTCAGTGGTAATAGATAAATGTTTTTTTCGGAAAAAGGAAACTTGTTGTAATTGAAAGAGTATTAAAAGATCACGTTGAAGGCTCCTACGGTTTTTATGTTGACGGAACCATGGGATCTTATTTAAATTTTTATATAGGCGCATATGTTTTCCAATTAGGCGTAAAATTTCGTAAGAAAACCAGCCTTCAAGAGAGGATTGAGTGTGGAACAATAAGCCGTCAAACTCAAAAGCCTCGTGGGGACAGACAAAATTAACAGAATGAACGTCAAATAGACAAGAATTGTTATTGATTCTTCTAGAAAAAACCGAAGCGAAAACAGCTGGTGATAATTTGAAAGAATTTTTTATAAAGGGACAGGCAAAAACAATTTTGTTAAAGGGTTCTATTAATGTTTTACACTCAAGAAAGACAGTTCTCATACAGTAATTTTCAACTCTAATTGAAATATCGTTAATTTTAAAAAGGTTATAATTCCTAACTTTACGTAAAGCTAAATATTTTAGTGAAAAAGGGTTAATAGCGAGAGGATGAGTAATCTTACCAGAAACAGTCAAAACTTCGCGAGAGCCCATGGTTTATAAAAGGAATACGTTGAAAATCATGCTTTTATAAGAAAAATTTCAGAATATTTAATTTTTACATCCTGATTTTAACCTGTTTTAAAATCAAGTCAAAATACAATTTTTTATCAAATACACCCTGCAGAAATATAATTTTATCCATTCGTTTAAATTTTATACCTCGCAGAAATATATTTCTTCCCATAGAATTTTAAAACATCTAACCCTGTAATTACCAAAATTCTTACATCCATAATCGATTTTTAAAGCAAAATAATATTAAAACTCTTAGGGCGTTGTCTTTTTTGTCACGAAAATTAAATATAAAGTCCTTCAAAAAAATAATTAATTTTATATTTTTATACATGTCTACATATTTAAATTGTTATTCACAAACAATTTTAAATACCGTTGAAATACTGATAAATTATAACTAGGTTCTATCCTTGTAGTATTAATCACTTTAATATTCAAGGTTTTATATTTCGAAAAAAAATTAATGAAAAATACATTTGGTATAAAAGGGCAAAATTTTCTATTGAATCATAACAGGCTAAAATGGCTTCCACAAGTAATAGTCAAATCTCCGAGAGTCAGGTAGTTTCAGTTTTCGATAGTCCTGAACAGGAGATGTTATTAGAGTCTGACGAATCGGATGGGGACTATATTCAAGAGGTTCGTCGCATGTCAAACATCGAACAAGTCGGTATCGAACAATCAGTGAAAGTCAAGAAAGGGGGAGTGTCTTACGAAACTAAAACTCCGAGAAAAAAAGCGAGCGACAAGGGATTATATCTAGATATCCAGATATATTCATATAAAAACATCAAACATCTTCCCCAAGATGAACTCTGGAAGGGTGATTATAAGAGGGTGAAATTCTTAGCTAACACCCAATCCATGGATGTTATTCGAATAATAAACTCAACAAACAGGCTGAAAAAATTAATTGAGCAGACGGAAGGAAAAATTGTTGTTCCACCCACGAAGGCAAGTTAAACTCATTAATTGATTATTCGTAATAGTAATTAGAATAATATTTTAGACCTGGAAACGAAATTAGAACATGGAAGACTCGAGTGATTACGATTCGGACTCTCAATTAGACTTTTCATCGTTAAACAGTTTTAATTATAAAAAGTTTTATAAAATTAAAAAATTAAGCCCTAGAAATTCAAAAAAGTGGAAATGTAAACAACTGGACATTGACCTAGATCTAATAGACTTAAACGAAATCCCCACACATTTATTTTTTACAGTATTTGAAAAGATTCTGTTTAAAATTATCAAATACGTAAGACAAGAAGCACCCGGTTTCGATTTCCTCAGATTTGCAATTCAATCGGAAAATTTAGAACATCCAATTAACATTAAATTTATTAAAATTGATCAGTTAACTGTTTCGCGAATATTTAACCATATAGCTCGCGTTGCTCAATCAAAAAAAGATTTCTTACTAGATGGAGAAATTAAATTTAGTATAATTCTTTTGAAATCCCCACAGAAAATGGGAAAAAAATTTTTATCTCTAAAAAATAGAGATATTATCGATCTTGATGCTTTTTTAAAAACTAAAGCCAATTTTTACTATATCAATAATATCGATAATTTGTGCGTAGCAAGAGCCCTTACAGTAGGAATAAAACTCTGTGAAATTGCCGAGTACAAAAAGAATAAACTTCCATTAACAACCGTTCTTAAAGAATATCGAACCTTAACACTCTTTCGTAGTAAATTACAAACTAAAGCCGCTAAGAAATTGCACGATGATGTAGGAATTGCTCGAGGCGCTGTAGAAATTGGTGATATAGCCAAATTTCAATCATATTTAGCCCCAAAGTATCAGATAATAATATTTAACGCCACGGAAAATTTTCAAATTTATTTCAAGGGTTTTCCCCCTGCCGAACACAAAATTCTACTTGTAAAAATTGGCACGCACGTTCATTTAGCTAAAAATCTTCATTCCATTTGGGGCGGTGTAGCTTCATGTTTAAATTGCGAAAAAAAATTTTATTCCACCACACATAGGAACAAACACCACTGTTTTTCTGCTTCAAATATAAAATGTAAAAGGTGTTTAGGTCGAGAATTTCACGAAATTTTAGAAATTCCTTTAATTCGATGTAAACTTTGCAATAGATATTTAAAACAAGGGGAATGTTATAGTTTTCACCTAAAAAATGAAACTTGCAAGCTTTTCCACAGATGTGAAAAATGCTGTGTTCAATTTGAAACTTCAAAAACTCACAAATGTGAAACAACTTGCGAGTCTTGTAAAATCGATCATCCTCCAAACCAACATTATGTTAAACAGTCGACATTTAAAAAGAATCCAAGATCCTATGTATATTTCGATATTGAAACCATAATTGAGAATAATGTGCATAAACCCATTCTCTTAGTGGCCCAAAGTGAAATTTTAAATCAGCCTGTGGAAACCACGGTTTTTGAAGGACAATATTGTGTAAATAACTTTCTCAATTTTTTGTTTCAACATGAAACTGTTTTACTTACGGATGGGAAACGAAAGCGAAAAACTATTAGACCAAAATTTACCAACCTCATCGTAATGGCCCATAATCTAAGATCTTTCGACGGAATGTTTATTATTTCTAAATTAATTAATCATGTCATTCCCGAGGTTATTTACGATGGAGCCAAGATACTAACTATTTATATTAAAGGGGTAGACATTCGTTTTGTAGATTCTTTGAACTATGTTAGTGCTCCTTTAAGACATTTTCCTAAAATGTTTTCTTTACCTCAATCTAAAGGATATTTTCCCTATATTTTTTGGACGAAAGACACTTTGAACTATTCAGGTAAAATTCCGGACGAAAAATACTTTGAACCCCATAAAATGAAAGAATTTGAATACCGAGAATTTAGAAAATGGTATTCACACAAACAGCTCGAACCGGTCTATTGTATTAAATCAGAATCCAGAGCGTATTGTCTTTTAGATTGTAATTTATTACGCTTAGCTATGCAGAAATTTCGCATCTTATATAAAGAACTAATTGAAATTGATATCAGTAATTATGGGGGTATTTCTCTTTCCGGGGCACTTAATAATGTATTTATTGACAAGTTTTTAGAACCATATACACTATGTACTATTCCTGCTATCGGTTTGGCAAGTAGACAGAATCAAAGCGAGATTGCATTAAAATATTTATCTTGGTATGAAAAGGAAAATAATTTAATTTTGCAAACTGTCAGAAGTTCAGGGGGAGAACAGTCTGTAGGACCGTATTTTGTAGATGGTTACTGTGAAAATCCACCCATAGTAATTGATGTAATGGGTGATTTCTGGCACGGTTGTCCAAAACATTTTTCTGGCTCGAGCTTTAATTCAATTGTCGGAAAAACATTCAAAGAAATTAGAGAAAGGGAATTAGACCGAAAAGAATTTATTGAACAAAGTTTACCAAACCACACATATATTCAAATTTTTGAATGTGAGATATTAGAACTGTTGAGAAAAAATGTCGAGGCGAAAGCATTTTTTAATACAATTAAAATCATTCCTAAAATTAACCCTAGAGATTCGCTAGTGGGTGGCCGTGTAGAAACAATCAAGCTGTATCATGAAGTAGAGCCCTTACTTGGAGAACAAATCCGATATTTTGACTTTTGTAGTCTGTACGCCTATTGTTTACAAAAAATGGAATACGGTTGTAAAAATGTTAAAGTTATCACACACAATTTTGATTATGCCCCAGACGCGTATTTTGGAATAATTAGTTGTCGAATCCTCCCCCCCAGAGATCTCTACTTACCCGTTCTTCCATACCGATTTAATAAAAAACTTTATTATCCTTTATGCGGAAGTTGTGCAATAAATAATGACAGCAAATGTACCCACAGTATTGACGAACGCGCTATAACGGTAGTCTTACCCTCGGTGGAAATCTACTATTCAATAAAAGAATGTAACTACAAACTATTAGAAATTTTCGAAGTATACCACTATAGTATTACAACAAATTTTTTCAAATCATATATTGATATTTTTTTTAAAGCAAAAGTTAAAAATTCAGGATTTCCACCCAATATTAAAACATATCAAGAGCAAAAAGAGTATTTAGACGCGATATACGAAGCTGATGGAGTACGGTTAGAGCCTGAGGAAATTGTTGATAACCCATCCTTAAGAACTTCCGCGAAATTGGCGCAAAATTCGTTATATGGCAGAATGGCGTTAAGAATGGACAAATCATCAACTAAAATTATACATCGCTACTCCCAATTAACTGAGATTATAGCAGACACATCGAATAAATTAACAGACTTTCATTTAATCAACAACGATGTTGCCATGGTAAGCTATAAAAAAAAAAGTGAGCTTGCGCCAACTTTTAGCAAAGGTAACGTTATTGTGGCTTCCTTTGTCACCAGTTACGGTCGTATTCATCTGCATAAGCTAATTAATAGGCTGGGGAAGCGTGTAATTTATTATGACACGGACGGAATAAAATTTACACATAAACCACACGAGTGGCTACCCCCCCTTGGTGGTAATTTAGGTGAACTTACGTGCGAGACTCCGAATTCATATATCACAAAATTCGTATCAACTGGACCAAAAAGCTACAGCTATAAACTTGAAAATAATCAGACAATTATAAAACTTAAAGGAATAACTCTTACCAGGGAAAACTCAGACATCATACATTTCGACGCCTTCAAACAAATGATTTTTGTGCCAAATACCGAGTTTAAGGTGAAAATTCCCTTTAACGTAATAAAAGATAAGTACAAAATGCTTTTACGTGTTGGCAACTTAAGTAAAACTTTCAAAAAGACTTTTTGTAAACGTGTGCTACAAGATAATATTTCCAGTGTTCCCTATGGTTATTTAGAATGTGAAAATGGCGAATTGTAAAATAAAGTTGTCTTTTAATTATAAATCTAAAAAACATGTAACAAAAAAACTTGCAAAACAGGTGTCATTTAACCACATAGTTATCGTAAATGAAATCTCTTCCGAAAATCGAGTAAATACTTTATTTTTAAATAACCTAAGATTTAAACTTTTAACTTCCAAAATTGAATTTTTACTAAAAAACGGGAATTAATAATTTTTTGGTGAAGGAGATATTATGATTTTATTTTTTTATTCAAAATGTTATTTTTGTATGTTGTTTTGAAACTTTATATAACTGGTGAAGGGATGTTTTTGATAAGAAACATTAAACTTTAATAAAATAATTTTTTAAATTTAAAAATGTGTTTATTTTTTCATATATTCTATAAAACAGACAATGTACTAACAAAATACGTAGTGTGTTGTCTTTGTTTAAACAGTAATGTCTTATATAAAATTTCTTTCACCGTTTCGAATGATGGTATCAGGCCCTACTATGTCGGGCAAGTCAGCATGGGCGAACTCACTAATTAGATGGAGGAATGAATTAATTGATAAACCTCCTATTAAAATTATTTATTGTTATTCGGTTTGGCAATCAGGTTACCACGATTTATCTCAGTTTTTAACCGATATAGAGTTTATTCAAGGACTTCCGCCAATGGACAGCGAGTTCTGGGAATCAAATAGAAATTCTTTACTTATTATTGACGATTTAGCAGACGAACTTTACAAAAATGATCAAATTGCGAAATTAGTTACCGTAGACAGTCATCATTATGAAATTTCAGTTGTATTAATCTCACAAACCCTATTTCCTCGAGGCAAACAATCTCGTTTAATCTCTCTTAATATGTCATATCTAAATCTGTTTAAATCTCCTCGAGATCTAAGTCAAATCCAATATCTGGCCAATCAAATATCTCCAAATAATACAAAAATAATTAAATTAGCCTACGATATGGCTACTGGAGAACCTTACAATTCACTATTTATAGACACATCTGTAACCACTCCAGATAGCTTACGATTAAGATCGTACACATTTAATCAAAACGGACCACAAATGGTAGTTTTTTCCAATAATAAATAATTTACTATATTATTATCAAGTTCATTAAAGAAAATGACACCAAAAAAGACAGTACGTAAAAAAACTACTCCTATTGCAAATCCCTCTGACAGGTTTAAAACACACTATCCATATTTAAATTTATTGTATAAATCTAAAGGAGGGGTACGTAAAAATTTATTAGCTAACAGTTCTCCAAAGCAATTAAAAGCCTTACAAAGCGTTTGCAAAAACTTGAAAGGTGGTGGAATTATATTATCTAAAGCCAAAAAAAAACAACTTTCTAAATATAAAAAAACAATACGCTTCTTAGCCAGTCCGAAAATTTCGCAAAAAAAGAAGCGTGCTCTAATAATTCAGAAAGGTACGGGATTCTTCATACCGGCTTTATTAGGCTCTATTGTTCCTTTAATTGCCAATTTATTCAATAAAAGATAAAATGAAAAAAATGATTTTAGTTCCCGCCTCGAGTGTCGGACAAATATCTCAAGAAAATAAACAGCTTGTTTCTCCCCAGGAAACGTATTATAACTTATTAGATAATGAGTTGCAAAATATATTAACTTCTAATTTAAACAGCCGCTCTAAATTGCGAGAATTTCTAAAAATACTGAGCGAGGCCCGGGAAATGAGAAAAGCGATACCGGTACCTAAAGTTGAAATTACAAACTTTCAAGCCCCCGGACCTGTTGCTCCATTAAATTCCCCGTTCACCTCGCAAATTTATTCACCCTTCAAAACGCCCGAGGGAGTTAACGCTGGCGACGCTGCCGAGGTTCGTTTAAATACTATGACACGCAAAATGAAAGAATATCTCAGCGAGAGAGAAAACGATCAGAGTAGAAAATTCCCGAGTCTCTTAAAAAATGTAGAATCTTGGAAGAGGAAAGCATCTACGCCGATTGTTAAGCAACAAAAGACAATTACCGATGATAGAATGCGTAAACGATTAAGTCGAGAAAATGAAATATTTGAAGAATACTTAGAAAATACCGATATTGGAAGTCAATTAAGCCAGGAAGAGGATTGGGATCGAGAGCTGTCTTTAGAGGAGGAGGGTGCTGTCGGTGGCGTTCCAATATCGCCGCAAAAAAAATTAAAATTACCATCCCCCCCAAAAAAATCGCCGAGGCCTAAAAGACAGACCCGCCCTCCTTCTCGTTGGCAAGAATAATAAAAAATGTGTAAAAATAATTATGTGTGAAATAAATAAACATTTTTTTTTATTTTAAACAAATTGATTTATTTCGTTTCCACTCTTTCATCAAATGAATACATATATTCAACAACGCTAAACTATCGTTTCTTTTTAAATCGAAATTATACAATTCGTTAATTATTTTACTGTAAGAAATCCCCATACATCTCGAGGTTAGAAAATAAATCACATGTGGTCCGCAGTTTTGGCTTTTATTTGATTGAAATTTATGAGTATTGTGTCGAATACGCTTGCTATATCGCTCTAGCAAAAATCCATAGTCACGATGTGATCTTCCTAGAGAACAAAAAAAGTCCAGAGTGTCGCCCGATTTGTAAACAGCCGTCCAATGAGACCCTGGAAGCGTATCGGGATCGGTGTTGATTACGAAACAATATGATTTTTTTTTAATTGGAACTTTTGGTAATCTATTAGCGGGAAACACTCCGATAAATTTATCTCTCGAACGGGGGTCACACTTAAGTATAGCTTGGATTTGATTAGTATTCATCTTTCACGTCACTGTCAAAATGCATAATTTCTCATATTGATCTTTTGTTAAGTTGATTCCTCTGATAGATGGTTTTAAACTACCGTCTTCTTTTTTAAAATGTCGCACGTCAAAAGTTTCGTTACATTTTACAAGGTACGTGTCTCTTCCTAAATTGAAGGCTTTGTCGCAAATTCCAATATCTAAGCTGTATTCTGGACTTCTTTTTTTAAATTTCATCGCGGAGGAAACTATTGTTGCGCTCACTCCAAATATTACAATCGCGAGACCCAGGAGAATGTGTACTTTACCCATGCTTAACAAAATGTTGAATAAAGACTGTAGCGCTCTACACTTGAATTTTAACTATTTCTTGAGCGTAAAAAGCTCCTTTAATTATATTGCCGGTCAAATCTTTCACAATGTACATACAGGGATCTCTCGTAATTACTCTATGAATTTCAAATATTTCGGCTGTAAACGTTCCCCTGTATGATTTATCAAATGTTGTTTTTGCAACGGCTAATCGAACTTTATCCCCAATTTTTAAACTTGCCTTTCCAATCATACTAAGATTGCCATAGTTTTTTTCCCAAATTGCCGATTCATTGTTTTTATTGACATCTTTAGGGGCGATTCCCGTTGTTGAATGTTTTCGAGCGTTATAAGCTTTTGCAATTAATGGTAGTTTATTAAGATAGTGTAAATCGCCGGTCTTGGTAATTATTTTAAAATTTTTTGATTTTACCGTGCGAACGAGTCTCTCGATCATAGAAGCTTTTTTCTCGGAGTACGTGAGGTAATGGTGGATGTTATAACGTTTTAAGAGAGCGCGAAATGGGGCGTTTCGAAATTCTGTCCCTGCGTCGGTACATAAATTAAGGGGTACTCGTTTTTTGAAAATCTCTCTAAAGGCCTTCACAATCTCGCTCGAGGTTTTATTTTTAATTGGCAGAATGAAAGCGAATTTGCTTAGAATGTCCTGAACTAATAACGTATAGCGGTACTTTTTATTAAAAGTTTGTAAAATAGGGAGGTCTAATAAATCGGCCATAAATGTCTCATCAATCGTCGTTACATATAATTTGTTACGTTTAAAATTTAACCTCCTAGCTTTGTGTTGTGTGTAGGTTGGTTGTTTACTGAGAAAATTTTTAATTTCTTTTTCCGAAATTTTGGGAAATTTTTTTCTTAAAGTAACACTGTCAGAATAACTGTATGGGTTTTCAACATCGTAATAAACTTTACTTAATTGTTTGTCTGTTTTTGACAACACCATCTTTAAATGTGTGAATAGAAATAATAAAAACAGATTATAGTAAAAGTTTTTATTTTAATAAATTAAATCGCATTTTAAGTTTGAAACATTTTGTACAATATCAAAATATAATTGACTTTCTACTATTAAGGGATCAAGTCCAAATTCCTTTTGGAATCTTACAACAATATGATCGTAGTTTAATTGGGGGATAGCTATTAATATCATATTTTCCACTCGGTCTTCAAAATTTGTGCTAAATCCTAGTTTACAAGAGACATCGTGAGCAATCGAAGATTTACAATGCGGATTCTCACAATTTTCGGTAATTTCAAACATTTTATCCGTAAGCTCATGTACAATTATGTCACGCATAATATTTTTTGCCGACAAAATTAAATTAATCTCCTGATCAATTGTATGTTTACAATGTTTTAATCTTTTCCACCCTGCTTGGTTGAGATTAAAACCATAATTTGTAGAATAGAAAAGATGATACAAATGGTTTTTTCCTCTGGCACAAGCACGCACATCCACGAGTTTTTCCTTTTGTCCCTTGAAACAGTCGATTTTTATCTTTGAACCTTCAAGCGGAAGCCAGGTGTGAAAACTAGCAACTTGGTCTTCAAAAAAATCAGTTATTTCCTTTTCGAATGTGAATAGAGATTGCCAGGCTTCTAAATTCAGTTCAAATTCGGCGCAAGTGTCTAGTCGGTAAATTTTGATGGATGGATTTACATATCCTAGCACCGTTACTTCTTGTTTGGGTGAGAGACTGTGAGTTCGAGACATCTTTACCACTACGATTTCGCGAAACAACTAATCAATCTTTGCCGTCGTTGATTGGTTTTATTCCGTAATATACGTAACTTGACGCTCTTGGTTAATGACAAATCGGTTTTCGTATTCTCCAATAATAATTATGTTTTGAATATTAGTTAAGGGGGAAGCAAACTTCATTACCATACGTAAACTACCATTTCGTTGAATTGAGAGGTTGTTAGAGTTTGCCGAGGAATCGTAAGTTAAATCAAACGCGAATAATGTATTACCGTTTTTATAATTTTCGTAATCAATACAATTACCAGAGTTATTTCCAATTAAATCCATTGCCGAGAATAGTGAATAATACGACCGAGTATAGAGGTTTTTATTAAAATCTGGAGTTAGAGCAGTTTCTGGTATATTCTGGTCGTCTAATGAAAGTTGTAAGAACGAGAGATTATTATGGTTAAATTGAAAGGGATTTTCTCGACTAGACCCGTTGTAAGCAGAATTGTTTACCATTCCGATTATTACACGATTTGGAATTTTACCTAAAAAAATATTTGACTTCACGAAATCGCTCGCGCCTGCTGAAATTGTCAGAGTTTTAACAACAGTTTGTGTTAGATCGTACAAAGCCCTCTGTTTGTGCAATATAGCATTATGTGCCAGCTGTAGATCTGGATTTACGATAATATGTTTAGCAGTAAGAACAGCGTCTTCGATAATTAATCTATATTTGATATTAACATCTTCTTGTGATATAATTATAAATTCATCGGAATTTTTCAAGAGTCGAATTCTTAAATTCACTTTGTTTAAAAGAAATTTGTCTATTTTACAAGAGTCTACATGAAGTCTTCCCATATATTCACAAAGTTTCGATCCCGCAATATCTTTACTTCTTTTTAAAATTCCATTATTTTTTTTATCTTTATGAACATCGTTAAACGCTAGCGTTGGGTCGCAAAACCCGTCTTCGTAATAGCCCTCGGCGGTTTTGTAAGATTGTTTGGCGCCTTTATCAAAATTTAAAACTGTTGCTAAATATGCTAAATATGGGTAGCAGTTGTTGCTAGATTGTACTAAAGTCTCATTCATAAACACGTCTATTTGGCTAAAAATAGAATGCAATGGAAGATTGCATAATGATACTTTTTTTTCGGCTGCAGGTATATCTATTAAAACACCGTTTTGTTCTTTTTTAACCCGAATTCGAATTTTAAGCATCAAGTTTGACATGTCAATATAATAATCTCCCCCGGGGATAGAAAAATCAATCTGTGTAGCATTAGACAAGGGAGCTATAGGGAAATAGTCTACAAATTTATTTCCCTCAATATTACCATTAATCAGGGGTTCGTTAAAAAGCTCCAACTCCGAACACATAGATTCAAATTGAGGCATAATGCTTTAGTCAAGAAAATCGGTTTTTGTTCTCTTGCGTTTTCTTTGCTTATTGCGTAATTTTGATTTGCGCTTCTTTACTCTTCAAGCTCCAGAGCCTTTCTGTGTATTTAATATGGTATCACTGAGACTATTTAAAAGATTTGTTCCAGCAATTTTACTATTTTTTTTTAACGACTCCTTAAAATTTTGACCAGCAACAACATCGTCCATTATCCTTTTCCCCATAACCAACCCTTGAATACCGAGTGATTTAGCTACGGGTCGAAAAAGAGGTGTTACGAATCTTGCTAAACTTTTAAAAATTGACCCAAATCCACGCCCAGTCTGATATTGACTTCCTCGAAAGATGTTATATCCGCGTCCTGTTTGAACATAATGATGATAATATCTTTCCATGATGAGCTTGTTTTAAGTGTACTTTAGACTAAGCATCCAGTCTTTTAAATATTAATTTAATAATAGTCTTGCCTGTTTTATATGGCAGGAGTTCACCGTAATCCGACCTTAAAGAAATTTCTATAGTCTGTATTTGATCGTAGAGAACTGGAAAATGGTCTAAAAAATGAAATCTTTCAACCTGTGCTCGATTTTTATTTTCGTTTAATTTGATAATTCTCAGCAGGGGGGTATTAGTGTGTCCTGTTATTATAGGTTGTATAATATTTGTATAGACATAAATTCCGGATATTCCGTGGTTGAGATCTGCGGGGTACATGCCTATTTCGTTAAAAAGAGGCCTTTCAATTTGATTATTTGAAAAACCTAACATTCGCCCGAGTTTGGGGTTATCTATTGGAAAGGTTAAAAAACTGTTTCCACCCAAACCTTTAACTGAAACTGTCGAATCTGAATTAAAATTAAACTCGAATTTAGCCCAACTCTGATGTGGCAATGATTGTTTCATTGCTAATAAAATATCATCAATAGTGTGGTACACCCCAGTTGGAATTCGACAATGGAATTTGTCTACAATATTTAGTTTATTATTTTTACCATGTTCGTAATTGTGGAAATCAATATCACGTTTTTGTCGTCGACTATTCTCAACTCTGTTTAAATCATTTCGAAAAATTATAAAATTAGCCGTATTATCTAATTCTATTCTAATTTGAAGAGGGTCTAATGCTTTGCTTTTATAAACTGAGGATATATAATCTACTTTGTACTCAATTTGTAAGAGGTCTGCTAGAGGACCGAATATTTTAATTTCCAACCCACTCATTAATTCAATTTGAAAATAATAATTTCCATTTTCTTTGAAAATAAAAAAACCCGCCTTAAGTGAGATATGAGAATCAAAATATTTTTGAAGTTCATTCAAAATTTTGAAATGAAGAGATAACGGTATAAAATTCCCGCCTAAATCTTTATCAGACTCGTAATAGTTTCGTTCAAACGTATAACTGTCATTTTCCCAGTTAGGGTGTTCGATTGGAATATTTTTATTGTACCTAAAATCTATAACCGATTCTTCATCTGACATAAATTTTTCCTCATACACTTTTAAAGGATTTTTACTGCTAATTACACCATTTTGAAATTCTGGCGCGTTTATATTAAAAATATTTGCTAATCTCCCAGTGAAGGCAATTTGTAGATCTCTAGGAAATGAAATTCTCAAGTAATGACCTCGATTTATTTCTTCTATTGCGTAACTAATTTCGTACCGATTTAAAGGGGGGAAGTTAGTCGCCTGTTGAATCTCGTTTTTTAATTGCCTATGCAAAGATAATGGGATAATATTTCCAAAATCATCTCTGACCTTCAAATAAAAAAGGTTGGATAATTGATACGGAATAGAAAGCCCAATCTTCCTGCTCAAATTGCGGTATTTTTGTTGTCTCAATACGTATGTCGATAAAATTAGTACGCGAATTAAAAGTAATATTATTTAAATTATTTAACGGTCCAAATTTTTGAATACCCGTAAAATAAGTGTCTGTTGGAATTTTAAAAAGATCTGCTAATGGATTTTGAAATTTAATTTCCATTCCTACCGGTATTTCTAAATTAAAATATAAATTATCTTCATCATCGGAAGATATCGCGGTTTTTAATCCATCAAACTGTCTTGGTTTACATCGTTCTAATAAATCACGTATAATTAAGTGTAATGTGAACGGTTGAATTTCATTATTATATTGTCTTTCTCCCTCATATCTGCCCGCTTCAAAAACAATCGCGTAATTATTCCATTGTATTTGTTTAATAACAGGCTGAGATGGTGGATTAATGGGTATTGGGAGAGAACTTGGTAGAATATTTTCTTCGGAAGGATTTAAAACTTCTGGTTGGTTGACGTCTTCATTAATATTTAGAATTAAAGGTTCTGTTGGTAAAATGTTGTTTATATTTTCTTCTAGTTTAAAATTTGGCTTTTCTTCTAAATTTGTTTTTGGTTCAAGTTTTGGTTTTTCCTCTTGTTTCACTTCTGGTTTTAGTTTCGGTTTCTTGTTAATTTTCTGTTTTTTTCTCCTGGGTTGTGATTGTATTTCTTCCACGGGAATTTGTCGTGGTAAATATTTTTGTTGATATTTATTCACAACTAACGCCTTTTTAATTCGTACTTCGATAAAATTTGTTGCGTAAGTTAAAGAAATAGTTTTAGCGTGATTCGAGAGAGGATAATTAGAAAGATAATCACTGTCGACAAAATCATTTTCTCGAAATTCCAGAACAGATGCTAGGGGCGATGCTTGAGGTATTCTTACTTGCACATCTTTTTGTAACTGTATTTTTAATTTTGAACTGTCTTCGTTTTCGTCAACTTTTACCGTATTCATATGTATTTTTCCTTTAAGTGATTGATTGGCCTCAATAGTTTTAGCAAACTCGTTGAGTATATTATTTTGAAGAGATGTTGGAATATTATTCTTATTTCGATCTAGATCACCCTCGTAACGTTTTGGTGGAATTTCAATTTTAATATAATCCCATTGATTTTCTTCGGGTGAAATAACATCTGACACGTGCCCTACTTGGAAATGCGAATACTCATTTGTTATATTCGAATAAGTTTCAGGAAGAATTATTTCTGCTAATGCGCAAGACCATTTTTCATTATTAAAATTTAAAGGTTTTGCTAATTGAACTTTAAAACTAGAAGGTGTATTTTCCGGGTAAATATCGGGTGATGCGTTCGAAGGTAGAAATACTACGAAACTTGTCATCTTTATAATGCCAGTTTCAGTTGGGCGACATCTCGTTTTATACTAATAAAAGATTTAGCGTGATAGATCGAAAGGATTGTGATTTGAACTTGAGACTGTTTGAATAACGTCCTGCAACGCTACCGATCTACCACGCTAAACCTTAACATGAAAGAGTTAAAATATCTATTTTTTTACGTAGGAAAAATAATCACAATATATTAGAAAACATATTTATTCACATATTTTCAATTATTTGACAAGTTTGTTCAAGATTTTCCAAAACCTCAATGGGTGTTTCAACTTGATTAAGAGTTAAAATTTGATTATTTTTACAATATTCTTGAAAAAAAATAATTGCTTCCATCTGCTCATCAGATGGCATGACAAAGTCTGGTGGAAATACAACATTTGATTTCATTGTTGAATTTAAAGTTTCTTCGGACTTAATACCAGTTGTCTTTTTTTTACGTTGAATTTTCTTTGGAGTTCCAGTACCATTAACAAACTCATTTAACCATTCTTGATGTTTTACGTTAAACTCGTTCAAATAATCAATAATTTGATCGTCTAATATTTCTTCTTTGGTTGTATATTCTGGTTTCTTTGAATGAAGACAATCGCAAACATCAATACGAATTTGATTTTTATAACTACTCGATAAGTGATCCATTAAGTGTTGTTTAAAAATTGTCTTGTCAAGACATTGTTCTTGACAAATCCAGCATTTAACATTAAAGTTTAAATTATCAAAGAAATTAAAAGCGTGTTTGCGACATGGCTCATTATAATAACAAGGATTCTCGGTAGGCGATTTGCATTTAATTTCTGGTTTCCCCATAAATAACTTCATTTTTTTAACCTTTAAAGAGCTCGATTTTTGAGACGTCTTACGCTTACACATATCCTTTGACTTTTAAATGTAAAAACAATTATTATTTATAGAAATAGTTATTATTGCAAGTTTAGACACGTTTATTAGCTGTTTAAAGTATTTTGGGTGGGGCCAAAACCGCCAAGGGTATAAAGCGAAGGTCGCGAATTCGTTTCCCCATCTCGCAAATAACTAATTAGCATTTTAAACGGCGAAAAAACGAAAAAAACGAAAAAATGACACCAAAAGTAAATTAACATAAGTATTTGGTGGGGTCACACATTACCGCCGATATCTCGGTTCGACCTTGTCCGATCGTGACCAAACTTGTTGATTTGATAGACCGAGGCTTAGTGGTTGTGTACAGGTGTCAGGCGTCGAGGTCAAAGATTATCTTCAAGGTGAAATTTGAAAACAAAAATATGTTTTTCGATTTTTCAAAAAAATTTTGTTTTTGAAAATATTTTGGGGGGGGTTGTTTTGGCGGCCATCTTGGCGGCCATCTTGGAAATAAAAGTGCTAAGTTTTAGTTTACTACTACTCATATTTAAATAATGGAAAGTAGTGATAATTTATCCGAATATGTTCAGGCTCTTGATAAAGTAGCCAAAAAAAGGTACTTTAACAAAATAACTTTAATTAACAATGAAGATCCGTACACTCTTCCAAACTCAGTCTGGCTACCAGGCTTAGAAAACATTGATATTTTCCCTTCAGTTGATGCCTTTGATGTAGTTAATTATTTGATTTTGAACAAAAGTTCCTATACAGAGGATTATTTTAATGCCTACAAAGGATTAGACGCGCAAAAGTTGATGGCAAAAGGATGGGTTAGAGATGTTATGATTAGAATTTATAATCAAAAATGCAACTCTGTAGACTTTGGTTTAAACTCTGCTCAAAACCAACCCCAGGAAAATGAAAAGTACCACCTATTGAAAGCTAAAGTAAGTTGAAATGACATTTAAACATAATAAATTATGAAATTAATATATTTTCTTGTACTTCTAGGTTATTCATTCTCAACGGTTGAATGAGAAGCCCCTAGAACCTTGGGTTATTGTCTTTGATAGTGGAAAAATTATTTCTGCTCATTGCAATTGTATGGCAGGATTGGGGGAGACTTGTACGCATATATCAGCTCTACTTTTCTATGTAGAGTATGCTGTTCGTTTCCGTGAGAAGAAATCTTGCACAAGTATCCCTGCTGAGTGGACCGTACCAACTTTAAAGAAAGTACCCTATTCTACAATCAACAAAATTGACTGGACTTCATCAAAAGGAATAAAAAAATCTTTGGATCAATCTCTTGAAAGCTGTGCTGCGAATACATCTGTAGAAACTACGAAACCAACGTCAAGTATTTTAAATCAAAAACCAATACCTAAGCCAACTGCTGAACAAAAGGCGGAATATTTGGAAAGACTTTTTCAAGCTTATCCCAAATCAATTGTTTTTTCAACTTTCTCGAAATATCATGATGGTTTCATTCCAACCTGTGACGCCCAAGATTTATATCGAAAAAGAATGGAAAAAATCCACTCTAATTTCAAATTTAGCAAGTCTGGTCTATTTTTGAGCGTGGAATACCCTCACCTAGGTGCTACTCCAGATGGTTTGGTTCAGTGTGACTGCTGCGGTGAAGGAGTTCTCGAAGTGAAATGCCCATTTTGTATAAGAGATAGAAAAATTAATGAAGATTATACTGGTAGTAATGTTTGCCTTGAGTTTAAGAATGGAACTAGTAAGCTTATGAAAAAACATGCTTATTATTATCAAATGCAGACTCAAATTTTCTTGACTAAGAGAAAGTACGCTGATTTTTGTTTATGGACCAAAGAGGACTTTTTTCAGGAGAGAATCTTGCCTGATGAAGAATTTTGGAGTGAGGTATCCCAAAAAGCGTTACTTTTTTTCCAAACAGTTGTACTTCCTGAGCTTGTAGCGAAACATTTCGAACGCAAATACAACAATGAAAAGGTGGAAAAAGCCACTAATTCTTTGCAAGATGTTAACTCTGCTTCTCCAAATTTCTTGCCTACTCCTAAAAAGATAACTTCTTCTAGCACGACTATATTATTGCCACCAGCTCCTCAAAAAAATAAACCAACTCAATCCGTGAAAACAAATTTGAAAGCCAAATCTAAGTTGCAGTTAACTCCTGAAAAGACAAATACTTAGTCCCCAAAAAATGGTTCTTTTAATCCCACCAACACTGATTTACAATTACCCGCAAACTCCACAGTCAGCCAGTCCTCAAAAGACCCAAAATTTTTTTCCATTAAGTCCTCACAATCATATGCCTTTAAGTTTAAGCCCTTTACCTATGTCAGTCAAACCAATAATTCCAAAGCCTTCAAATTCACAAAGTGAAAAACAATCTAAAGAAAACAAACCTATACAGACAAAGTATTGCTATGATTTTTGTACTGTCAGCAAACGTGCTAGATACATTGGTTGCGACAATAAATCTTGTCCAATTCAGTGGTATCATATGAAATGTTTAAATTTAAAAAAGTACCACCTGGTGATTGGTACTGTCCAAATTGCTCAGAAATAAATAGTTAATTTTATAGAATTTAATATTCTCAAGTGTAAATATTGTTTACAAACATAAATGTTTAATATGATTATATAACATTAATTTAAAATAACTTATAAAAGTTTAGTGGTCAAAAAGTTCCTAGAATTAAAATTTTTTTAATAAAAGAAAATTATTTAAAAATTTAAAAAATGTTTATTTTCAATTATTTAATAATATTGGTTTTTTCTAAAATGTTCTTACAAATTGAAATTTATTCAAATGGTATAATTCCTTTCGTCAAGTTATGAAGTGCACATCAAACTGCAATTTTATCTAAAGTTGCGAGTTCTTCACCTTCTGCACTATGCAGAATTTCAATAGGTAGTTTTACATGTAGTATATTGTATTTTGATCGTATTCCGCCAATTACCCTTTCAATGTGTATCCTAACTCTGGCTATGTTTCTAGTTGATTCTACTTCTATTGGGGAAAGTTGCTTTCTTCCTCAACCTCGGCATAGTGAAAACCAACTGATTCACTGATGTCAAAGCCTCTGTCTGCGAGGATAACATCACCTGGGAGTAGCTTTTCTAATAAACCGCAGTTTTCAGTGATCATTTTATCACTTGTACGACCACCCCAGCCTTTAGAAATGAAGGTTACGGCACCCTGTGGGCTTATACCTATTAGATATTTAGCTGTGTTTTGTTGTTTGTATTGTGACCAGGTTTGAGCTTTGGCCAAGGGTGAAGAGGATTTATCAGCAAAAACCTCGAAACAGTCTATTATTACAGCGACCTTTTTGCCAAATTTTTCTCTAAAAACCATTGGCATGGTATTCTGAAGACAATCACGATTTGGCCAATTAATCAAAAACTCATTTTTCACATAAAGAGCGTTTAGGCACCGATAAAATACTCTTCCAACTGTGCGATCAGATACATCAAATCTGTAGCCCAAATCACGATTAGTAGAGGCTAGCCTCAGTTTCATCAATGTCATCAAAAATTGCTGGAATTCGGTTAGTTTGCATTTCTAACCCAAAAAAAGATCTGGCTTGATTTCTTGAAAGATCTCGATCATTTGCTTGTAGTTTTCCAAACCAGTGAAGTGCTTTACTTTTGCATCGTTATCAGTGAAAGTATCCTCATGTAAATTCCTGCGGTTTAACTCTTCCTTGAGTGTGGCGACTGAAGATTTAAGATTTTCTATTTGAGGTAAAAGTTCAGTAACTGTTTGTTTAACAGATTGCAATTTTGAACTTAAATAATCAATTGTTAATTTTGAAATTTCAAGATCTGATTTTTCAACTAAATCATCAGTTTGCGTAGAAACATCACATAAGTTAGAAATTAGTTCATTCTGAGTACTAACTTCCACGACTAAGGCAACATTATCAATAGGTATATTAGAGTTAAAATAGTCATCATCAAAATTAGAAATACAGTTTTCACCACTTTCAACCATAATAGGATCAGCTGCTTCATTTACTTCTGCATCTGAAGACAAACGACACTGGGTCTCCATAGTTGATTGTTTAACGAGATTATTACTTTCCTCAGTACCAGAGTCTTGATTGTTTAATTTCATTTTTTTAGGTTTCAAATTTGAAGAGCTTTCTTGAATAACTTGTCGACGTTTCATTTTACGTTGATATCTTTGCAAAGCAACCACACTTTTGTCATTAGATACATCATCATCAGTATCATTTCCGACTTTCAAAAGGAGTGATGGTACCCAGTCAGGATTTGTAGTATCGTAAAGCTTGGCAGGAGAACCTAAAACACAATGAAGAATTCTTAGATAATATTTTAAATTCTCAAAACATATATTTTAAATTACCAGAATGAAAATGATGGCCACATACTCTCATATTATCAATTTGTACATCATTTGGAACACAAACACCAAGTTTCTTAAATTTAAAACAACTAAGCCACCTAAATCTCCTTTGTTTGGATAAATTTAAGGTTTCCTTTCCCTGATTATAAATAATTCTTGGAACTCTAAAGCCAGAATTTTGGGTTTTACAGCCAGTAATACTACAAAAATAAACCATTTTTAACCAAAGGAATGACTTTTATCGACTAAAGTTCTCCTACAAGATGGCGGCTGTGATAGGAAAATTCAAAATACACATCCGCGCGCTTTTTTTCGTGACGTCACAAACTTCAAGTGCCGATTCCCTATAGATAGCTTAGCGGTAAGTTCATCCTCTGTTATAGGAATTAAAACTGGAGGTACGGTAAGTGAATCATCTGTCTGTTCCCAATCAATCATTTCTGTGTAATCATTAGCCCCAAAATTAATTTTTTGCACAATATGTTATCTAACAGTTGTCTGTTGCTTATGTTTTGCTTCTAGGATTTTGGTGAGTGCGTCTTGGCAAACGGTAAGCCTAGGGTCGGTTACCATTTCAAGAAGTATATTTTCTGGCATGGCAGAGAAGCCGTTTCTCTGAATGGAAGTGTTTACCACATTTCGGTACTTCAGAGGAAGAAACCTTGACAATTTGATAGACTTATCCCGTCTGATGTGGAACCACTGAGGTACGTATACTGTGAGTAAGTATTCAACTAATACTTTCAGTTTCTTTGTGGGTCTTTTTGTTGATATGTATAATCTCAGAATTCTATTTGCAGTTGTAAGCCAGCGAGCCATGTTGATGGGGCCTATCTTCCGGGAGGCCAGCTCAGGAGAGAACGCTCCGGACCGTATGGCATCTGATATCTCATAAAGATACCTTTGATCTGAGCTGAGATCAGTGGGCTCAATCTCAGGTAAGTCACTTGCAACTTGTTTAAACTTTACAACATCCAGGGTCTCACAAGTTGAAAGTTGTCCCCCTATTGGCCCTGAGTATTTGTTCGGACCAGAGGTAGGTCCGTCAATAAATACGAAAAGACTTCTGAACGGTAGCTCATTGAAATGTAATAGACAGACAACCCATTGCAAGGGACGATCAAGTCGTTCCTCTAGTAGACGAATAATTCCTCCCTTCCAGCCCGTATTCGTATTTGTACCGTCACAGCCCACGACTACCACTGCATCGAAGCCTCCATTCAGTTCTGTTGTTACGTAATTTGAAATAGAATCACACTCATCTTGGGCATGGCTCGATGGTGTGACGACATGCCCTACGTATTTACAACCTGGTTCGCCCACCAAAGATATGTGTTCCTAGCGCCTTATGCCATGACTCTCGAGTACCAGCCGGGAAAACAGAATCCTGCTGACTACCTGTCGCGACATCCGATAAAATCGAAACGAAGTGAATGTTTGTCAAGAGCGACTGAAAACCAAGTCAACATGATTCTTCACCATGCTATTCCTCGAGCTATCACCTATGACGAAGTAGTGAAAGAGTCAAAAGAAGGCCCCACAACTCAATACGCAATCAAATGCTTGATCGAAAACCGCTGGAACACAAACCCTTCACACGAAGAAATTGACTGGGAAACTATTAAACTTTTCAAGCACGTTCGAAATGAGTTAACCGTTTATGACAATGTAATCCTAAAAGGTCACAGGATTTATGTACCCAAGACGCTTCAACAACGGGTTATCTCCATCGCCCACGAAGGTCATTTAGGTTTGGTTAAAACCAAACAGCTGCTCCGCACCAAAGTTTGGTTCCCTAAAATGGACTCCATGGTTGCTCAAGTTGTGCAATCTTGTCTTCCTTGTTTAGCGGTCACACCACAATTCACTAAGGAACCACTCCAAATGACGCTTCTACCTGAAGGTCCTTGGACTAACCTGGCGGTAGATCATTTGGGCCCATTCAAAAATGGTCATTACCTGTTGGTCATAATGGATGAGTTCTCCAGATTTCCGGTAGCCGAAGTGGTATCCTCAACCTCGCTCGACGTTAATGTCAAAGCTTTTGACCATATTTTTTCGCTATTTGGTCTACCAAAAGTTTTGAAATTTGATAATGGTCCGCCATTCAATTCGCATGGGTTTGCGGAATATTTATCAACTTTAGGCATAACTCATCGGAAAGTTACGCCGATTTGGCCTCAAGCCAATGGTAACGCTGAACGCTTCATGGCGTCCCTAAACAAGTCGCTTCGTATATCCGAAGTCAATGGAACGCGTTGGCAAAATCAACTTAAAATCTTTCTCTCGACTTATCGCCTCACACCTCATAGTACCACAGGTGTACCTCCATCCGAACTCCTGTTTGGTCGACCAATCAGAGGGAAACTGCCTTCGTTTAACAACAAGGAACCATTGATGCGCCTTCAGCCGCCTCACTGAAAGAGAGAGACATTGCCGCTAAAGCCAAGATGCGAGAGTACCATGATAGAAATAAAAATGTCAAACATTGTGATCTTCATGTCGGAGATAAAGTACTGGTAAAGATGTCACGTACCCACAAACTATCTCCTCATTTTATCCCACAACCGTACAGTATCACTTCAATCAATGGATCAGCTGTCACAGCTGAACGGAATGGACCAGATTCCTCGAAGTCTCAGATCACCGCACAAGCTCAGAATTCAATTGCTAAAGAACGAGAACTTCAAGACGTGACCCAAGATGTTCCACCAGCGGAAACGCCTCAAGTGGTTCAAACGCCAGTTCGTTACAATCTGCGATCTCAACATATTAAACCAAAGAGACTGATAGAGGAGATTTAATTAACCAAGTTTTTCTATTTTTTCTTAAAGAAAAGAGGGATGTAATGTTCTGTTACTTTATATCCTGTTCTTTGAATGATCTATCCTTCGATATGATAATCTGTTCCCAGAGGAGAGCAGACGCTTAATTGTTTAATGACCAAAGGATGGTACGCCCGTAACCGCATGGCGAATGTTTGTAACTTCAGTAAATAAAAAATATTATGTTTTGATTTAATTAACCGTCTTTTAACATATTTATAATACACTACAGGAAGGTATCGGTATCGATTTTAAGCCCATTTTTGCAAAACCTTAAATTTTAGTGTTTTTTACTGAAATTTCGAGATTTCACCCTCAAAGAACAGACTGAAGATATTATCCGATTTCAAAATTTCAAAGTGAGCTGAGTTTCGGATTGGACTGGGCCACTTTTCCGCACCCAGGCGTTTCCTGGACGCACAATGTTGGTTTTTTGCCCCAGCCTACTCCATGTTCCACGTGCACAAAGTAATCTCGTTTCAATTTCGTTGGGAAATTAATCGGAATATAATATCATATTCTTGATGGAACAGAACCAACTACGTGCTAAAGCACAACAGACCGGAGTTCGTTGTATTTGAACAACTTAATTGTTGTGAAATTAGATAAAATTGTCAATTCAGAACGTAGTTTAGACGAAAGGCCCTTATGAAAGTTTCTAGTTGTGTAACGAACTTTCACAGAAGCAGTCAAGAATTCAGCAGAACATAATTTCAAGTACTATGTGTCAGTATGATGTATCTAACTTATTAGTAATTAGTAATGAAATGATTACTAACTTTTCACGTTAGTTTTTCCAAAATATAAGGTATATTATATATCAAACGGTAAAAGTTAGGAACAACGTTAGTAATAGTCCTGTAATCCTGTTTATAAAAAAAGGTTAACAGGACTATACGGCCTTACGGCCACAGTTCCTAACGTTTAGTAGAAAATGTCTTAACGTGAAGCTTTTCAATACATTTTGAAGAGTATTTTGGTAACGTATTTACAAAGTACGTGTACGGTGTACTTAACAGATAAAACATGTCGCTACCTCCAAAAAACCTTCTGGCGCACGAAACTTAAAAAGAAAAAGAAAAAATGAAGGCGAAACTGAGAAGTCTGCAAAATTGCTTGCAACCTTTTTCTGAGTTGAGAAGTGATCTGAATCGTCATCATCAGAACTAGTTCAACACTCGACGGAAGGTCTATTTAATAGAAGTTTTTCAGACGAAGCCAATGTACATGAAGAGCGGCATACACAGTGTGTCAGAATTTATAGCCCGGTGTACCTAGTAACAGAGAGACCATCATCATAGTGCCCTACGCCAGCGTCCCCAAGCCCGGACAGGTGACAAATCCAGCATGGTTAGCAGAACCCTACTACTGATGGTCGCACCTTTGACGCAAGCTACTCAACCCAGCAGAAGGTGCAGCAATGGGTGGACCAATCCCCACTTCGCACACAGCAGTGGGATTAAGAATGGATGCTGTAGCAACTCCAGCCGATACCCTACCTATGAAGGTAAAGAGTCAAACCCTTTGGAGAGAGCTCCTAAAGGGGAACGACGAGCACACAGCAGTCCAAGTAACCAAGCACAGCCGGCCCCGGAGATCCCGGTGTGACCCCAGAAGACCGGAAAACAGGACCGCCGTGCCCTCATACGGAGGCCCGCCGCCCCACAGCAGGCTACCCAATCCACCGAGGCAGCCAGTTTGCACGGACCCTCTCCGTTAGCCTGAGCCGAAGCTCAGTATCCAGCCCAAACCTGATCTAAGTCGGAGGTGGAGATAGGACCATTTGATCAGAGCTAACATCTCCCAGTGCGCCACCACCTTTATGGGTTACAAGAGCCGGACCCCGACTCCCCGGTAAAGCCACCAGTTATTGCACACTCTAGCTGCATACACAAGAAGGTTTCGTTATTTCTGGAATGTCATCTGCAGTTCAAAAAAGAGGGTATACCAGACATACCATCACCGTTGCTTTTTCAAAATGCCAATTATGATGATATTTCAAAATGGTCGGTTGTTGACTCTGGAACTAGAGATGAAATAATTATTCGTGGACCTGTAAGTAACGAAATAACCAACGACCAATATAAAAAAATGATAGACGTCATTTTTCAAATGCGCATTTTCAAAGAGTAATGCCAATTGGAGAAACTTATAAAAGAAGATGGTTTGTTTACTCTAAATCTGCTGATAAAGTATATTGTTTTTGCTGCTGCTTATTCATCAGAAGTTCCCACTCTAATTTGGGTAAAGAAGGATTTGACGACTGGAGACACTTATCAGTGCGTCTCAAAACTCACGAAACTTCCTAAGATCACCAGCACGCATTACAGAGTTGGGTAGAAGCGTCGATTCAATTGAAGACGAGAAATCACGATGGTTTGCTATCCTCGAACGAATGATGTCCATAGCATTATTTTTAGCCAGCATTAATTTGTCGTTCAGAGGAAGCTCTGGATCTCAAACACTATAAACTCCTAATAATGGTAACTTCTTGGGTTTAGTGCAACTGCTAGGAAAATTTTACACTGTAATGATGGAGCACCTTCGCCGTATTGTTAAAAAGAAGACCAATGTCCACTATTTTGGCAAACGAATTCAAAACGAGTTAATCGGTTTGCTTGGAAGTGAAGTTCGAAATAACATTTTCCAAGTACTTCTCCATAATACTAGATTGCACCCCTGATGTCAGACACATCGAACCACTATCTTTAACATTGCTTTTTGTTGACACTAATGAAAATTAAGTCCAAGTGCGTGAGTGTTTTGTTGCTTACAAGTGACTCTTCGGGAGCTGGTCTCACTGGCCTCTTTCTTGATGAAATTGTGCAAGCGTTTGATTTAGATATGAACGATTGTCGAGGCCAAGGATATGAAAATGGATCCAATATGGTAGGAGTAAACAAAGGTGTCCTATCCTAGAGAATGCTTTAATCTATGTGGGTGTCATAGCTTGAATTTGGTAATAGCAGATGCCGCCAAAACATCAGTTAAATCGGTTTCTTTGTACGGATTTCTTCAAAGACTGTTTGTTATATTATTTGGTTCAACAAAGCGATGTGAAGTGACATCCAAGCACATAAACTCGTTGGGAGAGAAGAGTTTCTAGCCTCGCCGTAGTTCGTTATCACTATCAGCTCGTGACGCCCTTCTGGATCTTCACGAAGAAACGAACGACTCAGTACCAGCATCAGAGGCCTTGTCCCTCTGGCTAGGTTAAGGCGCAGGGGGCGATTTGTCTAAGGGCGCTTAAGGGGGGGGGGGGTAAAATTCGAATAAATATTGGACTTGTCAACACAGTTTCCAACTTGCACCAACCAGCTTCGGAGCACACGTTAGCATTAAAATCTGGGCTATCTCTAATATCGTTTAAAACTTCAATTAAAATATTGAAAGTTCCTTTCTCAGGTGAATCGAATCCGTAGAAAATGTGAAACAATGCACGATATTTGCTCAACCATCTGGTTGTCCCTATATTAACCAGGCGAAGCAATTTTTCTCTGCATTTTAATAAATTTGTTCGTTTCTCCCAAAGAGTAACCCGTTTATGGGATTCTAATAGAAAAACATAGGTCTTTTGCAGCAAGCCAAATCAATTCTTTGCGGATAAAACGCAAGATGTTGCGTCTACAACTACTAAATTTAAAACATGTGCGTAGCACCAAGTGTAAATTACATTCGAGTTCAAGTTCTTTTGAAGCCTAGCTTTTAGTCCGAGCTCGTCTCCCCTCATGTTAGAGGCGCCATCAAACGAGTATCCCACTATTTTATTCATATCTAAATTGTTATTCTTTAGTTCTTCTTTAATCGAGTTGAAGTATCCTTCACCAGTTGTCGATTCTAAACGAATAACACTCAAAAGGCTTTCTTTAATTGGATCAGAAATTTCCATTGAAATGAATCGAAGAACTACGGCACATTACTCATGTCCAGATATGTCTCGCGTACTATCTACCAATATACTATATTCCACACTTTCACGAACAGCATTGACTAGTTTTTTTATAATTTCACTGCCAATTATCTAAATTAATTTGTTGAAAGTTGACTCACTTAAAAACGTTATTTTAGATCCCCGCCCTACTGGTCCACTCTTTGTCTTGGCAGTCTTCTTTTTTTCCTTAATAATGCTTTAAAAATGTTGATTTAAAATTTCATCACGTTTGGAAGCAGTAAGCAAAATTTCTAATACATTTCCGTGATTAATACTTCCATCTGACAGATATTTGATTGATTCGAAATTTCCTCTATACGCAATTCCTTGTTTTCCGATACAAATAAGCCAGTTTACCATTCTTTCTAATAAAATTCTGTTAATTCTAATTTTTTTCGTTTCGGAGTAATCTTACATCAATATTTATTGCCGACTCAATATCTTTGGACTTTTCGGCTAAAATTAGAGCTTCAACCGATTCTTCATGTCTGATAATATTAGTTGATCCGTGTTTAGTATTCAAAATAATACCTTCCACAAATAACGAATCTTGGTTGCTAAAGGCAATGCACGTTGCACAGAAATACTTTCGGGTGAGATCTTCATACGTAAGCCATTATCGTTGAATTTTTGATTTTTTATTATTTTGGAAAACAAGTTGTAGTTTGGACAGTTTTTAGGTTGAACTGGGTGTGATTTGAGAAAACGTAATTTTTCGTCAAAAGAATTGCCCGGCCTTTTAAAACGAACAACCGATTCATTGCCATTTTCGATCGATGTTAATGAGAGTTTTTCAGAGTGAAAATTTCGTATGTTAAGTTAATCATTTCCGAAAGATACTTGCTGGACAGCGGTATTCACTATGGATGACGTAGAACTGAAATTCATTGATAGATCAATTTTATTCTCAGGATAATATATCTAGAGTCGGAGGAAGAGTCTGTTATCATAATCTTTTCCGGCCCCGGGGTGGAAATAGAGGTCGGCGGTCGATTAATTTTTATCCATGGATAAAATAAGTTCGGCGATATTTAAATAATATTTATTTAAATAACTAATATTTTAATAATAATTGTAAAATGTTTAAATAATCGAAAGTAGATAAGCCCATTATTTAAACAAAACCAACAATTATTTAAATAAATACCATTTTAATTCAAATAAATGCTTGGTTGCATAAAAACATAATTAAATAAGTTAAAATTATATTCTTTTTACCAACTTTTGTTAAATAAATCGGAAATTTTGTGGATAATGAATAAACAATTCCGAACACTAGGTGGAAATTACAGGTACCATAGGTGAAACTTTCAGTCGTGCAGTATCAATTTCATTAGGTGTCTTCTCTACATTATCAATAATACTATTACGATCCGATGATTCCGATTCTATATTGTCAGAGATAGAATCATTTTGCCTAGACAAATTGGCGATAGATGTAGTCGAATCTAAGACTTCTAAGAGATATGTTCAATCAAAATAAAACCAAAGTTATAGGTCACACGAGTTCGTATACACAATTTTAGTTAATGCGAAGCACAGTTGCACAAGTAACAAACACATACACTGACTCTCTGAGCTATTTAAAAAAAACACACAATATGTTTTCTATAAAAAAATATCTATATAAACCAAATTTTCTTATTTAAAAACGAAATAAAATGGCAAATTTTTAATTGTCAATTTATTCATATCGACGTCGTTTGTCCCACCTTAGACCAAAAATATCATGAAAGTAAAACATTCACCTACAACTAATAGCTCTCTAGTCATATAGCGCTGCCTACGTTAACATAGCAATCAAATCCCCTAACCCTACGTAAATTTCCATTTTACTAGTGAGTTCCCGAGCTATCAGTCACTAAGGCCGAGAACTCAAAGAAAAGAGTAAGTCCCCTTTAAGATTTTGCCAGGTCCCCTTTAAGATTTTGCCAGGTCCCCTCGTTTTATTTCATTATTTTGGTTTATGTGCCCATTACATTATTTTTAAGAGTGTACTTTTGTTAAAAAGATTAATAAAGATAATTTTGATTGAGATCATACTGTTATTCCGTCTGAGATTCTACAACCTCCCCTTTCCCTTTCCCCTTTTATAATCATTTTCGGTGGGAGCGTATAACACCGGACCAGAAATACATGAACCGAAATTATCAGCGTCCTATTCCTCTAACACGGGAGGGAAGTTCCCCGTTTTTCCCCACCTTAGTGGCCACGTGTCATCTTCCCCTCCTCGAAAAGAGAATTTCCCCACCTCCGCGGCGAAGGTTTGAATACGCTACCTGGCGACGGCCGAGCGAAACTTTCTCGAAAAACAAATAAATAAATACAATATGTTGTTGGGGAAAAATTACAAGTGCATCATGTGTCTGTGGAAGAAAGGCTGTCAGTAATAGAAGAAACGTCCAAGCAAAAGAATAGCTCAAACAAATTGAAACAAATATCATCGTAATCAGTTAATTGTTATTAATTAATGAAGCCCAGTTAACGACTAATAAAAACTAGTCTAACTTGACTACATTAAGAATTATAAACAATAAATATTTGTATTATTTTGTTAAAATAATTGTACTTGTTTTATTTGAAATATAAATCTGAATAGCAACATAAAGGTAGCCTTACCCGTAAACGATATCATCATTTCTATTGCTTATTTATACTAGTTCTTTTCTGGTGGTTTATTTCAGTTTCTTCTTCCCATATTCTTTGCTACTGCAGGCCTAAATATTTTTATCTGGGTTTCATATATCTTAAGTAGCTCCATTAAGTAATTGGTATATTTATGATTCTAATAAAACTAAGTATTTCTCTGTTCTTTCATACATAAATGGTCTGGTAAGATTAGTTGAAAAGGTTTTTAATTCATCTACTTTTTCCATATTGAACAGCTGCTGCAACTACCGCCTTCCACTGACCTTGGATCCCGATTAATTATAAGCACTGACCACTATCAAAAACAAAACACAGATAAGCCTAGGTTTACAGACCACTTTTCTCACGATCTTCTTCGATGAAATAATTTATCTTAGCCTCAGTAGATGGCGCTCTAGTTACCCGTGGTGCATTCGAAATTTTCCCTGTAGTCGTGGGAGGCGGAAAATTAACAAGGCCTCGCTTGTTAACCCTCCCCTTTCGCACGGGGAAATTGCCGTCGGACAAAAATATGCTCGCTGATAATTTCGGTTCATGTATTTCTGACCGGACATAGTATCACTATGTTTAGTGTTCGGAATTGTTTATTCATTATCCACAAAATTTCCGATTTATTTAACAAAAGTTGGTAAAAAGAATATAATTTTAATTTATTTAGTTATGTTTTTTACGCAACCAAGCATTTATTTGAATTAAAATGGTATTTATTTAAATAATTGTTGGTTTTTTTAAATAATGGGCTTATCCACTTTCGATTATTTAAACATTTTACAATTATTATTAAAATATTGGTTATTTAAATAAATATTATTTAAATATCGCCGAACTTATTTTATCCATGGATAAAAATTAATCGACCACCGACCTCTAGCTATGTTCTTTGTATTATATTTCATGCACGCGGATCACTAGAACTATAATAATTCCCGCCTAGTCCATAGAAATATAAATTAGACTAGAAGCACGATTGGATTGGGCGGGGACGTACCAGCTAGGCTGCCATCAGAGTGGAATCGCGATAGTCGCGCCATCCCATAGAAACAATTTAAACTAAATAAGTAAATATGGTCACGTGGAATAACATAAAACAGATCGCAGGCAACGCATTAAAATCTTTTTTTTATTTATCTGACATTATATATTAAATTATTTAAACAGCTTTAGGAAATTCATAAAAATCTCAAGAATCTACTATATCTACCGTGTCACCCTTAAAGTCACACGTTAACTTTGCGCAATCATTGTAAGTCTGAAATACCACAAATCATCACAGTTTAACTAAATTTTAATTATTTCAGTGTGGTTTAAAATATGCCTACATGATATTCCAAAATCTTGGTTTCAGTGTCTTTTAAACTATCATCAGTATTAGTCAAGTCAAATTGAGTGGTTTCCGGTAGTTCACTTTTCCCGTAAGTTTTCTGAAATAACCTCTGATCATAAGCCTATCAACCCTAAGTTTGAAACGCGCATAGCGCCCTTTGTACCACCACTGGAGGTAGAGATAAATTGAAGCTTCTTCCTTCCTCCTTTCTCTCTCTACGCACCTCTCTCTTACTAAAGCAGCTGGCATCATGCATTGCGGGACGCGTTACGTTTCTCTTTTCCGCCACCGGGTGGATTTAGCGCTGTACTTTCGACAGTCGTTAGCTTGAACCAGCACTGCCTTTCGATTCAAACTTAGGGTTTATAGGCTTATGCTCTGATAAAGAGGGAAACTAAATAACAATTACTAAAATCAATAAATTGGCATACTCTAGAAGATGTATATATGATTTGTTCTGGAATAGATATTTTGAGAGCTCTTTCAAATTCTTGTTTTAATAAAGAAATTATTCATATTTCAGTTAGTTTTTTATTTCAGAATGTATAGGGTAATTTTTAGTTGTGTAGGTACAGCATTTGCTTTCAAATGGTGCCTTCCATTTTGAAAGTAAATTATATCCGGCAGAAAATGTTTACTACACACAAAGTCATATGAAGTAATTGAAGATGGAGTCCAATTTTTGCGATTTACCACTAAAACCCATTTTCCTAATAATTTAGCATTTCTCAGAGGAAATCTTAGTGTAAAAAAATCTCTTATTCCGAGATAATTATAAAATATTTACTACAATATTACATACTTATGAAATGATAATTTTATTTCTTTTCCAGATCTCTCTTTACAATGTGAAAAGCGCAGTTTTGAAACATTTTTGCGGATATGCTTTTAGACAGAGGCGTATCTAGGGTATGGGAGCCATGGCGCGTGCCATGGGCGCCACTTGACGGGGGGCGCCAAATTATGTTTTAATTTTTTTTGGCGGCCTGCTTTGGTGTTGTGTTTTAGGTTTCTCTTAATGTTTATATTTCCGTTATATATATATCTCTAAGATGAGATTAGATTTAGGTAACTTTCTGTAAAAATGCCTGGGGCCAAGGAAGGTTGTGTGAACTTGCTTTGCTAAGTATCGAGAGAGAAGAAATGGAAACAAGATGTCCCGGACATTTAAGCACACACAATCCCCCTGATGTAACTTTTAATCGCAAGAGGAATTTTACCGAAAACATATTTTTCGAGTTACCTGGTTTTGGAAATAAGGTAGCGAAACGTGAACACGTTAATTTAAATTAATTTTTAGACAAATCGCATTTTTCGAGTTACCAATTTTTGGAAATAAAGTAGCGAAACGCGAACGACTTAGATGGCGCCTTTATAGAGCTAGGCGGAACAGATAAATTAACCGGAAAATTTTTAATTATTCATAAAAATTTCCGTTATTAATAATTTATGAATATTATTCGCGGTTATAAAACGAATTAATATAAGTTTTTATTCGGATATTTTCGGCTATGGATAAAAACAAATAAAACTGATATTTCGTATCCAAACGACGAGCTCTACGCCTGTATCAATTGGCACGAAATTCAAATATGACAATGGTGCGTACGCGGGTTGTGGGGTCCCGCGAATTGGCCAAAAATCTCACTTAAAATTAAAAATCGTGTGTACTGCGGCTGGTCATAAAAATATTTAGTGGCACACTTATTCTTAACTTCTGGGCATAACAAATATTTAGGGTCACATATTTATTACGCGCCTGGTCATACGTTATTCTTATTTCAGGCAGGTTTTCAATGGAATGCGAATTTAGCTTCAGCGCTTAAAGAATTCAGGTCTGACGCGAAATGCCTAATTAACTCACTTAAAATTAACTTTTTTCAACGCAACTGCAACCTAAGCTGGAATGGGCCTAGAAGTAACAAAACTTGTGGTTTTTGATCAAATCTTACTTACCTTCTTCCTGTCGTACGACGTGCGCAAAAAGGGCGTAAAACGTTGAGTGTCACGCTTATAGTTACTTCTGGGTTTACGTTGAAAGCTCGGCGCGAACGGCATTGAAAAATGTGAGAGGGAAACTGCCGTTTAGAACTCTAAAGACACGCGGATTTACAATGCCGGAAATTGCGGGGGTCCGTATACGCTGTACAAAAAACCTCACTTAGAATTAAAATTAAGCAACATAGTTGCAAATCTAGGTTATATGGAAACCACAGCTATTCAAAAATATAACTCTCATGAAAATCGGATTTAAATTAAGGAACGTTATGTAGACTTTTAGCCGGAAATATAAAACCGCGAAAATTGGGGTCCAGTAAATTAACAAGGAAACTATACTTAAATTTAATATTTACTGATATAACTGAAATTGTATATCCGCTGAATCCTAACCTAACCAAAAATATTTTTAACGTTATCGGACTTAATTTTAAATAAAATATCTACCACACAAAGCGAAACCACCAAAAATAGTAAATTGGGAATTTGCCCAACTTCTCGGGCTCCGATCCCAAACATTACTATAATGCCGTCGAGACTATAATAGTGCCTACCGATTGAGATATCAATAGCCTTTGTACCACTAACGTACCGCGAGCAATCGTTTGTACGGCCGTGGCGGCGGCAGCGACGGGGGCGGCGGCTACACAGTAGGTGATCGTAATACACACAAATCCCTAAGGATTGTGTGTAAAAACAGACTTCGACGATATTATTGACAAATCTTCGTGAATCAAAGCCTGGAAGGTAACACTATAAGTTGGTTTCGAATTACATAATATTTCTTGTACAATAAAAGATCATAGTTATTAAAAAATCACTAAAGTTTCACTTATATTCCATTTCCTATAACTCTGACCACCAGGGAAGGGGCGCAATTTCTATGGTTTGCCATAGGTCAAATTTTCCTAGCTACGCCACTGCTTTTAGACGCAAAAATTTAAACACGAAAAGACCGCCGCTGCGCACGACGTGATGCGCAGTGGATCGCCTTTTTTCCCCTCTTCGAAATTCGCGTCGTAGCCATGGCGACAATGTTTAATGCGTTTGTCAGATGGCGCGTACATCGCAATTCCACCCTAATGTCAGCCTTCTAGCTCGCCTGTTTCCCTTGGGATTGGCGGAAAGGGCAATGCTTCTAGTCTAATTTCTATTTCTATGATCTAGTCACATCAATCTGAAATCAAATAATTAAGGTAAATGAAGTAAAATATGGGTAACGTAGGGAATAATAAGAATATTAAAGTTGTGCGTGGACATAATAACGTAAAGCAGGATGCCAGGAAATAATAAGAATATTTCCGAAACGAGCCGCAGCGTCGCTGTCCGCGTTGAAGCTTTAGTGTCTGCTAAAAGCGGGGCTAAAAAAGTGAAAACCATAGACATAATAAAGAAATAGACCCAAGATTCTACGGGGGTTAAATACGGGAGCGATAACGAGCAGACAACCGGTATTTGTTCCGTATTCCTGTGGTACCACGTTTAAGCGACGCCTGTCGATTAGGCGAGAAAATACAAAATCATCACGTGACACGTCACACATGTTCGTGTTTGTAATCTTTTAGGTACTCTGACGTGATTTGCGAATATTTTGGCTGTGAGAATTTAAAATAAGGTAAATTTTTATTATAATTAAAAACAAAAAATTATATTTGCGAAATGATATTTTGTCAAAGGCTTAAGTAACTATCCGGTTTGTTGTGGAACTTGTGGTTATGGCTTGTTATGGGAATATTCTGAGATTCTAAATAGACCCATGTTGAAAGTTGGGGGGCCGAAAATTAACATTTTTACCTGGTAACTTAGCATTTGGACGGAACATCCGTTTCCTTACTTCCACCTGTATATTTCAATGGCAGTCACGTGGTTCAAAACGTCATAAACAGGATGTTCCGTCCACAGGTCTCACTTAAGCCTCGTCTGCGGCCCCTCTTTTGTTATGGGTCTAAACAAAAGTAAATGGAATTTCGATGAAAAGGATGATTCTACCACGGACAGTAAATTTTAGAGGACCGGTATTCCCGAGGTATTTTACGCCCCGTTCACCGATCAGGCTGACGGGAGTCGCTCAAGGTCATAAAAAAAAACTAAAGCGCGTGTCATTCGGTCGGCCAGATTTCCAGATAACATGCGGGGGGGGGGGTCTATCTCTATGCGTGGTACAAATGACCTTGACGGACTCTCTCTCTCTAGTTCGAAGTGATTGATGCTCGGGGAAACCAAAATTCCACAGGGGAAGGCTACGCTTTACTCGTCCTCTAAAATTTACAGTCTACAGTCCATGATTCTACTAAAGGTATGTAGCTATTGTCCTTGAAAAAAAATTAGCTTAGACAATTTAAGTCTGATGGCTTGACCCTTCAGTAGAAGGTAAGTAAGGTCGACACGCCGATCCCGGGGTCGGGGTCAGGTTCGGGATCGGGGTCCGGGATTTAAGGGGTGAAATGGGGGTAAAATCATCGAAAAGTCAATGTATTTAGGGTATTTCTCGCGACGATTTGTTTTCTCATATATCAACATATTGTGTCCAGGCCAACTTGTTCATTTATCTACGCTTATCTCGAAAGATACTTGAACGTATATCTTATCAAGTTTTATCGTACGGAATAAGTTGAAATGATGTAAAAATTGATAACCTAGGCGACGCGTGCGCAGATTACCCCGGGGGACGCGGTTAATTTGAATTTAAGAGTGTTTTGACGTCATGGAATATTCGTTGTTAAAGTAGAATGGAAATATTTTTAAACTTCATTTTAATATCATTGTAGTATGCTTGACACTTGAACCAATCTCACGAGTATTTCTTAAAACGAATATCTCGATCGCGTTTTATCGTACGAAATAAGTGGAAATTATGTAAGTTGTATGATACTTGATAACCTAGGCAGGAAGATAGCGCGCGCGTGCGTGGATTACCTGGGAGGCGTGGATTACCTGGGAGGCGCGGATTGCCCGGGCGCGCGGTTAATTTGAATTTAAAACATGGATTCCCTCTCCGAAATAATTCATGTACCCAAAATTGGACCGCAAGTTTTTTTTCTTTTAGGGGAATCTCTATGGGAGTTTAACATTACAATAAAGCTAATAGGTCCATTTTGGGGTACTTTTGGTCCGAAATTGGGTACATAGGGCCGAAAATGGTGACTTTGGTCGTTTTAAGGGTACTTTTGTTCTATTTTGGTCCATTTTTGGGTACATCAGAAAAGCAGTTGGAAAAACGAAGAGCCTTATTTTTTTTCCACCCATCTCCAAACTCCAAAAATTTATTGCTTTAATTTATTTATCGCTTCCGTAGGTATAAAATAAGATAAAAACCACTTACCTATATTTTAATTACGGTAAATTAAAAATACTTAATTAGTGTACTAAGTTACGTTTAAAAGAACCTTTTGTAACAATTCCAATATGTAAATATAGGTATAAGGATTGAAAAAATACTTAAAGTGGTTTTACTGATAAACTCTAAAGGAATTTAACTTTAAAGGGTATCTTAGATTATTGTTTTTAATTTTATTCAAGTTGAAAACGTATTAAGAGTCCTTCAAAGTACTATAAAAGGATTTTATTTACGAACTTAATTCATATTTTCTTCAAACTTTCAATTCGCTTTTATTACTATTTAAATACGGTAAAATATAATTCTTATACACAAATATAGTCAGAAAGATACTATAAAACACTAAAATTAAAATTAAATTAAATTTGTGTGGATAAGATTTGTAAATATCATTTTGAAACTAATAACTTTCACGCTTTATTTAAGTCAAGCCAATAAAAACAATTACCTATATTTTAAATACGGTAAAATATAAATACATTTCCGATATGTAAATAGGTAGAATAACACTATGAAAAGTTCCTTTTTCTTCTTTTAATACGACAACACACAACTCTGATACGCAAATATGTAAAGAAAATATAAAAAAAAAATTTACTCTACGTTCGATACGTTAAAATACATTTCCGATACACAAATATAGATAAAGAAATACTATAAAATGTAAAAAGGTAGAAAAATACTACACATTAACCATTATGAATTTAAGCTTACAACATCCTTCGCGTATAGAGCATAACATATATGTTCAGAGTTAACTTGTTTCCTCGTTATCTTTATCGCATGTGTTTTAAATAGCGTATGGAATAAGTTAAGACTGTACTGAAATGGTGTATGTTTAAACCTCGTAGAATAAAGAGTAAAACATATGTTCAGAGTTGGCTTGATTACTAAAGCGAATAACACAGAGACGTTTCCGGTGTAGTCACGTAGGAAGAAAAATACTACAACACTCTCTATACTCTACATTCAACACGTTAAAATATACTTCCGAAATGCCAATATAGGTAGTAAAATACTACAAAATCTCTATACTTTACCCAGTGGCGGCGCCAGGAATTTTCGCGAGGGTAGACAAACCAAATAAATGGGCCCCCGACCCGGGACCCCCCTTTTATCAACGAAATCCTTCAATAAAATAAAGAAGTGATGTACATGACGAACAAAAAAGTTCTAACATCAGTAAAACGAGTCCAAATATAACAGAACTGGTTTTATTTACTAGGAGATACCTCAAAAATGTCTAAATACATTATCGACATTTGTTTCATTGTTATTTATAAATAATTTTATCTCTTGGGACAATTTTGAGACCCTTTCTAGATAAATTTGGGGCCCCTTATAGGGTGATTTTGGGGCCCTTTCGAAATTTTAAGGTAGGCAGTGGCCTACCTGGCCTACCCCCTAGCGCCGCCACTGACTTTACCTTCAATACGTTAAATTACATTCCAATATGTAAATATAGGAGGAAAAATACTACAAAAGCCTCTTTTCTTGGCGTTCAATATGTTAAAATAGATTTCTGAAATGCAAATGTAGGTAGTAAATACTACAAAATCTCTATACTCTACCTTCAATACGTTAAATTACATTCCAATATGTAAATATAGGTAGTAAATACTACAAAAGCCTCTTTTCTTGGCGTTCAATATGTTAAAATAGATTTCTGAAATGCAAATATAGGTAGTAAATACTACAAAAGCCTCTTTTCTTGGCGTTCAATATGTTAAAATAGATTTCTGAAATGCAAATATAGGTAGTAATTACTACAAAAGCCTCTTACTCTACGTTCAATACGTTAAATTAATGATATGCCTCCGATCGAATCGTTCATTTTTTCCTATTTAACTATACGCATTTAAATTAGAATTGCTTCTAGTGTTCGACAGTCGATTAATTTTTATCCACAAATTTTCCGATTTATTTAAAAAACGTTGGTAAAAAGAATATCATTTTAACTTATTTATTTGTGTTTTTTACCCAACCAAGCATTTATTTGAATAAAAGTGGTATTTATTTAAATAACCAATAGTTAAATAAAAATTGTTAAATGTTTAAATAATCGAAAGTGAACAAGCCTATTTTTTAAATAAAACAAACAGACTTTAGAGTTGATAAGATTTGTAAATATCATTTGAAACTAATAATTTTCACGCTTTATTTAAGTCAAGCAATTACATTTTTAAAAATGAAAGAAGTTAAACAATATAAAAATTTGTAAATATTGTAAATATTTTTAGGTAATAAAGAAATTAAGAAATGTTTTAATTAAAATATCTTTCATTTTCTACTACATTTTTAAAAATGAAAGAAGTTTAACAATATAATTATTCTAATATAATTTCAAAATCAGGTATTATTTAAAGTACAAATGCATAATTTAGTGAAGCAATTCTTATTTAAATACTTTTATTTAATTAATTTGTGTATCTGAAATGTATTTATTGAAAAATAAGTGGGTTTTACTATTTATCACGGTTTTATATATATATATTGGAATTGTTACAAAAGGTTCTTTTAAACGTAACTTAGTACATTAATTTATTTTGGAAGTTCAAAACGTATTAAGAGCCCTTCAGAGTGCTATAAAAGGATTTCATTTACAAACTAAATTAATATTTTCTTCAAACTTTCAATTCGTTATAATTCGAATTTAAATGAAAACATCATGGATTATAGGTGCGTAATCTACTATTAGACCGAACGGATTAAAAAATACTTAAAGTAAGTGGTTTTACTGATAAACTAAAGCAATTTAACTTTAAAGGGTATCTTAGATTATTGTTTTTAATATTATTCAAATTCAAAACGTATAAAGAGTCCTTCAAAGTAATTTAAAAGAATTTTATTTACGAACTAAATCCATATTTTAGAAGTTAGTTTGTATGAAATACTTACTAATACCTGAAAAATGGACTTTAGAGTTGATAAGATTTGTAAATATCATTTGAAACTAATAATTTTCACGCTTTATTTAAGTCAAGCAATTACATTTTTAAAAATGAAAGAAGTTAAACAATATAAAAATTTGTAAATATTGTAAATATTTTTAGGTAATAAAGAAATTAAGAAATGTTTTAATTAAAATATCTTTCATTTTCTACTACATTTTTAAAAATGAAAGAAGTTTAACAATATAATTATTCTAATATAATTTCAAAATCAGGTATTATTTAAATTACAAATGCATAATTTAGTGAAGCAATTCTTATTTAAATACTTTTATTTAATTAATTTGTGTATCTGAAATGTATTAATTGAAAGATAAGTGGGTTTTACTATTTATCACGGTTTTATATATATATATATATATATATATATATATATATATATATATATATATATATTGGAATTGTTACAAAATGTTCTTTTAAACGTAACTTAGTACATTAATTTATTTTGGAAGTTCAAAACGTATTAAGAGCCCTTCAGAGTACTATAAAAGGATTTCATTTACAAACTAAATTAATATTTTCTTCAAACTTTCAATTCGTTATAATTTGAATTTAAATGAAAACATCATGGATTATAGGTGCGTAATCTACTATTAGACCGAACTAATTAAAAAAATACTTAAAGTAAGTGGTTTTACTGATAAACTCTAAAGGAATTTTGGAATTTTCTAGAATAGCAAAGTAAAACTAAAACGTAAACCAAGTTTAAAACGAAACTAATAACTGGGAGAAAGGTTGAAGTAAGTAATTTTTTTGATTTTTCGTTTTTTAATTTTTGAGTTCCCTATATTATTATAAACTAAATTAAATATAATTTATGAAAATTTGTGATAAAAGATCTGCTCCTTCGTGTTTTACATATATTTAAAAACTTGAGATTTTAATGAATTGTTTTCAAAGCATGAAAAATATAGCAGATCCTTTGATTTTAATTGTAGTTAGTAGTTACTTTAAAAAAAAGTCGCTAGCTGACTTGGAGCTGGTGTAGTTAAATTTTAAAAATGTGTATTTTAAATTTTGTTTGTAAAAGTTTTTTTTGAAAAAGTTTAGTATTATAGTTTAAATTTATTAAATAAAATAAAATATAAATTATACATTTGGTTTAGTATTTTACTATTGCAAGTAAAATTAATAGTAATTTCAATTACTTTTTTAGTTTTTTTTTTGACAAATATGCAAACTATTTAGTTATTTCAAAAACAAATACGTCGAATTATTTGGTATTCGAAATACTATTGGTTAGTTTTTATATCTTTAATTTTATTTTTCAGAACAATTTCTCTTTGTCTAGCTTCTTCTAACTTTAATTTAGATGGCCTTAAAGCCAAGTATTTAACAAATTTTGTAACCAAGTAGATGGAGCTTTAAACAATTTTTTCTGTCATGTAGTCAAGGAAATGTTCAAATATACGTGTATTTGGTCATTTTGATGGTCAAATAGCCCAGTATGGAACTGCGAGATGATAGTCAGACATTGAGACGTGGGTGGCGCCCGTGCCCCAGCGTCCGCGCCCTCACCCTGATGGTGCCCCGAGCCTCCGTCGACGTCTGAAATATATATATATATATATATATATATAAAAAACCGTGATAAATAGTAAAACCCACTTATTTTTCAATTAATACATTTCAGATACACAAATTAATTAAATAAAAGTATTTAAATAAGAATTGCTTCACTAAATTATGCATTTGTACTTTAAATAATACCTGATTTTGAAATTATATTAGAATAATTATATTGTTAAACTTCTTTCATTTTTAAAAATGTAGTAGAAAATGAAAGATATTTTAATTAAAACATTTCTTAATTTCTTTATTACCTAAAAATATTTACAATATTTACAAATTTTTATATTGTTTAACTTCTTTCATTTTTAAAAATGTAATTGCTTGACTTAAATAAAGCGTGAAAATTATTAGTTTCAAATGATATTTACAAATCTTATCAACTCTAAAGTCCATTTTTCAGGTATTAGTAAGTATTTCATACAAACTAACGTCTAAAATATGGATTTAGTTCGTAAATAAAATTCTTTTAAATTACTTTGAAGGACTCTTTATACGTTTTGAATTTGAATAATATTAAAAACAATAATCTAAGATACCCTTTAAAGTTAAATTGCTTTAGTTTATCAGTAAAACCACTTACTTTAAGTATTTTTTAATCCGTTCGGTCTAATAGTAGATTACGCACCTATAATCCATGATGTTTTCATTTAAATTCGAATTATAACGAATTGAAAGTTTGAAGAAAATATTAATTTAGTTTGTAAATGAAATCCTTTTATAGTACTCTGAAGGGCTCTTAATACGTTTTGAACTTCCAAAATAAATTAATGTACTAAGTTACGTTTAAAAGAACCTTTTGTAACAATTCCAATATATATATATATATATATATATATATATATATAAAACCGTGATAAATAGTAAAACCCACTTATTTTTCAATTAATACATTTCAGATACACAAATTAATTAAATAAAAGTATTTAAATAAGAATTGCTTCACTAAATTATGCATTTGTACTTTAAATAATACCTGATTTTGAAATTATATTAGAATAATTATATTGTTAAACTTCTTTCATTTTTAAAAATGTAGTAGAAAATGAAAGATATTTTAATTAAAACATTTCTTAATTTCTTTATTACCTAAAAATATTTACAATATTTACAAATTTTTATATTGTTTAACTTCTTTCATTTTTAAAAATGTAATTGCTTGACTTAAATAAAGCGTGAAAATTATTAGTTTCAAATGATATTTACAAATCTTATCAACTCTAAAGTCCATTTTTCAGGTATTAGTAAGTATTTCATACAAACTAACGTCTAAAATATGGATTTAGTTCGTAAATAAAATTATTTTAAATTACTTTGAAGGACTCTTTATACGTTTTGAATTTGAATAATATTAAAAACAATAATCTAAGATACCCTTTAAAGTTAAATTGCTTTAGTTTATCAGTAAAACCACTTACTTTAAGTATTTTTTAATCCGTTCGGTCTAATAGTAGATTACGCACCTATAATCCATGATGTTTTCATTTAAATTCGAATTATAACGAATTGAAAGTTTGAAGAAAATATTAATTTAGTTTGTAAATGAAATCCTTTTATAGTACTCTGAAGGGCTCTTAATACGTTTTGAACTTCCAAAATAAATTAATGTACTAAGTTACGTTTAAAAGAACCTTTTGTAACAATTCCAATATATATATATATATATATATATATATATAAAAAAAACCGTGATAAATAGTAAAACCCACTTATTTTTCAATTAATACATTTCAGATACAGAAATTAATTAAATAAAAGTATTTAAATAAGAATTGCTTCACTAAATTATGCATTTGTACTTTAAATAATACCTGATTTTGAAATTATATTAGAATAATTATATTGTTAAACTTCTTTCATTTTTAAAAATGTAGTAGAAAATGAAAGATATTTTAATTAAAACATTTCTTAATTTCTTTATTACCTAAAAATATTTACAATATTTACAAATTTTTATATTGTTTAACTTCTTTCATTTTTAAAAATGTAATTGCTTGACTTAAATAAAGCGTGAAAATTATTAGTTTCAAATGATATTTACAAATCTTATCAACTCTAAAGTCCATTTTTCAGGTATTAGTAAGTATTTCATACAAACTAACGTCTAAAATATGGATTTAGTTCGTAAATAAAATTCTTTTAAATTACTTTGAAGGACTCTTTATACGTTTTGAATTTGAATAATATTAAAAACAATAATCTAAGATACCCTTTAAAGTTAAATTGCTTTAGTTTATCAGTAAAACCACTTACTTTAAGTATTTTTTAATCCGTTCGGTCTAATAGTAGATTACGCACCTATAATCCATGATGTTTTCATTTAAATTCGAATTATAACGAATTGAAAGTTTGAAGAAAATATTAATTTAGTTTGTAAATGAAATCCTTTTATAGTACTCTGAAGGGCTCTTAATACGTTTTGAACTTCCAAAATAAATTAATGTACTAAGTTACGTTTAAAAGAACCTTTTGTAACAATTCCAATATATATATATATATATATATATATATATATATATATATATATATATATATATAAAAAACCGTGATAAATAGTAAAACCCACTTATTTTTCAATAAATACATTTCAGATACACAAATTAATTAAATAAAAGTATTTAAATAAGAATTGCTTCACTAAATTATGCATTTGTACTTTAAATAATACCTGATTTTGAAATTATATTAGAATAATTATATTGTTAAACTTCTTTCATTTTTAAAAATGTAGTAGAAAATGAAAGATATTTTAATTAAAACATTTCTTAATTTCTTTATTACCTAAAAATATTTACAATATTTACAAATTTTTATATTGTTTAACTTCTTTCATTTTTAAAAATGTAATTGCTTGACTTAAATAAAGCGTGAAAATTATTAGTTTCAAATGATATTTACAAATCTTATCAACTCTAAAGTCTGTTTGTTTTATTTAAAAAATAGGCTTGTTCACTTTCGATTATTTAAACATTTAACAATTTTTATTTAACTATTGGTTATTCAAATAAATACCACTTTTATTCAAATAAATGCTTGGTTGGGTAAAAAACACAATTAAATAAGTTAAAATGATATTATTTTTACCAACGTTTTTTAAATAAATCGGAAAATTTGTGGATAAAAATTAATCGACTGTCGAACACTAGAAGCAATTCTAATTTAAATGCGTATATTTAAATAGGAAAAAATGAACGATTCGATCGGAGGCATATCATTAATTTAACGTATTGAACGTAGAGTAAGAGGCTTTTGTAGTAATTACTACCTATATTTGCATTTCAGAAATCTATTTTAACATATTGAACGCCAAGAAAAGAGGCTTTTGTAGTATTTACTACCTATATTTGCATTTCAGAAATCTATTTTAACATATTGAACGCCAAGAAAAGAGGCTTTTGTAGTATTTACTACCTATATTTACATATTGGAATGTAATTTAACGTATTGAAGGTAGAGTATAGAGATTTTGTAGTATTTACTACCTACATTTGCATTTCAGAAATCTATTTTAACATATTGAACGCCAAGAAAAGAGGCTTTTGTAGTATTTTTCCTCCTATATTTACATATTGGAATGTAATTTAACGTATTGAAGGTAAAGTATAGAGATTTTGTAGTATTTTACTACCTATATTGGCATTTCGGAAGTATATTTTAACGTGTTGAATATAGAGTATAGAGAGTGTTGTAGTATTTTTCTTCCTACGTGACTACACCGGAAACGTCTCTGTGTTATTCGCTTTTCAAGCCGACTCTGAACATATGTTTTACTCTTTATTCTACGAGGTTTAAACATACACCATTTCAGTACATTCTTAACTTATTCCATACGCTATTTAAAACACATGCGATAAAGATAACGAGGAAACAAGTTAACTCTGAACATATATGTTATGCTCTATACGTGAAGGATGTTGTAAGCTTAAATTCATAATGGTTAATGTGTAGTATTTTTCTACCTTTTTACATTTTATAGTATTTCTTTATCTATATTTGTGTATCGGAAATGTATTTTAACGTATCGAACGTAGAGTAAATTTTTTTTTTATATTTTCTTTACATATTTGCGTATCAGAGTTGTGTGTTGTCGTATTAAAAGAAGAAAAAGGAACTTTTCATAGTGTTATTCTACCTATTTACATATCGGAAATGTATTTATATTTTACCGTATTTAAAATATAGGTAATTGTTTTTATTGGCTTGACTTAAATAAAGCGTGAAAGTTATTAGTTTCAAAATGATATTTACAAATCTTATCCACACAAATTTAATTTAATTTTAATTTTAGTGTTTTATAGTATCTTTCTGACTATATTTGTGTATAAGAATTATATTTTACCGTATTTAAATAGTAATAAAAGCGAATTGAAAGTTTGAAGAAAATATGAATTAAGTTCGTAAATAAAATCCTTTTATAGTACTTTGAAGGACTCTTAATACGTTTTCAACTTGAATAAAATTAAAAACAATAATCTAAGATACCCTTTAAAGTTAAATTCCTTTAGAGTTTATCAGTAAAACCACTTTAAGTATTTTTTCAATCCTTATACCTATATTTACATATTGGAATTGTTACAAAAGGTTCTTTTAAACGTAACTTAGTACACTAATTAAGTATTTTTAATTTACCGTAATTAAAATATAGGTAAGTGGTTTTTATCTTATTTTATACCTACGGAAGCGATAAATAAATTAAAGCAATAAATTTTTGGAGTTTGGAGATGGGTGGAAAAAAAAATAAGGCTCTTCGTTTTTCCAACTGCTTTTCTGATGTACCCAAAAATGGACCAAAATAGAACAAAAGTACCCTTAAAACGACCAAAGTCACCATTTTCGGCCCTATGTACCCCATTTCGGACCAAAAGTACCCCAAACTGGACCTATTAGCTTTATTGTAATGTTAAACTCCCATAGAGATTCCCCTAAAAGAAAAAAAAACTTGCGGTCCAATTTTGGGTACATGAATTATTTCGGAGAGGGAATCCATGTTTTAAATTCAAATTAACCGCGCGCCCGGGCAATCCGCGCCTCCCAAGTTATCCACGCCTCCCAGGTAATCCACGCACGCGCGCGCTATCTTCCTGCCTAGGTTATCAAGTATCATACAACTTACATAATTTCCACTTATTTCGTACGATAAAACGTGATCGAGATATTCGTTTTAAGAAATACTCGTGAGATTGGTTCAAGTGTCAAGCATACTACAATGATATTAAAATGAAGTTTAAAAATATTTCCATTCTACTTTAACAACGAATATTCCATGACGTCAAAACACTCTTAAATTCAAATTAACCGCGTCCCCCGGGGTAATCTGCGCACGCGTCGCCTAGGTTATCAATTTTTACATCATTTCAACTTATTCCGTACGATAAAACTTGATAAGATATACGTTCAAGTATCTTTCGAGATAAGCGTAGATAAATGAACAAGTTGGCCTGGACACAATATGTTGATATATGAGAAAACAAATCGTCGCGAGAAATACCCTAAATACATTGACTTTTCGATGATTTTACCCCCATTTCACCCCTTAAATCCCGGACCCCGATCCCGATCCTGACCCCGACCCCGGGATCGGCGTGTCGACCTTACTTTCCTTCTACTCCCTTCATTTCTAGATTTTTGTCCTTCGCTAATTTGTGGAGTCTGAGCTTGCAATATAAATTAATAATTTTCTGAATGATGATGTTCGATCCTGCCTATAGTTATAAAAAGATTTTTAAATACGAATGAATATTCATTGAAATAATATGATAGTTTATTCCTACTTATAAAGCGCCACTAAACTTAAGTGGCGCTTTGGACTAGGCGCCCACTGGCTCTCTGTTTCGTATCCGTCCTGCCTTCCACAAGGAATTGTCTCCGTTACGAAGCAAAGGCTCGGGGAAGCCATGACAGAGACGTTACGAGGAGTAGTGAGCGCATGGCCTAGGCCATGTAGTACCTAACGCTTAGGAATATTTATCCGGTTTAAAATCAGACGCAAAAACTTTAGGGGTGAATTTGATAAACGGGTAGTACTTTTATGTTAGCTAACATGTTTCATAATTCGTTTTGGTGATTTTTTTTATTATAAAGTTATAGAAAAAGTGTTTTCTTCTAAAAATCTTGTTTTTATTTGGTAAAAAAAGGTTAATTTTAGTGTTTTTACGCATTGCAATAACAAGTAAAACAATACCGGAAAAGGTTTCATTCCATAAGTAGGATTAAATTATCATATTATTTCGATGAATATTCATTCTTATTTAAAATCTTTTTATAACGAAACCTACAATACTTTCTCAATGGACAATTGCTGTAAATCGCGACACATTCAAATCATGATTTAATTTGTAATGATCACTTTTTAAAATGGGATATACAAATTGTAAATGGCAAAAGGTGGGTCACACCAAAAGCCGTTCCAACTCTGGTTTGGTTTCCATAGAATTAAAACAAGTAAAAATAGTCAAAATAATTTTTTTATTTAATTTAAAGAAATTACATCCAGTTGAAAGTGAAATAGAAAAAACCGGTGATGCTAACTTCTCACCTTTAAATTTTGACCAAGGATCATTTCGTGTAGGTTTAATTATGTTATTATAATTTGAGTAAGATCTCCTTGGTTTTTAGCCAATTTTGTTTAGTTGTTATGAAGAGATATTCGTCTCTCTATAAAAGAAATGTAGTCTAAGAACTAGAACTTGCTGTATTACGAAATATTGTTGGCATGGACATCTTACCAGATCACCATGAACATGTTTGATCCTGAAGTTGGAATCGAACATCATCATTAAGAAAGTTATTAATTTATATTGCAAGCTCAGACTCCACAAATTAGAGAAGGACAAAAATCTAGAAATGAAGGGTCAAGCCATCAGACTTAAATTGTCAAAGCTAATTTTATTTCAAGGACAATAGCTACATACCTTTAGTAGAATCATTCTTAATCCAAGGTAGAATCATCCTTTTCATCAAAATTCCATTTACTTTTGTTTACAATTTAGAATCTCAGAATATTCCCATAACAAGCCGTAACCACAAGTTCCACAACAAACCGGATAGTTTCTTAAGCCTATGAAAAAATATCATTTCGCAAATAGAATTTTTTGTTTTTAATTATAAGATCATCTGCTGCTTTTTATTTGGGTTTTGAAAGAATTAATTGACTTATTTAAAAATTATAATAAAAATTTACCTTATTTTAAATTCTCACAGCCAAAATATTCGCGAATCACGTCAGAGTACCTAAAAGATTACAAACACGAACATGTGTGACGTATCACGTGATGATTTTGTATTTTCTCGCCTAATCGACAGGCGTCGCTTAAACGTGGTACCACAGGAATACGGAACAAATACCGGTTGTCTGCCAGTTATCGCTCCCGTATATTTTTGGCAAATCAAACTCCGCGTAAGGTGTCTATTTCTTTATTATGTCTATGGTGAAAACCAACTTTGTATCGTGAACTAAAAGTCTAAATCGTCTGCTTAAGGACGCTTTTTCTGTATTACGATATTTTAACCTCATTCGATGTTTTCGATAGCTACCAAGTACCAAAAGGAGGCATAGTGATAGTTTTCGGTAGTAAATAAAAGATGTATCTAGTTATAATATTTTTTTATTCTTTTTAAAGTAATGAAGTAAAAAAATAAATAAAAAAATTGTAAAAGGGTGCCTTTTCGGTTTTTATGGCAAGGGCGCATATGGCGATCGCCACATCGCCACAATGGCCAGTCCGGCACTGTCTGATTCAGAACATAGAACAATTTAAATGCATAGTTACAATGGTGGCTTGGTATGATGTATTATTTCAAGTAAACATTGTAAGTAAGGCTATGCAGTCTGAAAATGTGGATTTACCAAACGCTTCACAATTGCTGAAGAACTGCTCGGAATTTGGGAAAGAGTACCGGGTCTATCAGTCTGCTCTGGTAACAGCTAGGGAAATTGCTTCTCAGGCTGTTATAGATCCTATTTTTAATCCAGTCCGATCCCAAAGAAAGAAGAAATTATTTGAGTACGAGACCGTAGATGAGACACCAACAGATCCAGAAGAACTGTTTTAAATGAACGTATTTTACCCCATTATCGATATGATTGAGAATGAATGCATTGGTCACTCGATTCACAGAACTATTCAAATTTAATGATACATGGTCCTTTTTATATAACATCAAAACCATTCCAGAAAAGTCCAAATTTGTAAAAGCCTGCGCCGATTTAGAGGTAAGTTTAACCGATGGGGAAAACTGTGACATATCTGGTTGTGAATTGGTTAATGAACTTTTAAGCCTGAATCCATGGTTAAATGAGCTGGAATCAGCAGAACCAAAAAACGTTCTTCAACTTATCAAACAAAATGGTTGGCAAGATATATTTCCGAATGTGTGGACAGCAATTCGAATTTTGCTCGGAGTCTCCAGACTCTTCCGTTGTCATCTTCAAAACCATCTGGTTGCTTCATATGAAGAAACGCTGTTTTTACGTCCAATTGCTTTAGACAAAGTCGTTTCTGGGCCTCAATGCTGAGAAAAATACGGAGCGTCTTGAAGCGGGCAACCGTAATCGACTCCTTCTCTACGAGCATAGCCCTTAGCTACGAGTCTTGCGTTATGTTTGGCAATTGTACCATCTTAATTCTTCTTGATTTTGCGCCCTTTAGGAGGTTTGACCAGTTCCTAGACGCCATACTCTTTCATCACCTTCTGCCACTTGACGGCGCCGATACTCGTACGAGTTTCTTCAGCTATTCGTGATAAAACGTCACAGACCAAGAAAGTTTTGTTCGCAGTGAATGTAAGAGTTTCCTTTACCTTTGAATCTCTCAAAACTGGACCGGCAGCATTCTTCAGGAGATAAATGGACGGGTCCGGGTTCCACGTCTTTTGAGGTCTTGATGGGTCCGGGCTCCACGTCCGGATTTTCAGCGTCGGATGACTACTCGGCCTGGCTGAACTCATCATCTGAATAGCCATCGATCGATTCAGATAAACGCTTGCCCTGATTCGTGATGTCGTTTCTAGGCTGCAACGCTGTGGATTAAACCGGACATCTCTAGTCCGCAGCACATTACTGAGTTCCGGAACGTAGATTCTTTAGCCATCTGCATCGCTTTCGTATCCCACATGAAATCCCTTGTAAGCCTTCTTTGTCAGCTTTCTTCTTTTCTCTTTCGGAATATGCCCAAAGCATTCTGTTCCAAAAACGCGGAGATACTTTATTGACGGGTTTGGCTTTCCAGTCCACAGTTCGTACGGCGTCTTTCCAGGAATTCGTGTTGGTGCAGAGCTATTCAAAATATAGGTCGTCATGTTTACCGCTTCCGCCTATATCTTCGGTGGTAGTCCAAGCTTAGAATGTAACATGGCTCTTACCGTTTTCCATGATCGTTTGATTCTCTTTCTCATTATTTCATCAGGTAATATGCGACCCGTATGCCGGAAATCTCGTCCTTAAAGAGAAGATAGTAGCGCTTGCTCTTCATTGATGACGTGGTGACGGTCCCCAGAGGTCGGAATAAATTATTTCACTACGCTTAATTCAATTGGATCCCAGAATGTAACGGCTGCTCTACCATGATGTCAAGTCTATACCGACTTTCAAACTGTTCCAGCGGACGGAGACTTTTCTTGCCCTTGATATTCTCGTAGAGACCGCACGATGTTGCCGTGGCTTTAAACTCAAAATTTGAATTTCGCTTCATGGCACACTTTAGAGAGAAAACTTCACATGCCAAATCGCTGATACGCCAGTTACTGCGGATGACTTCTCGGCAGAGCATATCCCTGATTCAGAACACTATTTTGATGTCTCCTTCGCCGTCTGCTGTCATCTGCGCTTTGTTTACAATATGAAGAGTTTCAGGGGTATCAAATGTTCGAGACTGGATAAACTTTGAGGCGTCATTCATAATGTGCTGTATAGCTGCAGAGTCAAAATACCAATTATTTTTTAATGTCGTGCAAATAACCAGGTCATTTTCTGCGAAGAACGTTCCACAGATCTTGTTGCCGCAACTTTTTCTGGTATTTTTCAACAATCTGTTGAAGTTTCGAACTTAGTTAACAAAGCGCGACGAAAAATGATCAAACCAAGATCATAAGAATCAAAACTGGTTTAATTTATTATAATATAAGTTACATTAAGATACCAAGCGTTAACTGAACATAATCGCACTCCGACTTGTACTTAATTAACGTGAGGGCGAGTAAAACGAACCCACATTTTAAACGAATCATAAGTACAAAAAAAGGTTTCGGAAATTCAGTTGGCATAAATTAGACATTTTGCAGACCCTAAAAACTGGCCCACAAGGGGTCGGAGTGTGCAATAACTGGTGGCTATACCGGGGAGTCGGGGTCCGGCTCTTGTAACCCACCACGGGCGGTAGCGCACTGGGAGATGTTAGCTCCGTCCAAATGGTCCTATCTCCACCTCCGACTTCGGTCCGGTGTGGTCTGGTAACTGGGCTTCGGCCCAGGCTAACGGAGAGAGGCCGGGCAAACTGGCCGCTTCGGCGGATTGAGTAGCCTGCTGTGGGGCTGCGGGCCTCCGTATGAGGGCACGGCGGACCCATCTCCCGGACTTTTGGACTCACGCCGGGATCTCCGGTGCCAGCTGTGCCGGGTTATGCGGGCTGTCGTGTGCCCGCCGTTCCCCTTTAGGAGCTCTTTCCAAAGGGCTTGGCTCTCTACCTTTCTAGGTAGGGTGTCGGCTGACGTTGCCAGAGCATCCGCTCTTATTCCCACTGCTGTGTGCGAAGTGGGGGCTGGTCGACCCATTGCTGCACCTTCTGCTGGGTTGAGTGGCTTGCGTCGAGGGTGCGACCGTCAGTAGTAGGGTTCTGCTACCCATGCTGGTTTTGTCACCTGTACCAGCTTGCGGACGCTGGCGTCGGGCATAATGATGACGGACCTCCGGTGGTGTGGTTAAAATCTTACCGGTACACCGGGCTATAAATCTGATGCATGTCCAGACCCTAAAAACTACTTTTTCTTGTTTAATAAAAAACACCAATATTTTGTCCCTAGAGAATATGTGCGTGGTCCTATTGTAATTCATTATAAAATTGCACTTGTTCTAACACTAAATTTGTAAAGGTAAAACAATGATTTGGCTCAAAACATGTTCATTTTTCACAGACAATCATTAAAATAACATGAGGCGTAAAAACATTTGGTTAGTACCAACTTGTTATTTTTAATGACCTCTTATTTCAGTGACAAAATGTACAATTTTGACCATACCAACTCCATTAAAGGTTTTCGAGTATGCTCTACAACTTACTTATTGAAAATTGTCGTCTACCACCTAGCGTTCAAAAACTACAAATTCTAAAACGATGAAAAATTTCACGATTTTTCAGAAATTCACGAATAACAACGATCTCCCCCGAGAGAGTACATACTGAAAATTCCACATTTCTAGAAGGTATAGTTTTTGAGAAAAATGTCTGGGCCGATCAAATAAAGACACCCTGTATACACAACTGTTAAAATACTAACTATTTACATAAGTGATAAGAAAAGAAAAAGTCTACTTAATTTTTTTCAACCTTATTTACCTCACTTTTAATTTTAAGTGGTAGAATCATAACATAAAATAAATATAATTAATTTTATTTTCTAAATATTTTATTAAATTAATATTGCGTAGTGTTTCAATTTCTCGAGAAAAAGGTTTATTTTCAGAGTAAAGAGACAAAATGGGATTAAGGCGATAGCGGTTCAAAATAAATTTTTTGACTTTTGTAACGGGGCCGATCACAAAATAGCGCTGACGTCAAATATTGCATTTACATCTCAAATATTGGCACTATCAAAAACGCCATTCTTTATTCAATTCTAGTACGACTTAACTTGTGTTGGGGCTTACAGCGAGAACAAAGTTGAGTGCTATCTCTCTACGGTCAATCAACACCGTTAAATTAATGTTATTTTAGAACGGTTTTCTAATAGTGTTAGCAGTGAGAATAAAGTTACCACTTTCAATTTGTGCCAGCTCTGGTTGACAGGTGCTTAAAAATGTAAATAGGGAAATTAAATGTTTTAGCTTAGAGGTCGGGGATGGTTAACTTTTATTCAATAGATAAAGCTCTCAAAATTATTCGTAAAATGTTTTGATCAAGTAATTTATAATTCTGTATTATCCGATTATTTTTTTGATAAATTTGTAAAATTAATCGGAAAAACGACGTTTTTTTCGATAAAAAGCTCAAATTTTACGAATATTACATGTGTTTTAATCATTTTCCGAAATATTAACCGGTAAATTTCTTTGATTATATTTTTTCCCGAAAAAATCAATTTAAACATGGATAATGATTAACCGTCCCCGACCTCTATTTTAGCTGTTCAGTTAGTTTTCTTCCAGCCTTTGTCTTCACTAATTTCCCCCATATACAAGTTTTCCGAGGCACTAAATAACTCTGCCCTAATTGGCATAGTTAAAGTAAGTGGCGGCTGTATCATTGCCACCTTCATTATAAAAAGGCTCCTGTTCTTAGAGATGGCCATGAATCTATCCGATTCTTCGAAAAACGCGAATTTATTGGAGCAGGGACGTACCTTTGGGGGGGGGGGGAGGCTCCCCCACAAAGCTTTGTAGAGTTGGCAAATCGAGGTGGACTTGGCAAAATGAAAATTATGAAACATGTTTGTTAATTAAAAAACTACTAAATCGATTGTAATATTCCAAAAATATGTAATGTATTTAACCATAAGTCTATAATATTGTGGCCTAATCTAAACGTTGTGGAAAAGCTAACAAGAAACTCTTTTGTCTGAGCCTCTGAGGCAAAAAAAAGACGAAGTAGTCGTATGTGCCGATGGTAGAGGGGACTCGCCGGGGTTTTCAGCTAAGTATGGCTTATACAACATAATGAATGCCCAATCGAAGAAAATTTTGCACTTCGAAGGTTTTTTATACTTAAATCACTGTTACCTGTTATGAAATACTAGGGGCCTCTATTATTTTAAATTATAGTCTACAGAGGTAAAGAGTTCAAATAAAATGGAATTAGAGGGTCTTGTTAGATGTCTTAAATTTTTTAAAGACAATATTGTTGAATTAAAAAAAAATAGTTTCAGATTGACATTTTGGTATAATAGCCTATTTTAAAAAAAACCATCCCCACATTATTCACGAGTTTGACAACTGGCATGTTGAAAATAGTAAGCAACTGTATAATAAATATAATCAGAAGTTAATGAACTTCTGATATTATTTCAATAGAATGAATTTAAATTTTCCTAGATATAAAAAAAATTATTGGCCATAGGAAACACTAAAGGATTAGACTTATTATTACATTGGGTGCAGTCTATTGTAAATCACACACTCTAAGAAAAATTGGTACATTACTACGCCGAAAGGGGTGCTTAACTACACCGTCTAGGGAGCTTGACCACACCATTTAGGGAACGGTACTACTCCGTTAAGGGTGCCTTACTGCGCCGTTTGGGGTGCTTAACTACACCGATAAGGATATCCCAAAACGCCGTTAAGGGTGCCTTACTGCGCTGTTTGGGGTGCCTTACTGCGCTGTTTGGGATGCTTAACTACACCGTCTAGGGAGCTTCACCACACCGTTAAGGATGTCCTAATACACCGTTAAGGATGTCCTAATACGCCGTTAAGGGTGCCTTACTGCGCCGTTTGGGGTGCTTAACTACACCGTCTAGGGGACTTGATCATTTTTAGGAATAACGAAACTTTTTGCCTATACTGTAAATGTTCGTTTTTTTAATAAAGCTACAATTTGTACAGTAGTATTTGTTTTATTTAGAGAGATTTCGGAATTTAAACACCGATAATTTTTTATAATGACCAAAAATCTTTTTTAAGCCATTAGTTTGTTTCGTTCCAAAAAAGTAAGAGTTTTCGCCAAAGTATTCCAAGTTAAAAATCCAGAACGCAGAGAACCAAACTAATATAGCCGACATTATGTCCTCTACATTTTTACTCGGTCAACATACAAAATATGCTTTTTGCTATTTAAAATAGAGTTTCCTACAAAAATTATGATAGGTTCATTAGGTACATTTGAAATGTCTTTCTCGTTAAAAAACATTCTTGTGTATTTTTCATTTACAATACTTGGTAACGTTGTAAATGATTTTCCTTTTTTTTCTGTTTTATGTTTCAGCCATTTCATTTTTTGATTTGGTTTTCGTTTTTCTTCTAAGCTTAGTGGAATACGAGCTCGGCGATTAATTTAAATTTGAAGTCGAAGGAACTGATGTATTGGAACTTGAATTTGTTGGATTTGAAGATATATTTTCATTTGTAGACACAGAAGAATTGTTTAAATTTTCGTTTTCTTTCTGTGAGGAAAAACTTGACTCTTTCTCCTTAGACGTGTCACTTCCGCAGATCGTTTCGTCTTCAAATTCATCATGTTCGCGTTTTGGACCCCAAATAATTCTTGCACACTCTACTTTCTTGTTATTTTTTACCGTCCTCCTATAGTTTTTGAATTTGTTTTGTACACGTTTCGACCATTTGGCCTTCAAAATACCAAAAATAAAGAACTTATTCGAATTTTACTTAAAGCAAGCAATTCTTTTTTCAAAAACCATTCGGCAATTTCAATTGAAATTCGAAACTTTACAACAAATATATGGAAAGTTATTGAGGCTGTAAAATTCACGAATTATCATTTGTTAGACAGATACAATTTCGGAAATAAGTCTTATGTGCCACTAAAGTATGGCTGTTTTACCAATATAAATTACTTTTGAATACGTAAAATAAACTCTTTTAGAGAAGATAAGAAATAAAAGTTTCATTTCGAATATCTGCATAACGTTTTTTTATCTAAATATATCACATATACATGTATACGCGGAGTATATTATTTAGCACTGTTTTTTTTCTCCAAAAATATTTTAACTTTTATCACGTAATATTTATTGGGCAGCTGAAGTTTAATTTGTAAAATTAGGAAAATATCAAAATAAATTCAATGACTTTGTCAACTGAAGGATGTTGGTAAATGTTACAATGAGAATGTTGTAACGCAACTAAAATACGGGCAAATTACGTCCGATTATGGCCCTTTTTAATGAGGTCATGGGATCAAGGCCACTGGCCACCACCGTCCTACACAATCTAGTCCGGCCACATGTTATAAAGGTATTAAAGTAGATTTTAAACCTTTTTTACACCATTGGAAAACGATGTGTACACCTTACACTCTAAAAATAGGTGTATACATGGTGTTCAAATGGTCTAAGAAAGATGAAAAATCTTTTTTTACACCTTTAACGTTATCTAGTAACACCAAAATAATTTATTGAACGACAAGTGTTCTTTTTCTTTTAAATGTACACCATTTAGGGTGTTGAAAAGGTGTATATGATAAATAAAAAAACACCCCAATAATTTATTGAACGAAAGGTGCCCTTTAAATTACTTTCAAATGGACACCATTTAAGATGTTGCAAAGGTGTTAAATAGATAACGTTCAAGGTGTTAAAATAGATTTTAAACCTTTTTTACATCATTGGAAAACCATGTATACACTTTCTTTTAAAAACGTTGATGATGTATTTTCATTAAACACATTTTCAACACCTTAAATGGTGTTTAGTTGAAAGACAAAGAACACTTTGTTTAATAAATTATTTGGGTGTTAATAGATAACGTTCAAGGTGTGATTTAATAGATTTAACACCTTTCTTAGACCATTCGAACATCATGTATACACCTTCTTTTAAAAATGTTGATGATGTATTTTCGTGACCAAGATTAGGTTGCCCATGTGTTTCATGACCTAAATTGGGTTGCCCATGTGTTTCGCGACTTAAATTGGGTTGCACATGTGTTTCGTGACCTAAATTGGGTTGCCCATGTGTTTCATGACCGATGGATAATTAAGTCGTTGGCTGTGATATACTGTCTAACCTTTACTTAAAAATAAACTAAGACTAAAATTTATCCCATTGGTTGTGAGATTTTGAAAAAAAAAAAAAACAGGTATTTAGAATTTATTCTTATAAGTTTCTATAAATATTTATGAAACTAGTAATCACGTGTCCAATAAGTGGTACTAACAATATATATAGACAAGATAGCGGTCTGGCGTCAGAGCATCTCACTAAAGCGTTGAGGTTCTCCCCATGTGTTGAGTTACATCTCAATTGAGATTTTTGATGGCGGCCAGTAGAGACAAGTTGGGTACCGATTTAGTCGGGCTTTTTAGGTCCAAAATTGTATAATTTTTGCGGGTCAGGCTTTTTTCGTTGAAAGAAATCGTGACCCGGTCGGGACGTGCTCATTTTAAATCGGATCGGGCAATACGTTTCTTTGGTTTGTGCAATTTAGCGGTGTTATCGGCATTGGCAGCATTGTAAGCATTTACTGGTTCTATAATTTCAGTCGGGTCGGGCCGGGTTTATTCGGGTCGGATCGGGCCGGGTAAAATTTATTTAGATTTTTTTTCGGGTCGGCTCGAATCGTCTCTAGCGGCCAGCCAAGCATTTTTTAATTACGCGCAAAATCTTACATTCGACCTATACTTGAAGTCATTGTTACCTTCAACCTCTACGAAAGGCGGGGAGTTTTCGGCCTCCGCTGGAAATATAGTGTAGTGTTTATTGTGGTGATTATTAAGTACTAAAGGCATTTAGTAATAATATAATAAACATCTTTTATTCGTTAGTTATATATTCACATGACCGGTACAAAACTACGCCGTCTTCATTGTCTGCAGATCTATATCATGTTTTTTATCTGACCTTATCTTCGGTAGATGTCGCGAGAGTTCTGAGACATACAAATTATAGCGGTAAAATTTAAAAACACAATAGTACAGATTACACAAACATTATAAATTTTAGATACAGATCATTACATCTCCCCTTTCTTTTGAAGACAAGAATGATCTAGTTTCGGGTTTTACACAAAATCACATTTCGGTGATTAGTCGTTCAGGAACTATGTGGTGTTGTCGAAGGTTATATCGTCCAGGTTGATGAGTCGAAAGACGACCGGTTGGAATGTTTTTGGGCGTGGTTACGGATGAAGAGGGTGTTTCGCTTCGGTTTGTCGATTCTAGAGGAGTAAGTTTGATGCTGGTTTGCGCATCGTGACCTTTGGTATCATCCACCAAAGTAGATTTGGGTGTAATGGGTTTGTAAAACGATGAATTACTAGTTATTGAGTGGTCATTTCTTACGGCAGTAACCATCGACCCATTGATAGCAGTTACTGTGTATGGATCCGGATAAAAAAATGGTGACATTTTGTGAGAACGATTGATCTTAACCAATACCTGATCTCCAAGGTGTAATTGATTATATCGGACTGGTTTTTTGGTGTCGTGATATGCTTTTATTCGCTCCTTGGAGGATCGGTCGGCATCTTGCAATGCGGTAGCGTGAACAGGCAGTGGTGCCGGTATAGTAGGTAATTTGGTTTTGACCGTTCGCGAAAACATGAGCTCTGACGGTGGGATTCCAGTGGTACCATGAGGGGTATCGCGATAGCTGGATAGAAATCGTTGTAATTCATTTTTCCAATCTGTGCCCGCGACGTCAGCGGCACGAATTGTTTTGTTTATTGACACCATGAACCTTTCAGCGGAGCCATTGGCCTGTGGCCAACGTGGCGTTATTTTACGCTGATGAACCCCGAGATTGGAGAGGTAGTGTGAGAAATCCTTTGCGTTAAAGGGAGGGCCGTTATCTGATTTAATTATGTCCGGAAGACCGAAAATTGAGAAGATTCTATTCAAAATTTTAGTGTTCGGCTCCACTGACGTTGATGAGACAGTTTCAGCGATGGGAAAACGTGTATGTTCATCCATCATTACTAGTATATACTGTCCGTTTTTTGAACGGGCCCAAATGATCAACTGCAACAAGGGACCAAGGTTTATCAGGTAGCGGGGTCATTCGTAGAGGTTCTTTTACAGAGTACGGTGTTGCAGCAAGGCAAGGAACGCATGACGGAACCACCTGGTCAACAAGTACATCCATCCTTGGAAACCAAACTTTGGTCCTTAGGAGTTCAGCTTTACTGGTTTGGGTCAAGATAGCACCAAGTCCAGTAGGACTAGCGTCCACGTAGATAGTCGTTTGTTTAGATGAATCAAAATAGGACAAGATCGTGTCGTTGGCAAGATGATGTCGTAGCAGTCGCAAAGAGGAGTCGTGGTCCTTGGTCCAAACCCACTCTGAATCTTTCTTTGTTAACTTCCGTAATGGAAGAGTGACGTCTGAAAAGTTGGGAATAAAGCGTGAGCAATATGTTGCTAAGCCCAAGAGACTTCTTATCTCATCGGGTGTTTTAGGTACGTCGAGGTGTTGGAGCGACTTTACTTTGGAGGGATGGACAGAGACACCTGACTGCTGAAATACGTGGCCATAAAACTCGAGTTCGGTTGAGCGGAACTCACATTTTGCGAGGTTGAGCGTGATGTTTTTATCCACTAGTCGACATAATAGTTGATCAAGGGTTTTGTCATGGTCCGAGAAGTCACGCCCGTAAACCAAGATATCATCCGAAATGTTTAGAGAGCCATTTATATCTTGAATAATACAGTAGATGGTATGATGGAAAATTTCTGCCGCCGAACTGACGCCAAAACTTAATCGTTTATAACGATATAAGCCCCGATGGGTACTGAAAGTCGTGATATCTCGTGACGATTCATCAAGCACCAACTGGTGATACCCTTTATTAAGGTCCAATTTGGAAAACACAGTGGCAAAATTTAACTTATGTATTACGTCCTCTATTGTAGGCATGACATGGCGAACACGAATTAAAGCTGTATTTGCGAGTCTCATGTCGACGCATAAACGGAGTTTGGTGATTTTCGGTGATTCCGTAGAGTTGTTTGTGTCTTCAGGGTTTGATATTAGACCTTGAGATGTCGGTGGTGATCGTTTTATTGCTGTGCCCTTGACGACCAAAACAATTGGGGAAACCCATGAACTTTGCCCTGTTACTTGTTCAATAACATCATTTTTCAGTATTTGGTCTATTTCTTCGTCCAGAGCCTGGCGCAAGTGAAAATTGATATGTCGATGTCGTTGGGCTGCTGGTTATTGGTTTTGATTGTAGCCCCGAATTGTCCGAGTAACTTGAGAGGTTTTGTGGAGCCATAGGGATATATTTTCAATGAAGAGGGTTCCAAGATAGGTTTATTCTTTATATTTTGGTAGGTTTGATCGTTTAACAGGTTGACGCTCGCTCCGGTGTCCATTAGAAGGGTGACTTAATTATCCCCAACAGTAACTTCAAGCAGAGGTAAGGAGTTGATAGATTGATTATTGCTACAAGATAATGTGAACCAAAACTCGGTATCATCGTCATCGTCAGTGACCTTAGGAGCGGTTAACAAATTCACTTTTGTCTTCTGGTGGCGTTTAAAATGTTGGGTATTCTTCTTCATAGGATTAGAACTAGGTACGGTTGGCGCTGCATTTGAGCGGCAAACTTTTCTAAAATGGTTTAGCTTACCACAGTTTTGGCAAGTCTTCCCTTTAGCTGGGCACGGATACTTCGCATGAAGGTATGAACCCCCGCACAAACCACAGGTAGTGGGTTGCTTCGATTTGCTATGGAACATGTCAGGTTGACGAGATTGGTTGAAACGCGATGTGGTTGATTTAGAAGACTGATTCGATCGATTTCCCAAATAATGCGTTACTTCCTGGTGCGAAGAAGCATTGGGGTTAGTTTTTTCGATGGTTGAGGCGTGCGATTCAGACAGTTCCATTAAACGGCCTTTTTCCAGAAGTTGAGTGAGACTTATGGATTGGTTTTCAAAAGCAGCTCGTCGAAGCTTCTTTGATTTGCAGGTTTGCACAATATGGTGTTTGAGTTATATGTCTAAGTCAGAAAAAGCGCAATAGCTAGATAAAGATCGCAGACGAACGTGATAGTCATCCACAGACTCATCATCACGCTGTCTAGCCTCTCTGAACTTGAACACTTCAAAAGCAACGTTCTGTTTCGGTGCGAAATGAGAAGTCAATAGCGCTTAATTAAGCCGCAGCGTAGGTATGCGTGGTCTCATTCCCCGGTAAAGCGTAGAAAATGTCCTGAACCGAGTCACCGACGCAATGCAACAATAAAGCCTTTTGCCTAGAATCATCAAACTTGATTGTCCACTTTTTCCATGCAGCGTTGAGAATAGCGGCGTCCGTCCCGATTTCGAATGGTACAATGGCAGGCAGAGATAACGCCATTGTTAGGACGAAAAGATAGCCCTTGGTCGGTAGTAAAGATCAAACCAAGAGGAAAATACCCGTTGTGGTGGGAAGCAGCTCCGTCGCCAATTGTAGTGTTTATTGTGGTGATTATTAAGTACTAAAGGCATTTAGTAATAATATAATAAACATCTTTTATTCGTTAGTTAAAGGTACCTTACATATTCCAAGTGCAAACATATATGTTTGCACTTGGAATATGTAAGGTACCTTTTACATCGTGAACATTTCTTAATATACTCGAAATCAATGTTACCTGTGACAACTAAAGCGGTCGGCATTTAATAAACATCCAAGTAGTTTCATTATCTGATCAATAGATGTCCTCAGGTCTCTTCCGTTTTTGAAAGGCGTAATTTTCATATAAGAGCACTCACAGATCAAAATTTCACAACTTACGGACTTTGCACTAAAGCTCGCGCAGGAAAATCATCAAGGAAATTTGCATCGAAAATTATACGTTTTCTGTTCAATCGTTAGTCCTCAGTTGCAAAATCTTTTAAAACAGCGTTGTAATGATCTTTCTAATGTAGAATCCGATGCTATTACGAATGACGGTGGTTGTGGTACTTTCGTCACGGTGTATGAAAATACTAAGCCCTTTATAGCTTTTGCTTAATATTATTGGCAGACAATAAATGTTACCTAACTCTAACAAAGTTACATTTGACATACATGAATTTAATTAGCGAACTATATGTAATGATCTGTATCTAAAATCTATAATGTTTGTGTAATCTGTACTATTGTATTTTTAAATTTTACCGCTATAATTTGTATGTCTCGGAACTCTCGCGACATCTACCGAAGATAAGGTCAGATAAAAAACATGATATAGATCTGCAGACAATGAAGATGACATAGTTTTGTACCGGTCATGTGAATATATATAAATTCCAGCTATTACTCTTAATGTTGTTTAAATGGAGCTTTTCAGAAATGGTTGGCACAAAATTTCACAAATATCCCAGGCTTTCTTGGCATTTTCCGGATTTCTGGCGCTAATGGCCATCCAACCTTCCTCGTTGTCGGATAAGTACTTTCCACTGACACCTTCAACTTCCTCCGAGACAGCCAAATATTCTATTGTTTCCGCTCCGCGCTCGGCGCTTTTCAGGTAGAAATACGATAGGGGTAAAATTAAGCAGAAGAAGAATATTCCGAGATTGCGTCCTATTGAGGTGAACACGGCGCCAGGGTGAACGGCGTTGACAGTCACGTCAGCGCCCAGCAGGCGTCGGTGCAACTCTTTCGTGATCAGAATGGCCAGCAACTTATTTGTTGAATATGCTAGAATGTGAGGTCTGTAGGATGTCTCCAGCTGAAGATTGTTCCAGTCCAGAACACCCAGGATATTTAGGATGGAGGAAAGCAAGACGATTCTAGATTTGTCCGTGTTCGTGAGCAGCTTCAGTAGAAGGTTTACCATCAGGAAGTGTCCGAGAGTGTTACTCGCGAACTGAACTTCGATATTTTCCTCTGTCAATTCTCGTCTACCTGCAAGCGTTATTATTTTGTTAAAAATTGAACCTAATGGTATGCTTTATTAAGATTTTAATTGCACAAATGTACACTCTTTCGTAAGAACTGACTTAATGTTGACGTCATTCCCGCGTTGCATATGAGTATATCCAGACGGGCCTCCGTCCTGATGATATTTTCGCAGAAGGCCACGACGGACTTCATGGAACTCAAATCCACCAAAGACACCAGCACGTTGGGATTCCCTGTCGAGGCCACGATGTCGGCCCTGGCCTCGTTGGCCTTCTTTTCGTTTCTGCAGGCCAGGACCACTCGGGCCCCTCTAAGGGCCAGCTTCCTCGCCGCCTCCAAGCCCAGGCCAGAGTTGGCGCCAGTCACGATGGCCGTCTTTCCATCCAGCCGACGCTTGCTGCGACATCGTCCTTCCGTGACCTTGAGATAAGCCTTGAGAAGGAGTGCGAGAATGACAATTACGAAAACCAAAACAGCAGCCATCACCTGAAAAATGTGCATTAAATAGAGTCACAATTTGATTTACAATTATAACAATCGAAACGTATATATTGGAGATCTACAGAGTGAGTTTAAAGAACTGTTCACTAGGAGAAATGATGCGTGTGTTGGATAAGTTTTGAAAAATAAACAAATGCTGCATTAATTATACTTAGGAAGAGTGGCTATGTATCACGGCCGAAGATTCCCTCAATACAAAGGGAGGGGGGGACGTCACCGTTTTTTTTTAATAGCAACATATTCGAATTTTTACTTTTTATTCATCTATTGTTCAAGTTTACTAAAATCAGATGAGCCCAGATGGTGACGCTGCCTGATTACATATGGAATTTCTCCAAATTTATTTTACTTACGTGGTTTCATACGTAGACACCACTGGCGAAAATTGTTTACTTCGTGAACTTTCAAGATTTATCACACAACACAAGCTTTCGAAATTAATTACTTTTTGGAACGAGCGGCTTTAGCGTCATCCCACTGCGGAGCTTTCATAAAAAACGAAATAAAATCTCTGGGATACGTCATAGTAGCCGCCCCACTCTTTGACGACCGGTGAAATTACGCCACCCTCTGGGATGAAACAGGAATTGTTGTCGATAAAAGAGGTACCCTATAAAATTCATTTTACGATAAATAGGTAGACGTCGAGAATTGAGGCCACTTGACCCTGAAAAAAGTCATTCCAATCCTGCTTCTTGTTGATTCCTCAACGAATTCTTGATTTTTTAGCGCAGAGAGAAAAACAAGGTATGGACGCAATAATACCTCTAAAAGTAACTGGTCTTTGTGGGCAAGAAAGTCAGTGACATTGACGATGTTTGACAAGGAGTTCTCCTTGCCGAATTCAATATTTTTTATTCGAAAAGGAAACACGCATACAAGGTTGGTTAGTTAAGCTTTAAGGTTTTATTAACGCACTTTTTGAATAAATACTTTTAAATTGCACAAATATGAAATATTTATTGATTCTTTAGTTATTTTGTATATATACTCCAAAACCGCGGCGGCTATAGAGTTTAATTAGACCTTGTTAACATTGTTAGCTTACACCTGTGTAAGTTAACAATGATTTCCACAAAAGTTAGTCCCATTTTAAACTTTTACAAATTTTACCTTGGGGCCCTACAAATAACCTTATTATGCTTCTTTCGGGGCAGGGCTTAAATTGATTTGCAGGGACGTACCTTGGGGGGGGGGGGCAGGCCCCCCCCCCCAAAAGTTTTGTAGAGTTGGCAAATCGAGGTGGACTTGGCAAAATGAAAATTATGAAACATGTTAGTTAATTAAAAAAACTCCTAAATCGATAGTAAACAAATCATTTAGAATTTCCCAGCAATTTACTTCCCTAAAGTCATTAACTATGTTTGAGATTTCTATGTAGTTGTTTCTCCTTATGTATAACTTTCAAGGCCTAATTTCTACGCTAGGCAGCTAGTGTGTCGGAACTTTAGTTCAGCATTGTGGTAAAACCTTTTTAAATAGTCATTTTTCCTACAGCACCTTATAAAATTGAAAGGCAGATAGACGCGTGATAGAGAATATCGGTTGTTCGTTATTAAAACTCGGAACAACTCCTTCTGCGTTGAGTTTGCAAGTTCTCTCCCCACTGGTTTAAGGTGTTTTCCCCCGAGATCTTCGGTTTCCCCTTCCATAAAAACTTGTTGAGGTTAACGGTAATAGTTAGTGTAGGGAGCTGTTGGCTCGCATGGCTTGCAGGGCTTGCCACCACCCTCCTACGCATTGTAACCCGGCCACCTGAATTAAAAAGGCTTTAAAAGTCACTCGATGACTTAGGCCTAGGGTGGTGCCTTGGGTATTAGCCTAGCTGATTATTATTATTATTATTATTTCAGTGTTCATTTTCTACGTTAAATTTGGCAATCTGTATAAAATTTATAAAAATAGTTTTAATTTCTATAGTGGATGTTACAGGTTTTTTTTAGGGAATATTGTAGTGATATTCTTTAGGAAAGTGAAAATTTCACAAGCCAATATTCCTAAAGTTGCGTTGGATAAAGATAACGTGTGATCATATGGTGTGATACAGTGTCGGTTGTTCTTACGTTAATATTTCAGTATAAGTGTTTGAATTGTTTATGTTATATTTCGGTATGAATAATTCCATTTATTCAAAGCAGTTCAGTTAAACAACAACTAGTATTCGTCAGGATGAAATGTATCTATTTTTTACTACAGCGGGTTACACGACGAGAAAATAGTAAGCGGGTTTGATGGGATTTTTAAATTGCTGTAACATCGTTCAATCTCGGTTTTCTTCTTCGTGTATCTCCTTTATATATAAAGAGAGTACGCAAATGCTTCACTCAATATAACTAGAAGCCGAGCCGTTTTCGCCATTGAATTGGGAATAGTCCCGCTAGAATGACATAGGCGCGTTCGGTAGTCGTGGTTTCGCGAAACACATTCTGAAATTTCCAGTCGGCGCACTCAGGCGTCAACTCTATCATTATAGTATATAGCTCCCGCCGCTAACAGCGGATGGCGCCACCGATTATAATTTTAATGAAACATTTAAATTGAAATCTACCGTAACAATCCAAACTTAGACGACTTGACAAACTTTGATTTTTACTTGGCAAATTTCACTTACCTCCCCCCCCCCCCCCCAAACGTACTCTCTTCGGTACGCCCCACAGTGTGCTGGGAGACCAAATTTGCGGCCAAAAATCCACAGCGTATCTACCTATAATATTTATACATATTTCGCTTTGTTTTAGTGAGATGAGTTCGAAAATGTTACTCTGGAGACGATAGTGCCACCTGGTGGCTACTTCGCCTACAGGTGGCGCTACATACTAGTCGGCTGTCCCATGGCAAAACCTTTTAACTAACACGATCGTAAATTTGAGATATTTGACTTTTTCAAAACCTAAGTTATAAGATTTTAACGTGGTTTTTAATGCAAAAATTATAAAATCCAAAACCATTTTTTAAGCCATAAATAGTTAAATATTTATGACTTTTACCTGAATCTTTTACAGTACTTTTGTACATGCCTTAGTAATGCTGATGCGTAAAAATCTAATTTTTCACAAATTTGTTGGTTATAAGGTTTTGCCATGGGGCAGCCGAAGTGCTTTTGATATATCATAAGTAGAATTTTAAACGAAGTTAGAGTCTATTTGAATGTAATTAACCCTTTCAAAAATTCTGATTTAGGTTGAAAACCACTGAAAGGACCCCGCACACGGCCTATGGAAAAAAAAACTTTCGGCCAATTTTGTTGAAATTTAAAAATTATGTACTACCGACCACGGTGAACTAATATACGTTTGGATCATTGAACAAAAATTATTTGTTTTGCTGCTAGGTACCTTCGAAAAAACCGATTTTGCCATTGAAAAACATACTGGTAAGTTTCCACGATTACTTTCATCTAGTTTAAAAAAATTCTTTCTTCACGAGTCCGACGTTACAATATATTGATTAAAACGTTACACAGCCTATGATATTGACTATTTTTCAGACCATTTTTGAATAACACATCCAAAATGAATTTTAAGGCTAAAGCTGGGTACGTGACAATTGCTTAAGTGATTAGACGTTAGTAAAGAGTTTAATAGTAGTATTTCTTTTAATTATTTTCCTACTTAGATTTAGTCTTTTACTTAATAGTAACTGCCATCCACCTTTTCTTCCCCCTAATCATTGGCTTCAGTTCAGTTCACCCCCTGAAAGATTACTGGCTTCGCTCTAGTCTAATCAGAGTTTCATCGTCGCGTGTTTTGTTTCAATTAAATGTTGTTACAAAGTCTTGAAATAACTAATTAATAATAATTATTACTGTTATTTTAAATGTAAATATAATTTAAACATCACTAAAGCTGTTATAAAATATTTTCGTACTTTAAAAATTATATATTAATTATCAATACTTAAAAAAAGAATGCAGATGGCGCTACTAATGGGCTCTATTGCTAAGGCGCAAAAAGTGCGAATTTTTAAGAAAAAAATTCTACAATTCATAGATAGATGGCACGTCGAGCGCCATAATTATTTTGGTCGCGGGCTTGCAGTTCGTAACCATCCCCATACATCGCTTTTGAATTCTAAGTTGTGTAGATAAACCATGGTCATTATAACTAGACGAACATTTTAAAAAATACTGAAGAAGTTTTTTAAAACGCAAACGAATAAAAAATTTGCTTAAAATAAAGTCAATGATTCACCGCAGACTTTTGTTAAATAGACCAGCATTTTCAAACGTGCCTAGGAAGATATTTGTACAGTATTTCTAAAACGGTTAAACCCCGCAGATGAGCTTAACGAAATTCTAAGTCTTTTTGGGTATACTACTAATTCAACTGAGAAAGAAAACATTCAACGTCAAATTAGGCTTTTAAAACCGAAATTCAAAAAAAAATGGAGTGATAGACAGAGAAAGATTTTTTCGCGGCTAATGAAAAGTGGTTGAATGTTCATTTACATTTTGAAGTCGAGGAGGCGCTTGAAGGGGAGGAGATCCGCTCTAAGGGTCGACCAGAAGTATCGTGGGAAGAAGGTTCGATTCGTTCTAAACGTCGTCTTGTAACTGAACTCCAAGATCAAATACGTTTAGAACCAATTGCGAAAATTTCAAAAGCTGTCGCCAAGGTAGCCGAAGATCAAGGTAATTCAGGGCTTGCTTACGTTTTAAATGAGTCAATGAAGAGCCCAAACCGAACAAACAAAATAGCCGAAAATTTGAGAAAGTGCCATGGTGCGTGTACGACAAACACTTTGTCTTCTTACACTCCAGACGAAGCGCTAGCTCTTTTAATAGATGGCGATATTTCCGTAAACCTGTACAAAATTTTAAGGAAAGGTGCTATTAGTCGCGGATTTGAATTATACCCTTCTTATACATTGGTAGCTCAAGCGAAAAAAAAAATGTTATCCTCAAGGATCCACGATGGTCAGTGAGACTCGTATAGCGGTTTCTCTTAACTATCTACTGCACCATACCGCTAAAAGAATTATCGAAATACAGCGTGAAGTATTGAACCAATATGCTAAGTCTATGTCAATGAAAATTCTCGATTTGGTTTTGGTTTGCTCCTGGGGTTTTGACGGCAGTACAGGCCAATCAATATACAAGCAAATCCACACTGGTAATGCACCTTTTGATCTTAATTCTTTGCTAGCGACCACTGTCACTCCACTTCAGCTAAAATCGTTAGACGTAGTACTATGGCAAAACCCTGCGCCTCAGTCGGTTCGCTACTGTCGACCTCTTTCTTTGAAGTTCTTGAAGGAATGTAAAGAAACTATACTGGCTGAAAAAAAATCAGTGGACTCGGAAATAGCAAATCTTCAAGAATTGACCTGTGACAAAGAACTTGAATTAAACTTACCTACTAAAGTCAACTTTCACATGAGCTGTACCGTGATTGATGGAAAAGTATTAAGTATTTTGACTAATACTAAATCTCAGCTAACGTGCCCTATTTGTGGTGCTCAACCACAAATGTTCAACAACCTTGAAAACTCTTCTGTCAGGTTTAAACCAAACCCCGAGAATTTGCAATATGGCATTAGTCCACTTCACGCGTGGATACGGTTTTTTGAATTTTGCTTACATCTTGGGTACAGGAATTTTCCAGCGTTATATTGTTGGAGGGTTGAGGGAACCGAAAAAAATATATATATGCCCAAAGAAAAGAAGGTGTTCAAACTAGGTTTCTGAAAGAAATGGGATTAAGGGTAGATTTTCCTAAATCTGGAGGCAGTGGAACAACAAATGACGGCAATACTCACAGAATAGCTTTCAGCGACAAGTATCGAAATTTATTTGCAGAAATCCTTAACTTAGAAAAGTGGCTAATAGATGACCTTTTTGTTATACTGTCCACAATTTCCTGTGGTCTACCTATTCATCCTCAACTCTTTGACCAATTCTGTCAAAACGTCGCTAAGAAGTACGTCGCGAATTACTCTTGGTACTACATGCCGGTTACTTTACACAAGGTGTTGATACATGGAGGAGACATAATTCTAAATTCAACTGTACCAGTAGGCATGCTGAGCGAACAAGCTGGCGAGTCTAGAAATAAATTATATCGCCAATATAGAGAATTTCACGCTATGAAGTGTAGTAGCGTCGCTAATTTATTAGACGTTTTCAATAGATCTTTGGAATCATCTGACCCAGTCATCTCGAATTATTCGTTGGGATTACGTCTCAAGAAGATGAAGAAATTAAATTTACCTCAAGGAGTACGCCAATTGTTGGCTGAGCCACAAACAAATGTTCATACAACAGAAAATATTGAAGAGAGCTTTGATGTTTTGGATAATTTAGAATTAGACTCAAACGAATAAATTTATTTTTGATTTTCGTGTGAAATTGTAATTTGTCAATTTGCCTTTATTATTTATGGAAGACCCCCTTCATTTTCAAGAACTTTACTCGTTACTTTGAAAATTAATTGCTTAAAAGTTCCACGAGATACCAATCTGAAAATTTCAAAATGTGCTGAGAAAATACTGGACAATTTTTCTACGAAATTTGTAGCTGCGCATTCGCGTGCGATTTTGAAATATTTAGGGTTAAGTTGGCCGGAAAGGTCAAATTTCAGTGGTTTTCAACCTAAATCAGAATTTTTGAAACGTTCAAATAGACTCTAACTTCGTTTAAAATTCTACTTATGATAGGTTTATGATATATCAAAAGCCCTAGTATGTAGCGCCACCTGTAGGTGAAGTAGCCACCAGGTGGCGCTATCGCCTCCAGAGTAACATTTTCGAACTCCTCTCACCAAACCAAAGCGAAATATATATAAATGTTATAGGTAGATACGCTGTGGATTTTTGGCCGCAAATTTGGTCTCCCAGAACACTGTGCGCCCCGGCCCTGCTCTCAAGTAAAAAATAAAGTAAGCTGTAGACTGCGTACTAGGGCTGTGCTAGTACTCGAGGTTTTTTTAGGTATAGAAAATTTATACATACTCGGGTACTCGAATACGCCTTGCTGAACTCGTCGGGTTATTATTTTTCCCGTAATGTTCGGGTACTCGACAATTTGACGAGTATTTGATTAATTTGTGTTTCCGCCATAATTATTTCAACGCGACGCTCTCTGATATTACTATATTAGAATTGTTCCGAAAGAGAGGGAAAGGGGAGCGAGTGAAACAATGATTGAACGGTAAAAACAGCACCGTAACCAGCCTCAAAATTTGATTAGGGCACTAGTAGGGCACTGTTTTTAGTGGCGTAGTATGAGCGAGCGAGGCGCTCCGCAATATATATTTTTAAATTGATGAAAATTATAATGTTTTAGTCTCAATGGGCAGTCGATCAGAGCTTGTAACGAGTGACGGACGCCCCGTTTGTGTTAGATTTACATTTACTGCAAGTTCATAATAATTTTTCGAGTAAAGAAATATACCCTCTATGGGGATATGCTTCCCAAAACTGAATAAATTAGGTACGCGGCATACGCACCTTGTGTTATAGCATGTTTGAGAACTGATAAATTAAATTTTCGCCTCCGTAATAACTATGAAATTCAAATTTCAGACTAGATATCACAATTTAATCCTTTTCAAAAGTACATCATTTACTTTTTACACTGCTGGTTTTCTAGTTTTTTCTTTAAAAATAGAAAGGAATTGGTCAAAAGTAACTTTTTGTGTAATGTCTTTTTCCACAGCGAGTAATGTTAAATCGCACAGACGATCTGGTTGCATTGATTGCCGTTCCGGGCTTAATATTCTGGTCAACGTCGAGAATGTTCCCTCGCATACTGCTGTTGATGAGCCAAATGCAAGGGCTGCACAGAAAATTTGGTACAACATAGGAAAAGCATCCTGATTGAAAAATTAGTTATAGTTCTTAAATTGCCTACTTTCATTGTTGACACTTACTTTACATTCTTGGAGGGCTGAGCAAACAAATTGTAATTTTCTTTCACCGTGAGCTACGTTCTTTAGAATGTAGGCGTGAGCTAGTACTATTTCTCTGCTTAAGTGGTTTTGGTTCAAGTTTAAAAGATCAGCTATCGCCGAGAGTTTATGAATATCCAAAAATGACGGGGATTTTGGTACAAGAGAAGCAAAAGCTACAGAGAAAGTTTTATTTATCTCAGAAAACCTCGCAATCATTTCTGAAGTCACAGAATCTATAATACTGTAAAACATTCTTTTCATTGCACTTTCCAAAGAAATATCAGAATCGGCGCATGATTCCTGACCAACTGAACACGTGACGATACTGTTTGAAAATTTTGTATTCATTTTCCGTTCACGTTTTTTAGGAATTGTAGATTTCGATTTAACTGATGGACTGAGAGTTTCAGCATGGCGCCACATTTCAATAAACTTTTCATCTTTTCGAAATTCCATTAAAGAAGTCATAGTCACTTCGATTAACTTTAGCCCAGTGAGTAAGTCGCAATCATTGCTTTGTAGGTGTTTATTTGCTGGCGCAAGTAGCTCTGCAAAAAAAAAAAATTATTGGCATCGATCCAAGGAGCAATACTAGTATCCTACTTCCTGTATAAGCGATTAAGCGTACCCAAAATATGTTTCGTCAGAAGAGCTAAAAAAGCAAATTCGATTTTTTTCATCATCTGTGGCTTCAACAATAGTATCCCCAGAAAGAGAGCGTTCATTTGATAATTCTTCTAGGACTGATAATATTTCATGACAATTTTCAACAATTGTAGCAACCGTTTCTAAATGCCCAGTCCAACGATGTTCTAAAAGTCTTTTCAGTGATTTGCCTAATTAATAGTTAACTTTTAAATATGTGATTAAAGAGAAAAATTAGAAGTTAATTTACTACCAGTGTATCTTTCAGCAACGCTAAATTTCCGAAACAAATTGTACAAACAGTTACAAAAATCGAAGAATTGTTTAAATTTCGGCTCCAATTTAAATGCATTTACAATGACCAAGTGTAACTGATGGTTAAAACAATGCGCATATGGAATATGTCGTTTTAACTTTGTAGTTATTAAGGCTTGAACACCACCACGAGCCCCAGACATGACTAAAATAAATTTGAATTCGAGATAACTTCTGACATACTGACATAAGGTAAATTGGGGATTAATCTATAAATAAAAGTAGGGGTGTGCAAATACCGTTTTATAGAGATAAAATCGAATATAAAATATTTTTTTCGAAGCACGTCAAATACCAAATCGAGTACTTAAAACGTAAAATAATTTGGTCGAATATTTGTAGGGTAAAATTCAAAGCCAATTAACTGATCAAGTACCAAATAGCATTACGAGTATCAAATAGTTCGACGTATTTGATTTCAATTTTTACTTGCAAATATACTAAACCAAAAGTATAATTTAACCCCTTTCGCTAAGAAGTTTTAATACGTAGAGTAGGGACGTGCAAGGTACTCTTTATATTTTACTTGCCGCTGTGGTCTAAGCAGGTGTCAGATTTAAGACATAGTTCGTTATTTTCATCACGTAATCTTTTGATTGTCTGGAAACTCAGCAAATTAGAAAAATACCCGCGGTTATTCTACCAGTTTGAAAACGATTAAAAAATACCAAATACCTTTTCCGAATATTCGACTATTTGGTCAGGAAAAACGAATATTCGCAAACTTTTTCAAGCGCTATTCGATTCGACGAATCGAATATTCGATTTGGTATTCGATCGAATTATTTGGTCTCACCCAATATTTTGCACACCCCTTAATAAAAGGGTAGTTACCTGACGCTCCATCGTAGCATTGGCTAACCATTTTATTGACGTCAATTTTGTGGGTTTGAAGTACTTCTAATATTCGTTCTGAGGTGTATTCAGCATTAAGCTCATTCAAATAGACAACTTCCAGTAAATTTTCACGTGGTTGACTATTCTCTACGTATCTGAGAACTATGCAAAAATCTTCGTTTCCTAAGACGAAAACAAATAACGATAAATGGAAGGATCCGCAGATGTGAAGGCATCAGAAAGTTACGTGGCACGAGTTTAGTTTATTCAAAATTATTTCGTTTTTATCTACCCTGCTTTAATGAAATTTTTTGTCTTTCCCAAAATTCCTACTCTCGTGTAAAGAGACTTAAGAGTTATGAATTTGCAAAATTAGTTCTCACCTGATTTGTCTCTAGTTCCATCACATTTAATGGTGAAGTATCCAGGTTCTAAAGAACAAATGGTTTTGGCTACAGTAGACTTAACGCAATTGTGCACACAATAAATTCGTTTTGAACAATCGGAGAACGATAATTATCGTTTTTAGGAATGGTTTGACAAATTATGGCTAGCTCAGGATCACGTTTTAAAATGTATTCAAAAAGACTAAGAAAAAGGCCTGCTAATTTTTCACCAAGATGTTCTGAGCTTCCACAACCACGTTGCGGTAATTCGTGCTCAACCAGAAACTGTATTACTTCAAAAACAGCTTTTAAATAATACTGATTCTTTTGAATTTGTACGTCAACTAGTTGTCTAGCAATGTTAGTAGATTTATTTTCGCGAGCTATATGCTCTTACCAACTTAGGAATGCTCCTGTGTGATTTTTAGAATGCATGTGTTGCTGAAATCCTCCATTTGATTCTAAGGCATTTTTACAGTTTGTAAAGCCATTACCCTAGTAGCACAGTCCTTCCGTTTTGGAGTTGGAAAAGGAGTCGGGGTTGGTTTAGAGTCCACTTGGTGATTTGAAAAAGAAATTTCGTTTTGGGGTTGGGAAAGCGAAGTAGGGTTGTAAAGGAGTCGTAGTGGATGGTTTTTGAGTCGGTGCCCGAAATATAGAAATTTAATAATATCGTTAATTTGTTTAAGAATTTGAACAGTATTAAAACCGACTGAAATGGTCTTAAAACTTCTTAAAACATATTACTTATATGTTTATCAGTTCACTTTTAAATATATAACTATATTGAAATAAAATTATACTTATATAATTAAAAATATGAAATAATGTTAAAAATATCTCTATAGGTCATTATTTGCGAACAAAAATGTTGTGGCACGATTTCACCATCGTCTGTTTTTACAGCAACTCCATCGGGGTGATTCAGATTTCCAACACTGCAGGCCTGGAGGCCTACTTACCAAATAGGTTTCCACGTTTAAATTTAATTTTAAGAGTGAGTAAATTAAATATCCTCAAAATTCTTTTAAAAATTAATTTATTGATTTTATAAGTAGTATTAATATAAAATTTCATATTTAGATTAAAATAAATCGACTTATCTAGATGGCGACACAAGTACTATTTTCTGCGAACGAAATCGATATTACAAAAGAATAACAAAATGAATAAAAAAGATTGTTCCAAGGAATATATAGTCTTTGTAAATTCTAGTCTTTGGATTGTTGAAAGCGCCACAATTTCCCCAAAAAGGTAAAGAATGGGCGATTGTGCAAATTTCAAACTGTATATTAATAAATCGTTAATTTTTTTATAGACTCCATTGGCAAATATATTTCAAAGAGTTGGTCGAATACTCCTGAGTGTTACCCAAACTCGTCAGTTTATCTGCAAAAAAGTATGGTTTAATGGAAAAAATATTTAATTTTTATAGCACAAAAAATGTCGTTAACACCACAGACTTCAAGTTCAAAAGAGAATATTAAGACGGGGAAGAAATCTGTTTCAAAGAATTGGTCACAAACTCCTCCCTCAAGCTCGTCACTTTCACTGCGAAAAAGTGGGTTAGCATCATCTGATAGTCACCAAGCTTCGCCAAAATGTAACTATTGAAAAACAACATTGAAAGTATATGGTTTGGAGAAAAAATATTATATTTCATAGCACCAAAGACTTATATTTCAAAAGAGAAGACGGGAAAGAAATCTGACACACTCATCGCTTGTAAAAAAAACCAAGAACGGACAGAAATCTACTGACAAATGTAGAGGTTCACTATCTACTACCTTATATAAAAAAACGTTGCCGTCCAAAAGTACAAAATTATCTAAAGATATAAATGAAAAAAATACTAGCAAAACCAATAAAGAAACTACTCAGACCCAAGAAAATTTAGACCAAACAAGTGTAGCAAGACATTCAAGACCTGTGTTCTCTGCGTTGTTTCCAAATGAGCAAAATGTGAATAATCAAACAGTGCGTTTATCAAGTGAGCTTACAAGGTCAAATTTGGATAGTGAAATAGATAATTTCTCTAAGGATCAAAGAAGTTTGATTTTCGATAATGAAGCTGATGATCGGAGAACAACAGCAGAGCATAGAATTCCAAATGACTATGGAAGAGCCACCCCTCATCGTAACAAGTCTTATTGGGATACCATACATGTACGATCAGTTCAATCAAAGGATGATCAAAGAAGTCAGTATGATTTTTTTAGTCTAAGCAGAGGACATTCTGTATTTCTTAATAAAACTATTCTGAAGTTTTAACTTTGAAATAAATTCTTGTGGGCTTTACAATAGTAATTTTGAATGAACTTCTTATGGGCTTATATACAATACAGTTAATACTGTATTTTTGATAAAATTATTTAATATTTTTTTATTTTAAACGTTGGGTAACCTATGGTTTAAGCGTTGGCAAAAGTCACTACCGAATCTCAAACAACTGCTGGACAGATGCTGGCGAAGTATTGGCTATCAATTTTTTCCAAATTTAAAACGACTCTAAAAACAGTGGTTGGCCAGGTAGGACATTTCTTCCTGTAAAATCAGAGTAGAACCAACACTATTGGCCAACAGCAAAACCAACCCGGTTGGGCCACCCTTTATGTGCTACTAGGGTAAGTACAAACTTATGGTCAACTCTCTCTTGAGTTAATGGAAATTTTCTACATGGAAAACAAAAGCAAGCGTCTAGTGAGACAGAATATTCTAACCAATCTCTGTCAACAAACCACGATTTATTGAAGCTTCTTAGTTTGGCACCAAATAATTTTCTAGGATAAGTTGCTAATTTTGGCTGCATTTGGAGATTTCACACCTAAATCATGTGGCTCAACAATGTCCAAAAGCTCGTCATCGACTACGAAATCGCTATTTATTTCATTGGCCACACTGTTGCTAGACTTTGACAATATTCGAAGATCGATGCATTATTGTTTTGAATATCAATAGTTTCGTCACAGTCTCGTCGTATGTCCCGCGTTACAGAATTCTCAGATACAGGAACAGAGCTCGGCCCAAGCAAAGATAATTTAAACTCGTACCGATAGCGTTTACCCACTTCCCGGTTTAACTCAGAAAAAATTCCCTACATGATTTGCGCCTTACCGCAACCGATGGAGCCCGATTTTTCTGAGGTCACTTGCCGGAAAATGGTAAACGCTTCGTAACAAAACCGTCAATGGGAAAGCTCTCAGTATTCGAATCTAGCGTACGAGTTTAAATATACTCGTCAAAGGCTTAATACCAATTTTAGTTTTAGACTCTGCCATACATTTCAGTCAAGATTTGTATTTAAAGCAAGTGTCGGCTCGACGTCCAGTAGCTCTTTTTTCAACAGATGTCTCTAGCATCGACAACAAAACAAGATAGTTAAGCTATATTTTGACCCAAAAGGCGATAATTATAGGTACCCCTCGCGTTGATTGGATCGTTTGTAAATTGGTCAATAACATAAATTAAAGCAATTATAAACAATATTTTTACATGGGATTTATAATTTAGGCTAAAGCCAACTAAATAGAGCATAATTTGTCTAAATATAACACTCTACAATGGCTCTTTGACTACGTTATCATTTGGCTATTTTGAATTTAGCTTCCTTTGTCATTAGTAGATGGCACCACGGTCTCCAGTAAAGTAGCTTTTTTTTTCTAAGAATCTGATAGATTCATGGCCATCCTTAATAACAGGGGCCTTTTCATAATACAGGTGGCAATGATAGAGCCGACAGTTGCTTTAAAAGAAAAAAAAAACAATATTAATGTAAAACATTTTCCTACCTGAAGTGATAAATTCTTGGATTATTGCACAGTTTTGCACTTAGAGGATACGCATCACACGCTGCATAAACACTGTTACGAACTTTCGTGGGGTAGGTAAACGCCGTTTTACTCGCATGATACAAATATATTGGTATATAAGGTGTAACGATGAAGAGAGATCTGTAGTGTAGACTATGGTTGGGATGGCTCGACAAATATTTAACATTTATAGTTATTCATATTTTTATAAATGTATTTGTTTATACTGCTAATCGATAATTTTTAAACGAAAAAATTAAATATTCTGATATTAAAATAGAAAGGCCTTCAACTGAAAAACTATAATGATCACCAAAATATCTGGGTAGGGCATTTTCCTCAGATTTAAATTTCATCTCAAATTATAGGTAGGGCACTTCAAATTCCAGGTAGGGCACGGCCCGAGTGCCCCCCCCCCTGGTTACGGCCCTGGGTAAAAACCATTTACCCCCCTTTCCATGACCTCTAGAGAAAGTACAGTTGACATTCGACAATCGTTCCGTAGTGCGATTGCGCAATTTTGAAATTCCTCCTTCGACTAGTGTTAAGTTTTAGTTTTGGTTTTGGTTTTGAGCGTACATTTGTACTTTTTAATAAGTTTTAAAGTTTTTAGTACGAAAATACTTTTTGGATTTATTTAATCATTGTCACGCTAATAGACGGTAAAATAAATGGGGGTGGAATTTTAAACCGTCATTGCCACTTAAAAACTGGACACTAGCCAGGGAGGGAACACCGGATTGGTTGGTATTGGAGCATGCGCAGAGACCAATTTTTAACTGTCGCCGAGTAACAATTATCTAATTCGTGATTCTTCGTAGAGCACGTGGCGCCATCTAAGTATACTGACCGTTATATTTCGGGAATAAAAGCTAGACAAACTGGTTGTTTAACTGTAAATTTACCTATAACTTGAATTCTTTAAATTAAAATACAAATAATTAATTGATATCAATCGTAATAGACGTGAAAAACGGTTGAAATGACTTAAGTGACAATTAAAGTCGCGAAGTGGGGAGGCTGGCAGCCATGCTGTCACGAAACTTTCCCCCTTTTTTCCTACCCCAAAATTCAAAAACCCTTCAGAGGCTGGGAGCCGTTGGAATTTATTTTACCGTCTATTATATTGAAATACGAACCTTCCGGTTTCCCTCTATGTTGAAGAAGATTGGAAGCGATAAAGATATGCGATGTGTAAACAAAGAAAAAAATCTTTTTATTGTGTAAATATATTTTTTAAAGCATATTCTATTTGTCGCACCGATAACGTTTTTTCTTCCATGTTTTTTTAATGGTTACATTTTCAGTATAAAAACAGCCATGCAAAATATAACCTTGCTTCAGTTCGTATTATGTTTCATCTTAAATAAACTTGATTTATCGTTTTAAAATGTTGACTCCGTCTTAATTCATTTTCATCTTGTGTGGAAGCTGCTATTATCATTGAAGCGTAAAAACTTCAATACTCTATCATGTACAAAAACGAGGATCTCGGAGCTTCAGAAATCTTAAAAACTATAGGGGTATGATTTCAAAGAATTGAAACAGATAGATACCTAGCCTATGGTCCTTTTAACAGGCCCGTACATGGGGGGTGGCGCCAGGGTATGCTCAGCGCCCCCAAATGAGTACGTGAGCATCCTCAATTATATTAAAAATTAATAAAAACTGATATAACATAACATCTGTTACATGCATTTTTGTATATACAATGTATTTAAATATTTTAATGAAATATTCAAAGAAATCGAAATTTATAGTTTAAAAAATAACACAATAAACCAAATGTTGGTATATTTACTAATTTCATAGGTGGGGAGATAAAAATGACTCCAGGCATTGGCACCCCCGAAAAGAATTTGAGCGCCCCCGAGTTTTGGCGGCTGTGTACGGGCCTGCCTTTTAATATACGGTAAAAACATAAAAGAGCCTAACGGTTCCACAAAATAAACAGTTCTATTAATTCCCCGACAATCCCAACCCATATCAAAGTAGCGACACCTTTCCCAAATCAAATTAAACCTCGACTATCTTACGTTATACAAGTCTATAAACATTTATCTACAACGCCTAGCCAAAGCCATATAATTTGTTGAATAGTACTTATCACAAGTGTTGTCGGTACCGCCTGCCGAGATGTCACCTCCAGAAATGGAAATTGAAAAGTTAGGGAAGTTGACCACAGAGGAAGACTAGGAGGCCTTGGAGATGGCAGTGTCGTGAGACGATTCCAACCGCGAGACGACTTGCGTTCGCACATAGCTCGAACTACATTGATTGATAGAGCACTAACTTTATTTCGTTGAAGAAAGAGTTCGGATTTAAATCAGGAAACTTTGTTGATCTTTCACTCTCGGACCCCGTCAGAATCTTATTTCTTGCTTACTCTCGGACCTACCTCTCCACCTTTTTTGCCTGAGTTCCCGGATTTTGATGTCCCAGGACATCCGAGATCTTCAGTGTCACGTGTAGGTACCCTGTGGGCGACCAGGGCCGGACTTAGAGATCCTGGGCCCATAGGCAGATAAGGAGTCTGGGTCCCCTTTTCACGCGCTGCATTTACTATTATCCCTGGAACTAGGCTGTGCCTGAATTTCCCTGATTCAGCCTAGAAGTCTGAGCTCTACGGTTATATTACTAAATAAAAGCTCTTAACAATCGTCGACAAAATACGCGATAATTATGCAACATTGCGATTTAAGGCGGCGTCCGTAAACTGCGAGGCGGAAAATTTGGTTATTTTAAAACTATCTTCTACCTAGGAATTTCTCCAATGTAAATTACGATTGATATTATAGATTTATGCCTTCGAATACAGTAATTACCAATCGCTGACCCTAGGTGGAGTTATCACTACCCAATCCAAATATTGCTGCAATCTGCATTCTATGTGACAATTAGTTTAAATTTACGATGGACGCTACGAATATTTTGAAAGTTTATCACGGAAATGGCTTTATGGCTTATATTTCATGGCCTGACACTTGCCTTGCCAACTATCCCTAATTATTCCTAACCCACCAAAATATAATACCCCAAAAATGTTTCTAAATAAGTTCGCAAATTCTATAACACAATAAACGAAAAATGTCTAAAATAGCAATCGGGGTCTTTATACGAACCTTCAACGACTTGAACAAAAATTCCGAAACTTATATTTACTCAAAAATAGTTTTTTTCCCTTTTTTATTCCAAAATCAAGACTCTTATAACATTTGCGTACAAAGTTCAGCAAGGATGTATCTTACATTCTAATGATATTCTAAAAGGGGAAAAAATACTATTTTTGAGAAAATTTAAATTTCGAATTTTTTTTAAACATTTTATTTTTCCAGACCAAAAACCGCCCAAGTCTTGGCTAGATTTGGGCTATATTAAAGAATTTTTTTTATCATAGATAAACGTCAATGGTTGCCGAACTAACAGAGATCGCAACGATTTTTCACCGTAATTACATTATATGACTTCTTGTCTACCCATACTGAAAAGATCTACGAAATTGGCTAGCATCGTTTGGAGTTAGAGCCAGTCAAAGATGACTGATTTTGTGCATTTTGAGATGGTTTTCGTTTTGTATCGTTATTTATATGTGAAACATCGCCATCAAAAAATACTACGTGATATGAATAGCTTAATCTATCCAATGTAAAAGTCAAAATTATTCAAAACGCAATAGGAAGCTAACTTGGCCGCTAGGGGTCGCATGAAAAAAATATGTACAAATATTTGTTATATTTATTCAAATTTAATAAAACGCAAGTGTTAAGAGTTTCCAGTTTTTAAATAGAACCATAAATTCAATTTACAGCGCAAATAATTAAAAACCTTCGCCGCGTAACCTAAAGCAACCTAATTAAGCTCATCAATTTAAACAAATCGAACATAAAATTAACCTGACCTATAACCTAAACTAAATCTATCATAACTTGCAAACTTAAATTTAAGCTGAACTTACCTAAGCTGTATCCATCATAAGTTACGTTAGGTCAGACTTTTTTCCAACTAGTACTCAAACTCGAATAATAAAATTGTCATAAAAATTGTTAATTCGAATACTCGACTACTCGATTAAGCTTGCTCACTTGAGAGTCACTTTGGAGATTCTTCGTCGGGAGTTCATGATGGCGTTGTTATACTCTTTACTTTATCAACTATTAATTATTGTTTAATTAATTAAATTTTATTAAAAATGAATTACAAATAGTTAATTGTCTGGCCAAAGTAAAACTAGGCTCCAACTCAAATGGCTTACATAAAATAATTTATCCAACCCAACTTAAGCTAAGCTAACCAAAAACCTAAAAAACTGATTTATAAGTGATATCAAGAGCTCGATAACATTTCTTAGAAATATAGTTCCTAAATGCACCGATAGTCGTTTCTTATGGTGTAATAAATTTTTTTTCAATAACAGAAAGATACTACATGTCTTTAAATGAAATATATATAGACGTTTTCTGATAGAAAGCTATCAAGTAGTTGAAGGCTAGTGCTATCGTAACGTGCAATGCGGAACACTGACTTTCGGTTTGCTAATCGCAGTACAAAAAATCTATTCCAAACAAAGATTTACCCTTGCCTGACTTTTGACTGTAAGGTAGAAGGTATGATTTTATGCGGAAGAAAAGGCTGACATAAATGATCGCACATTTCCCAAAACCTTTTCCCGTTTTTGGGATTCGTGCCTTTTTTGGATGTTAAACCTTCGACATTATCGGAAAGGTACTTGCCACTGACGCCGTCCAATTCCTCAGAGACGGCCGCGTATTCCAGCGTCTCAGCTCCACGCGAAGCACTTTTCAGCCAAAAATATACCAATGGAACTATGATTCCGTTGTACAAGAAGCCACCGTTACGAGCTATATTGGTGTACACTCCACCCGGATGCACCGCATTCACCGTCACTCCGGTTCCCAGAAGACGCCGGTGTAACTCTTTCATCATCAAGATGTCCAATAACTTGTTTGTATTGTAAACTAGCAGTGGATATCTGACTGATGCCTCCAGTTGAAGGTTGTTCCAATCCAAGACACCGAAGAGGTGAAGTATAGAGGACACTATTACGATTCTGGAATCCGATGTGTTCTGGAGCAACTGCAGCAAGAGTTTAGTCATCAAGAAGTGTCCCAGAACGTTGCTAGCGAACTGAACTTCTATATTTTCTTCGGTCACTTCTCGCTTTCCTGTTGAATATTTTTAAAACATATAAGTCGTTGATGTCAAAGTAAGGACTCTGCTTAAGCAATTTTTTTTGTTGTAATGGGTTTTTTTTTTCATTTTAATATGTCGATAAAGAAAGCGTTCAGATGTAAATTCAATTTGAAATTATTTTTGCATGAATGCACTTATTCTTGATATTTCTAGTCATTGGACTACTGACCTGGAGAACCTGTCATTCCCGCGTTGCAGATGAGAACGTCCAGTCGGCTTTCCGTCCTGAGAATGTTTTCGCAGAAGGCCACGACGGACTTCATGGAACTCAAGTCCACCAATGACACCAGCACGTTGGGATTCCCCGTTGAGGCCACGATGTCGGCCCTGGCCTCATTGGCCTTCTTCTCGTTCCTACAGGCCAGCACCACTCGGGCCCCTCTAAGGGCCAGTTTCCTCGCCGCCTCCAAGCCCAGGCCAGAGTTGGCTCCAGTCACGATGGCCGTCTTTCCGTCTAACCTACAAGAAAATGTTTAAACCAAGCCTCGAGCCGTTATATCACAGGCCTAAAAGTGTTTAAGATGAAACACTGTGACAATGTCGTTATCTGATATTTTGTTATTTATTTTGTAGGCGCTTAAATCAGCCCATATTTCTGTTATTACTTGCACGGCCAAGCTCTGTTTATTAATAATTCCTAGCGAATTGATGAATGGTTTTATTGAACCAACGAATGCCCACAGACATTATTTGAATTGAACCCGTAAACCGTATTCAGAAGGAGAGCTTAATTTGAATCAATTGTCTTGAACAAAAATAATCTTTTGTTTCGAACTAACAAAATCTTTGATATCAACTCTGCAAACCTTCTTTTGCTGTGACATCGTCCTTCGGTTATCTTGAGGAACAACTTATACACGATTGCAACAATCAGAAATCCAAACGCAAATGTCTGCACATTAGTCATCTGAAAATGTTGAAATTTAATTTAGTACACTTGTTGCATATTCGCCTGTTAGACCTATCGCCCGAAGCACCGCCTTATTTTCCTATTAAAGCAAGTTAGTTTCTTTTGTAGTACCTGCATGGTACGATAGATGTCGCTTTCGGCAGCACTTCCAACCAAGTGAATTAGCATAGAGTAAACCATAGAGTAAACCACTCAGTGGTTTACTCTATGGTATTACCTCTAAACCAATTAACTTTTTAACCATCTCTAAAATTAGTTTAATCGTCTAATAAAAATGCACTACGCCCAGGCATTTACACTGCCTTATAGATGAAGAACTATAACACGCATAGGGAAAAGCAAAAAATCAAAGAACAAATCACTGTTAACCTGTTAAAGTTATTTGTCTGCTATGTCGATAATAACAATATTAGATAGCAGACGAAGTGTCAAAGGTTTCAAAGTGACGTCAAAAAAAGCTCATTTTAATTGGTTGAATTTAAAATAATTGTATATCACAGGCAAATGATACACCCAAAAACGAACACAAACCCGAAAAATGTTGTGTGTTGGTCTCCCAAAACCTGTACCAACGTTTGCTGTTCACACTTCTTAATTTACTGACAATAGGCGCTTCAATAAATGCCACTATCTTTTTCTCTCACCCCCCCCCCCCCCACGAGTAAACGAATAAAATTAAAAATAGTCACTTGTTTAGGTTAGTTTTATAATTTCTTGAATTAAATGAAATCCAGCTGAAGTGAAAAACATACTTTATTTTTGTCTCTACATGCGTTCTCTTTCAACTCTCTCTCTCTCAGCCAATTCAAAAACGTACTTTAGACCGTGGTTTGGCTGACCTTGACGTGGCGAGGGACATGTTATACAAATTACGGTTTTTTTAACTAAAGTTATGTTTAACAATTCCTTTTCTTATATTCATATAAAGGTTTAAATGCAAACAAAATAAACAAACTAAAATAAAATACAACCAGTTTTATTTATAAGGCTAAAATAGCCCTTTATAAAATGTTCGTTACGGTAAGAGGGGGAAGGAAAACTGCTTTTGCAAGGATGATTTAGATAAACTTTATATTTATTACTCCTTATTTTTACCCTCGCTAGTCATAAAAGGAGAGTAATTAAATATTTCAAATAACGAAAAAATTAGCACGGTTTCGATGAACTAAACGGCTTACCATTTCATTGACTGTTATTTAGTATTTAAAATAAATTAAAATCAGTTTGAACTCCTAAGTTACTGAGCCTAACCCGGGCTCCGTGAAAATTTTTGGGGAAATCTTACCGGAAAATGCAAAAAGTACAGCCAACTTTTTGTTTAGTGCTATCGAAATTGGTGGTGGGTGACGTAGAAAAAAACAGTGAAAGCACGTAGAAATATTTTATGGAAAGGCCTATTGTTTTTTTTTCTTTCAGGAGGCGCGTGCGAAATTGAACTAAATATTAAGCAGCGCGGGTTTTTTTAATACTAGTATGTCCTGGCTCTCTGTATTACTACTTCTAGGCAAATCACTGAACAGGTTTTATTTTAGCGTCTTTTAGTGGGACAAATTCAATCTTAGGCGACTTTCCATAAAAAAGGTGTAAAATTTCTGATCATTTTATCGGTTTATTGTTAATATTTGAAGTGTTAAATTGATGTGCAGTGTCAAGCCCAGTTCACACTTTACAATTAATTGGGCCACTTAACTGTATCCAACTAAGAAAATTGTATAGTGTGAACAGAAAAAGTGGGAACAATTGTTACAATTTGTCTGTTCACACTATACAATTATCTTGCTTACAATAAGTTGGATACAGTTAAGTGGCCCAAATAATTGTATAATGTGAACTGGACTTAACTGTCATCATAAAACAGATAGGAGTCAGTCCACGCGTAGGATCAGGTAAATTGATGCTAGAATGTAACGGCCCCAAGATTAATCCTTGCGGAACGGAAGAATAGACACTTAAATAAAACCTGTACAGAGATTTTCCTAGAAGTAGTAATACCAAGAATGTATATATTTACACCTAGGGAGAATGTCTATGTCGAGACGGCTTTTAGCCTTTCTCTCAATCCACCCGTTGGTCCCCCCAGTACGCTCCTCCACTTAAAATAAAACGAATAGTCCCGGTATTTCATTGACTGCTTAAAATTTACGTCACCTAACGCGATGGTAATCAAACGCCGGTGACGTTTTGTCTTTCCCCCCGCGCGAGACGGGGGAAAGGCGTTCAACGTGCCCGGCGATTGTCGCAACATAATCATTCTTCCTAAATATAAATAAATACATTCTTAGTAATACCGAGAGCCGGGACTTGTAAAAGCGTTATATTTTAAAGCGTGGTTTAATATTTCAATATAGAAGGGATTGTTCAATTTTGCAAGCGCCCCTTAAAAGTATCAACTGCGCGCGCTATCAGGTTTAGCCTTACAAATAAAAATAACATAAACACGTGACTTTTTTATTCGGTAGGCGAAAATTATTCTCTTACACCGGGACGAAAAGTGTATACTGCTTACTCATTTGCTATATATTCGCGTTCCAATTTTTCTCCAACATTTGGTGTTTCAATTTTTACCTCTCCTCGGTGACTCGCGCATGCGCGTATGGGAGGAATGAAAAAGCTATTGTTAAATATATAATGAACTATCGACAGAGATTAGAGGTAAGAGGCGATAATTAGATAATTCGTTACTCTTTTCAGACCAATAAAAGGAGTAATAGATATCGATAACGACAAAGCCAAAGATTTCACCAACGGGTGAATTATAGCCGATATCATAATTTTTAAGAGCCTATGACTAACATCAGTTCCCTAGGTCTATCCGCTCAAATCAGGATTCGGCCAGGGTCCCGAAGTAGTATTTAACCTGTGGTAAATAACGTTATGGTATAAAATGGGAAAAGTGGTAAGTAATTGTAAATAACGTTATGGTATAAACTGGAAAAAGTGGTAAATAATGTTATGGTATAAAATGGGGAAAATGGTAAATAACGTTATGGTATAAAATGGGAAAAGTGGTAAATAATGTGGTAAATAACGTTATGGTATAAAATGGGAAAAGTGGTAAATAATAATAAATAAAGTTATGGTATAAAATGGGAAAAGTGATAAATAATTGTAAATAACGTTGTGGTATAAAATGGGAAAAGTGGTAAATAATGGCAAATACCGTTATGGTATAAAAGGGGGAAATGGTAAATAACGTTATGGTATAAAATGGGAAAAGTGGTAAATAATGGTAACTAACGTTAAGGTATAAAATGGGAAAAGTGATAAATAATTGTAAATAACGTTATGGTATTAACTGGAAAAAGTGGTAAATAATGGTAAATAACGTTGTGGTATAAAATGGGAAAAATGGTAAATAACGTTATGGTATAAAATTGGGAAAAGTGGTAAATAATGGGGTAAATAACGTTATGGTATAAAATGGGAGAAGTGATAAATAATTGTAATTAACGTTGTGGTATAAAATGGGAAAAGTAATAAATAATTGTAACTAACGTTATGGTATAAACTGGGAAAAGTGGTAAATAATGATAAATAAAGTTATGCTATGAAATGGGAAAAGTGGTAAATAATTTTAAATAACGTTATATTATAAAATGGGGAAAATGGTAACTAACGTTAAGGTATAAAATGGGAAAAGTGATAAATAATTGTAAATAATGTTATGGTATTAACTGGAAAAAGTGGTAAATAATGGTAAATAACGTTATGGTATAAAATGGGAAAAATGGTAAATAACGTTATGGTATAAAATTGGGAAAAGTGGTAAATAACGTTATGGTATAAAATGGGAGAAGTGATAAATAATTGTAATTAACGTTGTCGTATAAAATGGGAAAAGTGATAAATAATTGTAACTAACGTTGTGGTATAAAATGGGAAAAGTGATAAATAATTGTAAATAACGTTGTGGTATAAAATGGGAAAAGTGATAAATAATGATAAATAACGTTATGATATAAAATGGGAAAAGTGGTAAATAATGGTAAATAACGTTATGGTATAAAATGGGAAAAATGGTAAATAACGTTATGGTATAAAATGGGAAAAGTGGTAAATAATGTGGAAAATAACGTTATGGTATAAAATGGGAAAAGTGGTAAATAATGTGGAAAATAACGTTATGGTATAAAATGGGAAAAGTGGTAAATAATGGTAAATTAAGTTATGGTATAAATTGGGAAAAGTGGTAAATTATGGTAAATAACGTTGCGGTATAAAATGGGAAGAGTGGTATAAAATGGTAAATAACGTTATGGTATAAAATGGGAAAAGTGGTAAATAATGGTAAATAACGTTATGCTATAAAATGGGAAAAGTGGTAAATTATGGTAAATAACGTTATGGTATAAAATGGGAAAAGTGGTAAAAAATGGTAAATAACGTTATGGTATAAAATGGGAAAAGTGGTAAATAATGGTAAATAACGTTATGGTATAAAATGGGAAAAGTGGTAAATAATGGTAAATAACGTTATGCTATAAAATGGGAAAAGTCGTAAATATTGGTTGATAATGGTAAATAATATATTTTTTACCTACATTTATAACAGAGATAAAACCTTTAAGATATAGAACAAACTTGTAGAGTAATTAAAATAGAGCTTGAGGTCTTCTAAAGTTGATATATTCCTTTTTTGAAATATTTTCTTGAGTTCACATATTAATATACAATATAAACCAATATTTACCATATTTATTATTTGTTAACAGTATGCACAATATTCGAAACAAGATGTCCCGGACATTTAAGTACATACAATCCCCCCGGTGTATATTTAATTTTAAATAATAAATTGAAATTTGAAAAAAAATCCAATCATCTTGTACATTGGAAATAAGGTAGCGAAACGCGAGAGCGTTAATATAAATTAATTTTTAGTCGTGTTGTTTGTCGGAAACCTTTCCTGGAAAATGACCGAGGCCTTTTTTCCGTAAAATTTTCCGTATTTTTCTGAAAAAATTAAAAATACGTTTTCATTCCACGATTAGTCCAATTTATTGTTTGCAAATTTAAATAAAGCAGCGTTTTCGCCTAATTTTTTCGAATCTAAAAGTAAAACTAAACCTCTAAACTAGTTTAAACTGATTAACAATGTAACACTATTAATGTTTTGTAGTATGTTTACTGTTATTAGACGTTTTATATCGATAAATAGTTAACAAAATTAAAAACCCTAAAAAAGTATTTATATTTCTATTTTTAACTTTTCCGCAATTTTCTGCATTTTTTTTCCAGAAAATTAACAACTCTAATTTTCAGACAAACCGCATTTCTCGAGTGACCTAGTTTTGAAAATAAGGTGGCGCGAACGCGTTAATTTAAATTGATTTTCAAACAAACCGAATTTTTCGAGTCACCTGGTTTTGGAAATAAGGTGTCGCGAACTCGTTAATTTAAATTGATTTTCAAACAAACCGAATTTTCCGAGTCACCTGGTTTTGGAAATAAGGTAGCGAAAAACTAACGAATTGTTTTTGAAGGTGAATGGCGCATGTATCAATTGGTATTAAATTAAATATCACAATAGGGCGTACGCGGGTCAGTTGGTCCCGCGAATTGGACAGAAACCTCAATTAAAATTTCTTAAAGCAACCGAAAACGTAGTTCATAAATAATAATTACTAACTAAAATATAATTTACGACAAAGTCGGTCTTAATTTAAAAAGTTATGTTCATTTGAAGTCGAAAATCGGTAGAAATTAAATGGCCAACAATGACCAAAATGGGCAAATGCCCCACTTCCGGGGCCCCGATCTCACAAATGTTAGCAATGCCGGCGAGGATATGATATTTGCAAATGATTGACGTGTCAGCGGTGGACACCATACGTGAAACTAATACACACAAAAACAGTGGTATATTTGGAACACTGGATCCGGCGAACTGATGCTACTTTAATAGATGTCATTAAAAATCCTAGCTATTGCAACAGGACACTGCAATTGAGTATTCAATACTCTAAATGAATAGACATTTTGTTAGTATTACTGTCCTTTTTTCATATAAATCAACACCCACAATTGATCAGACATTCGTATAAATCCCCTTACGTAACAACGTACTCTACATAAAAACGTTTTAAAAAATTTTGGAATCAACTTGAAAATCCCTAAATTTATACCGGAATTTTAAAAAATTGAATCACCACGAGCATTTACCTCATTAGTTAATGAAATAACCCTCCTATTTATCTTACCCTCAAAACAGTTATTTAAAAACTGAGTAAACTTTCAATATTTAATTGATCCTGAAAGCATTTTCAATATATTTTTCGAATAATAGATATATATGGAAAAATCAATTCTACTAGTCGTTTAGTTATACAAAAACTATACTATTCTAGCCATTCTATTCTTAAAAACATATACCGAAATCAAAACATTTTATCTACCTAATAAATCATACTAGTAGCATTCAGAAATCCATTCAATGGAAGACAACATGGTAACAACTAAGTAAACTTACCTGTGGGATCTTCTGTGGATGCTCGTGTCGAAATATTTTCCTTGTAATCACGATTGAAAAATCAGGTATCCAATTTGAAAAATAGAAACAAAGATATTACGCGTTTTGGTGGTTGGACTAGAGATCATTTCTTAGGAGAAAGAAAGTTTCAGTTTGTAATAAAACGTCTCGCGAACAAGGTCGTTTTTAACAGTCGAATTTATTTCGATGGATAAAATATTACAATAATTTTTCCTGATCGTCTCTGAAAATGACCAAAGGGTTTTTGGCCGCTTCATTTGGGAGTATAATCTCAAGGATAAAAAGTTTAAAAGAATTTAATTATCAACGACAGCTAAAGTATGTGCATTTTACACTAACGTAAGAAAGTTTTTAAGGTCGTTTAATCGCGCTAAAAAACAGGTTTTACGTTTGACGTTGCAGTAATGATGTTTGAAAGAACGGGTAGGGAAAAAGAACATTTTTATAATGTTTTTCAAAGTAACCATTACGTGACACGCTATAGGGTAAATCCATGTCAAATCACCCGATTTCAAGAAAAGTCAGTTTCGATTTCGTTTAAACTTTAACCACTTATTGTATAGACCTTTTGAGCAGGAAAGCCAAATTTTAAGCTCTGAAATCGAAGTATTTTTGAAGATACGATTTTTTTAAATAACCTTGCAAGTAGTAGAGTGTTTTGACAAGTACAATTTTGTCATTTTTGAGCCTTGATATCTAAAGATCGGTTAATATCACGTTGGTGCAATTTTTATAACGATTTTACTGGTGGTAAAGATAACTAAGTAATCATTATGAGGTTCGAAAATAGGGTCGTTAATTTTATAAAAATCAGCGAATGTGCCATAAAAAATCGCAATACAGGTAAACAGACCAACTTCGTCGGTCTTTAAGACATTGAAATAAATTTTTTTAAATTCATTAATCGACCTATATAGGATGAAATTAAGCCGGGGAATACAGATTTCATTATATAACATATGAAATTTTCATCTTGTGTTTCCAAGTCGTTCAAGGTCAAACGTTAAGGGCAAAACGAACCCGATTTTTAAAACTTAAAACTGAGCACTCCACGTCAAATCAACCAGGCCCATACCACTCAAGTCACCGAATTTGATTAAATTTTTTTGGCAGGTGTAGTTATGGGTAAAACTAACCCCTGTACAGCAAAAGTGCCGAAATAAGTTTATTTGGAAATTATATGATAAAATAACTGTTTTGCGATTTTCCGAAAATCCGTTGCACCCAAAGAATTAATAGCTATAACTTCAGTTCTAAGAGAGATAAAAATGTGATCAATGACTTATTTTATAGGTAATGAAATCCTTAACACACCATATTATATATTTTTTTAAATAAAAGGTTTAAAAATTTGGGAATTTGAAACTTGGAGGTAAGTTATTCGTGGATCCCCAAAATAGCTAAATTAAGGAAAATTAATTTTTGCCCCCTATCGACTAATTTCGACATAATACATTCTCTGTTCAAACATTTTCTTGGGGAATTAACGTTTAACGAAGCTACAACCAAATAACCGTATCCCCCCCCCTCCAAGCAATTTTAGATTTTAGAAGTTTTCATACTTTAATTTATTTTTCCTTCGGGTTTTATTTTTATTTACTTCATGAGATAAAAAAATTTAAATGTTATTATTTTATTACTTTTGGAATTACTATCAAAGTGTTACTGCACGGTTAGTACGGGCCTATGTAACATAATTACTCATAACTATGCCTCTATATAACATCTCTATATTCAAAATTTCAATGAGACCTTGGTTCACAGCCACCAAAGAAATCACGTACTTCCTTCCCTCCCCGCCAGACCTGGTTTTGATGACGTAAAAGCCGTCATCAATTGGAAAGTGACGTCAATCACGTCATATCCTGTGAACAAGGTCTCATTGAGAAGACGTTATTTTTGGCACACTTAGAGTAATTATGTTACATATGATAAAATGGTAAAAGAGGGTAGCTCAACATCAAAATTGGTACCAACTAGCAATATGGCCTAAAAATTCCATTTTTGGTGTCTAATAGTCCTTTAAATAACAGGTCATTAAAGCTGATTATAGAGTTTGTGCTGCTGCGACTGGACATATAACTGGTCTATGGTTTCCCTTCATACTGCCAAAGCTGATAATTTTATATTCATAAATCTGGCGGCATTTTTCAACAGGGGGCAAGACAGTCAGAGAGGGGTTTATTTATAAGCGCCTTTTTGAGGATCTGATAAGTCCGGTATAGACAACATAATTTGAGAGGGGACAAAGGTGGCAAGTGGGGCAGTTTCCCCCAAAATTTGCGACCAACGAATTGTACCGTGTTTGGTGTCGTACTGGATGGTAGCTTTCACGTTGAGTCGAGTGCTACCAACCGTTTCTGAGTTAATAACGAGTTTGCACTGAACTACTTGTTTTTTTATAAAAAGAAAAAACAAACTTAGGAATTGGGTCGAGTGTGGTATCGTTTCAGTAGTTTGTTTTAACCGCGGGTCGCTATAGGACTAATAGTTTCGGACAAAAAGTACATCCAAAATGTTTTTTTTTTTGGAAATTTCAATAACAATTGGAAGGTTATATCAAGATTTTGGCCAGGGTCAACGTATTGTTTAGTGCCGAATCGAATGGGACCAGCCGCAAGTCCTTTGGATGAATCGTTTCCCAGTTATAACGAAATATTTCGTAAAATTGGCACTTAAACCTCCAAAATGTACTCTTCCTGCGTACCGTAATGTGGTTGTAACTTTGTCAAAAGTTACTCCCTCTATGAAATTGATTTAAAAGAGAATGTATTATGATGAAGTAAGTCGATAGATATTTTGACTAAATATAGCTATTTTGTAGATAAAATTGAAATTTTTTCAAAGGTTTTAAATTTTAATTATATTAATATTATATATTATAATATTAAATAATATAATGTGTAAAAGGATTCATTACCGTTAAAATAAGTCATTGATCACGTTTTTATCTCTTTAAGAACCGAAGTTCGGGGGAAGGCAGGGGTGGGGAGCATCCATCCCGGGCGACACTCATTAACGGGCGCCAGAAATTGATTGGCGACCTTTTGATCAAGGAACAAAGTTACATTTTCGGTATTTTTAAAGCAAAAAGGGCGCCATTTTAGAGATTTTCCCAGGGCAACACAAACCCTCGCTACGGCACTGCCGAAGTTATAGCTATTAATTCTTTGGGTGCAACGGATTTTCGGAAAATCGCAAAACAGTTATTTTATCATATAACTTCCAAATAAACTTATAATCAGCACTTATTTCGGCACTTTTGCTGTACAGGGGTTAGTTTTACCCATAACTACCACTGCCCAAAAATTTAATCAAATTCGGTGACTTGAGTGGTATGGGCCTGGTTGATTTGACGTGGAGTGCTCAGTTTTAAGTTTTAAAAATCGGGTTCGTTTTGCCCTTAACGTTTGACCTTGAACGACTTGAAAACACAAGATGAAAATTTCATATGTTATATAATGAAATCTGTACTTTCAGATGGTATCAAAATTATTTAGTGTTTCAGTATCCGACATTGCCAAAACCGCGACTATTCACTACCATGATTTCCCGATTTTGATAAAAACGTTAAATTTGAACCCCTATAACTCCAAAAGTATAGTTCCGCGAGTAATTCTGGTTCCTTTTTTGTATTCCCCGGCTTAATTTCATCCTATATAGGTTGATTAATGAATTTAAAAAAAATGTATTTCGATGTCTTAAAGACCGACGAAGTTGGTCTGTTTACCTGTATTGCGATTTTTTATGGCACATTCGCTGATTTTTATAAAATTAACGACCCTATTTTCGAACCTCATAATGATTACTTAGTTATCTGTACCACCAGTAAAATCCTTATAAAAAATTACACCTACGTGATATTAACCGATCTTTAGATATCAATGCTCAAAAATGACAAAATTGTACTTGTCAAAACACTACTACTTGCAAGGTTACTTAAAAAATCATATCTTGAAAAGTACTTCGATTTCAGAGCTTAAAATTTGGCTTTCCTGCTCAAAAGGTCTATAATATAAGTGGTTAAAGTTTAAACGAAATCGAAAATGGTGCCGTGGGAGCCATCGGGTGATTTGACATGGATTTACCCTATAGACAGTGTCAGTCCTACATTATTAAGCCTAAATGATGCTTTGAGAAAAAGTACTTAATTAACTTGTTACCGTGAACTGTGAAGACTTTATTTTCAATATTTCTGACCAATCTAACAATGAAAGACCTATTTCATGAACAAATGGACTATTATAATGAAACAAAAATTAGGAAAGTCGTAATTAGACACAGTATTGAATCTGGCAGGGGTCATATCCTTTACATTACTAGCGTTTTGAAATTTTACAGATACATTTTCTTTTACATATTTGCATTTTCTTTTATATTTTTTGTTGAAGCCGGAGTCCATGCCACTGTTTCTTGATCAAAGATGGTCTCATGAGTGAATTTATATATGATGTCTCCAGTTGAAGGTAGTTCTAGTCCAAGAGTATCACGTAATGCATGGGCCAGATAAGACCACTAGTCCGTATTTGTAGTCGGTAGGTTAAACTTACATGTAGAATACTGTATCGACATGTTGAAAATTCAAATGCTTCAAAGACGCTAACACGCTGGAATTCCTCAAATGGTAGCAAACGGTTCTTATATAGGACAATGTCTCAAGGGTTTACTCTTGTAAAGTGAGCTCCACATAATGTAAACTTAGAAAAGCTTTTGTGTGAAAGAATATAAGATTTTGTCTTACGCAATCTCTACGCCCCAGGCGTATGAGCACTAATGGTGTTGAACTGCCAATGAAATGTTCAACCACACTGAAGACTTACTTTTAATGCTATTTCCATGTTTATTTTTCTTTTTACATTACTTCGTGTAGAAGTTGCGATTACATTTTCGCGAAAGACCAAACAGACCTTTAGTGGGGACAAACTCCTGACCGGTATCGGTACAACCACTCTCAGAAGTCGGTAGGTTGTGCAAGTGCCCCTATGGGCACACCATTCCACCGCCACTGAACTCTCAGTTGAGCCCTCTTCTCGACCCTGCACTTGAGCTCCTCTACGGTCAACCGTCCACCCAGCCTCGAAGCCCAGGCTACAGTTGATAGCTAGCTTTCCGTCCAATCATAATCCATAATAATGTGATAAGTTTTGAGAAAGATTGCTAGAGTGATAATTATCAAAAGTGAAACCAGCCCTGTACGTAGGGGTTTATGACTGGGACAGAGTATTGAAGAAAAGTCGCCCTGAAAAAATGTTGGATTACTTTAAAGGTTTCTGAAGATTAATAAAGAAAGGCTTGAGGTATAATTCCATCCAAGTCATATCCTGGAAAATACAAACAAATTAATATATTTGCTCAACTTTTTATATACACGCTAAAAAGGTGGCGTCAAATTTAGCCCAAAATTGTGCCTAATTTGACCAGAAATTATGGTCAGTATTGCACCTATCCAAAATATTTGGCAAACTTAAAATAACCCAAATTGGGCTAAACTTATAACCAAACCCTGGTTTAAATTAACCAACCAAAATTATTGGGTGAACATGAAGTAACCCGAAAATGTGCTTTATAAAAATAACCATTGGATCAAATATTTACCAACCCATTTAACTAAACTATTTCAAGGCTTTATTACAAACTTACAAGTAAGCTAGAGTTAATTACTTTTTACGCTTCTTAAACATTGTAACAAATTATACTACTGCCATATATAATATAATATAATATAATGTAATATATATATATAATATATATAATATAATGTAATATATATGTATTATATAATGTAATATATATATATATATATATATATATATATATATATATATATATATATATATATATATATATATATATATATATATATATAATAACCAATTTAGGGATTTATTCACGAAATATATACATAAGCACAACGTACACCTTTCCAACTTAGTTATGAATCTACTATATGCACACGAAAAAACTACTATTTATCATCAATCTAATGATTTATATTCTATATATATACGTAGAAACCTTTGGACGTTGAAACAACGTATTATTATTTCTCAACACGGAAATATAAACGGTTAAATACTACAATTAAATTACATTACAATATTATGCAGAAGTTTTATAACGTTTACGATTAATTGCTTGTTCGAAAAAGTTTTGAAACGTGTACACCTAATAAATCTTTTTTTCGATAATTCACTGTAGTCCGCCATTTTGTTTTAAACCTGGTAGCCCTGCTAACTTATCGACCATAATGTCGTTCCACGATATAATATCCCTTTGTAATTTTCGTCCGTCCATCCGTTAACACGAGGTACATTTGAAATAATTTATGTTGTATGGTTGGTGGTATTTTGTATGAGATTCCCAACTAAATCCAAGCTCTCAACATGGATAACTACATAGAAATAAGCAATGAGGTAGAATAAATAGAGATCCAAACAAATCTGGGATTCGCTGGACACGTTTTATTTGAGAAGGAGAATTAGGCTTAAGTTTCAACTCTATTGAATCGTGTTGGCGCCATCTGTTTTTAGCCGTAGGAAAGATAACTGTCGTCTGCTTTATTAATCTTGGCGGAAATTTTGAACGTAATACTTGTTTTGATAGTTCTAAGATATGTACACTTTTAAAATTTGGTAGACCTTAAATATTTTTGGTTTTAAAAGTAAAATAACTTTTGCAATGGGTAGAAAATGTTCTGTCAAAAGTTTTGTAAATACTGGGAGAATTAAAAAGTTTCTTGGCATAAGTAAGAAACTGAAAAATTGATAAGATCATAGATGTTTCTGTTATTAAATGATCTGTTTTGAAGATTTCCTATTAATCGGTCGGATTTGTTAAAAGAATGGCTTGAAGCTATAGGTAATTTTAACTCGACTCCTGATCCAACTGATGTGATTTGTGGTGACCATTTTTTGGAATCGGATTATCGTTAAATTAAGATTACTATATACAACCGCGGTTCCAACTTTGCTTTTACCAGAGCAACACAAAAAGAGGAATTGTATTTAACAAAGTGACTAATTAAAATTAAAATAAGCTATTTAAATTTTAATTTAACAAATAATTTTAGAAAACCTACAGTAACATTGACTTAAATGAACAAGAAAACCAACAACAGATCGAATTTATGGAAATTCAAACTGATCAAGTACAATACACAGCTGGTGCATTAGAAGATACAGATATATGTATAGAGCTTGCAAATTATGAAATTGAAAATGTAAGTTATATAATATGAAAAAAAAATTAGCATAGTATTAAAATATTTTAAAATTAGGAAAAACAAAATGAGGTGACTGAAGAGACAGAAATTTATGAAGGAAAATATGCTAGAAAGCAAATTCCTTTAACCGAATTAGATCATGTTTTTTTAATGAACAGTCACTTTTTTTTTAAGAATGCATTTCAATTTACAATTATTTGCAGAATTACAGTTTGTCCTACGAAAAAGGTGTTAAACTATTTTAAACTTTGGCAATGTCATTTTTTTGGTAAAGAATACAATGCGAAGGGTGGTTTACAAAAGCATTATTTCTTCAATACATTATGAATTTCACAGACTAGATTTTTCCAATCTGAAAGTAACCTATGGCTATTTTTGCAGTCCCTAACAATACAATTTGAACCAGTCATGATGTACCTTAAAAAAGATACTGCATATATTAAGCCTTGGAAAGATTTAAGTTGAGTTACTTTATATACTTACCAAAACTCTCATTCAGTTGATTATTATTTTTATTTAACTTTACAATTTGTAGTAATAAACGGTAATTTCGTCATTAGAAATTTAAAGAAATAAACTAAACAGTTTACTTAACTTGATTATCGTAAAAAAAAAACAAGCGAGAACGGTTACGGATTGAAATATTTTCCCTTTTTTTGTTTTTGAAGAAAATGAAGATTCACAAGGTGGTGTCGGTCCCAGACCTTAGACACCTACGAAATATTTTCCCTAAAATTACCTCGCTCGCGATTTTATCACTTAGTTTTTTCACCTCCAAGGCCAATCACAAAAATATGGACCAAAAAACTTGGCAGTGAAAATCCATAAAAGATGGTAGCTCTCATGAGGTGTAAAAATGGCCGCAGGAAAAAGATTTATAGATACGCCAGTGATCGCTTGCGGCGCTTTAACAAGTTAGAGACAGAAGCCCCGCCAGGATTTTTTCGCGAGTAGGCACTGCGTGATTAAGAGGCCCCCATAAAAAACTCCTTTGCAATTTTTGTTGTTCTTTAACTAGCCAAATTGTATATAATTATTTAAAAATTTTATTATTATTAAATCAATAAAATTTTTATTATTATTAAATTAATAAAAAATTTATTATTATTAACTTAATAAAAATGTTATCATTATTAAATTAATAAAAATTTTATTATTATTAAATTAATAAAAATTTTATCATTATTAAATTTATAAAAATGTTAATATTATTAAATTAATAAAAGTCTTATTATTATTAAATTAATAAATTTTTTATTATTAAGTATATTATTTCCAAATAAATATTACCAACTTTACTTTTAATCGAAGAATTCCACCCTACGATAGTAGAGAGTAACTAAATATGAACGCTTTTTTCCAAGATGGCCGCCAAGATGGCCGCTAAAACACCCCCCCAAAATATTTTCCAAAAATTTTGTCCTTGGAAAAACTAAAAAAAATATTTTAATTTAAATCTCAAATTTCACCTTGAAGATGATCTTTGACCTCGACGCCTGACACCTGTCCACAACCACTAAGCCTCGGTCTATCAAATCAACAAGTTTGGTCACGATCGGACAAGGTCGAACCGAGATATCGGCGGTAAAATGTGACCCCACCAAATACTTATGTTAATTTACTTTTGGTGTCATTTTTTTCGTTTTTTCGTTTTTTAGCGGTTTAAAATGCTAATTAGTTATTTGCGAGATGGGGAAACGAATTCGCGACCTTCGCTTTATATCCTTGGCGGTTTTGGCCCCACCCAAAAAATACTTTAAATAATTAAACTAATATAAATAAGTTTTCATTTTTCGCAAATATTTTATTATTTTAAAATCAATGCTAGTTTAAGTAATCAAAAAAACACAATTAGTTATTGTAATATTTAATAACTAATATTTTCAATATATTTTTTAAACACTTAACAACATATGAAACACTACCAATAAAACTAAAAGCTAACAAATTAAATTAATAATAAAGAATTAAAGAAGGTTGTATAAATAATTTGAAGGCTGAAAAATATAAAAACACGCCTTAGAGTGACGAGTTCAAAACGAAACGACAAATATAAAAAAAAAGATTTTCCTAACATTAGAGTTAAGAAAACGCGTACGAAGAAGCAATGCGGGAGAGCCCGGGGAGTAGGGGACACGCGTTGAGCCTGTCAGCGGCCTACAAAATGCTTCGAGCGAAAAGTTGGCGAAATACAGAAAGGTAGCCCCCCCCCCTCCAGAAGAACGGGGAAAAACAATTCAGCGAGACTCCCGTGTCAAGAATCACGTGTAGATACATTGCGTCATCGGGGGAAACCGACCAATAGCGATCGGCACACCGGCTTAAACGGACCAATAGGAGCAAAGAGCGCGAACGATAAAGCGTAAACAACGTTTCGCCTTGAAAAATAAATTATAAAGACGATATTACGACTAACCAGCTGTTTAAAGAGCAAACTGAAAATATTGCTTCCAAACATTCTATTATTATAATTACGGATGAGAGTGTAAATAGAAATTTTAAAATAGTGTTAATGCAACGGTTATCAAATTCCCCTAGCTTTGAAATAAACTTGAGAAGGAAAAAGTTCAGGTTTTCTAAATTAGATTTTGGGTAATTTTGTCGGACGGGAAAAAATTAAAAAAAAAAAAACGATCAACAAGACTTTATTTTCCCCTTCAAATTACCACTAAGCGTAAATTACACGACGTAATGGAATTCTCAGTAACCGGCTGACTCCGGCGGCCTTCGTTAAATGATACAGAAATAGCAGAAGATGCAGCAATGGGTGGGCCAATCCCCACTTCGCACACAGCAGTGGGATTTAGAATGGATGCTCTAGCAACTCTACCTACGTAAGTAAGGAGCCAAGCCCTTTGGAGAGAGCTCCTAAAGGGGAACGACGAGCACACAGCAGCCCAAGTTACTTGGGCTGCTGTGTGCTCGTCGTTGAGTGGCTTGCGTCAAAGGTGAGACCATCAGTAGTAGGGTTCTGCTACCCATGCTGGATTTGTCACCTGTCCGGGCTTGGTGGACGCTGGCGTAGGGCACTATGATGATAGGCCTCCGGTGGTATGGTCTTTGTTACTAGGTACACCGGGCTATAAATTCTGACACACTGATTTAAATAGTGATGTAAGTCTTTTTTTTAAATAAAAAGTTTTCATACCATGATTATATCTGATTATATGATCTAATATATTGTTGGCAAATTTAAATAAAGCAGCATTTTCGCCTCAACTTTTTTCGAATGTAAAAGTAAAACTAAACCTCTAGACTCGTTTTAAACTGATTAAAAATGTAACACTATTTTATATCGATTAAAAGTTTAAAAAAAAATTAAAAACCCTTAAAAAGTAATTTGTTTCAATTTCGTATTTTTCCGATTTGCGGATAATTTCCAGAAAATTTTTTAAGAATTTTATTTTTCCGGAAAAAAAACCACTAGATTTAAATAATAGAAAGTGTCATACTTATATTTATAATGTTACTTATAGTAACGTATTCCTCAGCGTGTATACTGTTAGCTTAAGAAACGAAACTGCAGTCGAAAAGCGGCCATTTTCTGTACGTCTGACCTTCGCTATCGCAAAATCAATAAACCCTCGCTATTTCTGTATCATTTAACGAAGGCCGCCGGAGTCAGCCGGTTACTGAGAATTCCATTACGTCGTGTAATTTACGCTTAGTGGTAATTTGAAGGGGAAAATAAAGTCTTGTTGATCGTTTTTTTTTTTTAATTTTTTCCCGTCCGACAAAATTACCCAAAATCTAATTTAGAAAACCTGAACTTTTTCCTTCTCAAGTTTATTTCAAAGCTAGGGGAATTTGATAACCGTTGCATTAACACTATTTTAAAATTTCTATTTACACTCTCATCCGTAATTATAATAATAGAATGTTTGGAAGCAATATTTTCAGTTTGCTCTTTAAACAGCTGGTTAGTCGTAATATCGTCTTTATAATTTATTTTTCAAGGCGAAACGTTGTTTACGCTTTATCGTTCGCGCTCTTTGCTCCTATTGGTCCGTTTAAGCCGGTGTGCCGATCGCTATTGGTCGGTTTCCCCCGATGACGCAATGTATCTACACGTGATTCTTGACACGGGAGTCTCGCTGAATTGTTTTTCCCCGTTCTTCTGGAGGGGGGGGGGGCTACCTTTCTGTATTTCGCCAACTTTTCGCTCGAAGCATTTTGTAGGCCGCTGACAGGCTCAACGCGTGTCCCCTACTCCCCGGGCTCTCCCGCATTGCTTCTTCGTACGCGTTTTCTTAACTCTAATGTTAGGAAAATCTTTTTTTTTATATTTGTCGTTTCGTTTTGAACTCGTCACTCTAAGGCGTGTTTTTATATTTTTCAGCCTTCAAATTATTTATACAACCTTCTTTAATTCTTTATTATTAATTTAATTTGTTAGCTTTTAGTTTTATTGGTAGTGTTTCATATGTTGTTAAGTGTTTAAAAAATATATTGAAAATATTAGTTATTAAATATTACAATAACTAATTGTGTTTTTTTGATTACTTAAACTAGCATTGATTTTAAAATAATAAAATATTTGCGAAAAATGAAAACTTATTTATATTAGTTTAATTATTTAAAGTATTTTTTGGGTGGGGCCAAAACCGCCAAGGATATAAAGCGAAGGTCGCGAATTCGTTTCCCCATCTCGCAAATAACTAATTAGCATTTTAAACCGCTAAAAAACGAAAAAACGAAAAAAATGACACCAAAAGTAAATTAACATAAGTATTTGGTGGGGTCACATATTACCGCCGATATCTCGGTTCGACCTTGTCCGATCGTGACCAAACTTGTTGATTTGATAGACCGAGGCTTAGTGGTTGTGGACAGGTGTCAGGCGTCGAGGTCAAAGATCATCTTCAAGGTGAAATTTGAGATTTAAATTAAAATATTTTTTTTAATTTTTCCAAGGACAAAAATTTTTGGAAAATATTTTGGGGGGGTGTTTTGGCGGCCATCTTGGAAAAAAGCGTTCATATTTAGTTACTCTCTACTTACGATTACCTCTTTACCCAAATTCATCAACTACTTATTTAGGCTTGTCTCCCCCATTGTTAAGGGGGAAGACTACAGTGGCCATTGTCTAGTTTCGCGCTATTTCAAGCTGAACTGTTTTATTGTTGTGTTTTAACTTATTAAACTAATATTGATGTGTAAAACAGACTCTTGTTTAGTGCTTAAAATAATTTTGACAATTTTAAATTTCAAAGTAATCTAATTATTACGTTTTAATTCGGACCTCCGGAGCTAAACACGTTGGGCAAGCGCCCAAACTACCCTATAGTAGTTGACCTCTTGAACAATAATTTTTCTCACTAAACTTGCTTTTAAATCATGAATTTTTTTTAAATGTCTAATATTGCAATAAAGTTTCCCCTATTCCCAATATTGTCGGCGGATGTGTAATTGTTCCCCTGAAGTGCTAAATCTTGTTGGGCACATAAAATAATAACTTCCACGTGTGTAGATAGGACCTCTCTGTTTCTAATAACGTCTAATCTATGGTGGTCGTTAACCTGGCAAACTATTGATCCACGGGATTTGGATTCCATGTAGTCTGGCTAGTTGGTGAGAAGATTTGTTGGAAGTGAAGTATTCTTCGAATTTTGTCCCCATGTTTTTCCAATCCGAAAATCCCCTTAGAAATGCAGTGTTTCTACTGCCTAAAAAATGACGGCAACAAAAACAATACACTGCATCCTTTGCAACTGAATATTCAATCATTTGATATTTGTCATACCAAGAAGAATTGAAACCTCGATTTTTACCGCCAATTAATCTTTTAGGAAAAGGATGTAGTTTAGGCTGAACTGGAAGGCAATCTTTATCTAGACTAATATCCAAGTTATTCAACGCGTGTAAGCCCATTTATTTTGAATTGGACACGTTGTTTGATGTATTTTGTGCATGGTTAGAGTTGGGGTTTGCAATTACTTCTGCAATTTCTCCTTCATGAGTCAGTTCCATTTCCATATCAGTACTGACGTTTGGAAGAACTTCAGCAGTATTACTAGAACAGTGACTGTTATCAGTCTCCAAGGATTCTAAACCCTTTCCCAATTCTTTGACTAGGTTTTTCTCAGAACTATAGTTATGGCTTTGCGCCGACGATTTCAAAAAACGTGCCATTGCACCTTTCTGATTACTAACGAAACTATCTTCCCTTTTCTATTTTTCTCATTTTTGGGACCCAGATAAAAATTTTCTGGTACTCATATTTGAAAATGCTACTATTATATACTAATAGCGAAATAACCTTAAAAAGGTTTAAGAAAATAAAGCTTAGTTAAAGCTATGTAGTCTTCAAACAGACTTTTTAATAATATCAGCTATATCAAAGCCCTGAAAAAAGCGGTTTGAATATTTTTTCTAGAATAGCTAATTAGCCTTGAAAAAGGCTTTTTGAATAATTTAGCTAGAATAGCTAATTAGCCTTGAAAAAGGCTTTTTGAATAATTTATCTAGAATAGCTAATTAGCCTTGAAAAAGGCTGTTTAAAAATTAGCTTAAAACAGCTAAATAGCCTTTAAAATGGCTGTATTGGCAAAGTTAGTCTCGGAAGAGACTTAGAAAAAATTTGACTGGGAGAGAATCGAAATTGAGAACTACCTGTTGGTTCAGGAGCAGAAAACGAAATGAAGAAACGCGCGTTATCTGGGACAAGTCCGACCACCGAAGGTCTAGGTCCTTTCTCTACGATCAGTGGTCTTTGATATCACGTGATTTCGCAAAAGGGACAAGGAGTAAAAAAGAAAAAACCCTAATCCCCAGGACGCTCTCTATTCAAAGTAGTGACTGGTACGATGCTTTACGCTTCGACTTCAGCTCCGCTGGGATTTCCCTCCGTTTAAGCGTTGCAACGGTTTAAGTCGTATTAAAGAAATCCAGTTTCTCACTTTATGCCCCCTTTTGTAGAATTCCTAGAAACTAAGCTTATGTTTATTGTGTTGGTTGGAGCTAAGTTATCACTGAGGCGAACAGGTGGTTTTTTTTGCTGCTTTCCTTGCACGACGGACTTTCCCGTCCCGGGCCAGTCTTTTGTCATATACTCTATATCAATGCTAACAGAGTACACTACCAAAAGCAGAAACCACAGAGTTCGCTGCCTTTGTTTGTGTACTCAAGTAATATTGATTTCGAGTATAGGTGGTTCAAAAGGGAACGTTTTGTTAGGGCCATTTAGGACTCTTGGAAATTGGAATTGAATGGGAGTTCTTTTTTAAGGGGCTAGATGACCAATTTTTAAAAATAAATAAAATTTAAAAATCACATTTGGAGGTCCCAGAGGCAATTTTTTTAAACTTTTAGAGGCCCCTAAAATAGGCCTAAAATTTTTGAACATAGGCACGTGCCTACTTGTGCCTACTGCTGGCGGGGGCACTGGTTAGAGAGTATCCAAAGTAAATCCTAGAAACTGCAAGATCCGACAAGATGTTGTACTACCACATAATGGTGAATAATAACTCAAGTTGGCCTAAGAGATAAATCTCCAAATAATCCAAATGCACATAGTGAAATATATCTACTCAAATTTCTGATGATAACCAAAATAAGTCAATATAATATCGACCTAATTTTTACCCAACCTTTTTTAGCGTGTACAAATTGCAAATTATAGTGCTCGTACCTGTCTTTTGAAATTCAATAGTAAAAGTGTACGAACCGTTTTTAATTAGGCACTAGAGCTTCACGCAAAATAGCGAAGTGCCAGGTGCCATAGCGGCGCTAGGGCTAGTAAAATATTAAATATTTGTTTAGCTGTTAACGTACTCGCACTGATCTCATTTTTGAGGAGAATAAAAAGGGCTCCCCCAAATATATGTTTAACCGCGGCAATTATTATCATAATTGGCTCCAAATATTGTAAAACCACGTTGTAACTTTAATTTAACAACAAGGACACACCAGATCTAGGGATCGTACTACCAGGACCCCGACCCCGACAGTCGGGGATCCCCTGGTTTTCATCCCCGTCCCCGATCGGGTCAGGGTGGGAAATTTTCGAGTCGGGGTTTTTAAAAAAGTCGGGGTTTATTTTTTTCGAAAAAAATATTATCGTTTTCTAAGCGTCTAGACTAATATAAAAACTGACGCAGACAGCCAGTGTTCCTTGCGCAATGCATGCTCGAAAAGGAATCATTTCCTATAATCTGTACATTATTACATATTAATATTTACATTCAAAATTTAATTATATTTAATTATTACAAATGCAAATTATCCCGTCCCCGAACCCGTGTTCCGGGGTTTTTATCTCGCCGTCCCCGTCCCCGACTAAATTATCTCCCCGTACGATCCCTAACCAGATCTTAAATCCGCAATTTAAATCGGTTTGAATGCCAGTTTTCACTAATAAAATTTAGAAAAAAAGCCCAGTTACATGTAACTTGTTTCAAGAGATGCTGTGACTACGGCTTTTATTATTTAAAATACAGTATTTTAGTTTCTCTTTATCTCACCCTTTCATAAGTCCGCTATACGTTAACCAAATTTATTCAGATTTTAACTGTGCTAAAAAATGAATATTAATTCCCACCACAGCCTAATTACCACACTTTACTTGACGTAACTTTGAGGGTGAAGCACTTTACATGACGTTGGTAATCAAGATGGTCACCGTAACAACCATGTAAAATTACGTAATAACTATAGCTTCAAATGGAGCAATTGAGTTCTCAATTTGAGCATGTAGGGCAACGATTACGCGACGCTTAATCGAGGATGCACCCTCGATTCGGACGTATGCCATTGACACGCTCTCATTCGTCGCCAAATCACGGTTTGGCCTATTTGCGGGTCACTGCAATGAAATCGAATAAATGTACAGTTGCGCGGGTCGCTCTGATTTATTTGTTATTTTATCGCTGCCGAATTGTCGACGTCGGTGCGTTTCGTTCTTGATTTCTGGTCGGCCGTCATGTCACGTTCAATGCTTTATTCCCTGCTCGTTAATATCTTCTCTATCATCCTGAATGTAGTTAACGGCGATTGCGACTTCGTAATTGGTGAGATACCGTATCATATATTTTATTAATGGGGTAGAAATAAACAAGCAAAGGCTTATTATATTGAGATAAGTATCGCTTTCGAGGCAATTAAAAAATAGGTCTTCTTTCACGCGTTCCTTGCTTGTACTATGAGACCTTTAGGGAAGAGGTGTGCGCGTACTCGAAAATTGAGCAAATACCCGAAATTACTAGAAATTACTAGAACTAGACTCGAGCTTATTGGTGGTTTCTTTGATAGAGCTCAACCGAGTATTTTCAGAGTTGCCATTTAATTTCTGTTAAGATTACAATTTAGTTAGTTAAAAAAAGGATTGATTTCCTATATTTAAACGGCTAAGGGATAAATTTAGGACTCGAATAGGACTCGAAACTAGTTTTTAAAACTCGAGCCTCTAGTCCATGAGCCAGGCGCCAAAAAGGGGCTAGTCAGGCTCATTAGGTGATACCAAACGAAATTTTTAGGGTTGATAGATGATGTCGTGAAAAAGGCAAATTTCAATTATGCACTCTCAAATCCGTAGCTTTTCAAGATGGCGGCCACGCAACATCTTAAATGCGCAATATCTAATGTTTGCCTGGTTCGTATTTGACGTTCTATACGTCATGTAAAAGCTCTTTGAGTGACCTACATTTCATATCTGGAGTAATCATTCGCTTTGTGAAGTAGTTTTGGAGACACCACCGGTATCAATATGAACATTCCCGGTCACTATTCAAAACCGAATTAAACAATAATATTGCCAATTTTTCTTTTAATGCTGCAAAGAATTATCTTTCTTTCAACGTATTACTCATATAAATCAAACAAATAGAACCTGAGATATAATAAATATCATGTGACTGACTTAAATGGCGCACTTAACTACATTGAATTTTTTTTTAAAAAAAAACCATATCAAAGTTCGAGGTCAAATATCAACTCTATAGGGACGACTAGCTTTAGTTCGTACCGGACAAAGAAAAGTGTCATATTATTCGAACTTTGGTCAAAAGGGGGTAAAAATCGGGGTAGGTAAATGACACGCTCTTCACTTCACAAGAGCTCCACTTAGTAACGGGTTCGGTTTTGTGTAGTTTTAGCACTGGAATAATATATTTAAATATTGAAGACTTCTAGGCTATAATGAAGGGTTAAAATATCTATATATCTTTAAAGCTTTCAATGAAGGTTACTTCCGTTAGTTAGGAAATTGTGGAAAACTGATATAGTTATTTTGAGCTTCAACGTAATAATTATATGGCTCAATCTCAAAGCCCCACGCTACCCATCGACAAAGAGGACCACGCCATTTGTATAATTTGTAACCGCGTGTTTCCAAAGGAAGAACTTTCGAAATTAAGAGATAAGAAATCATGGTTGTCCCTTCTTGAAGCCGCAAAACTTTGCAAGTAAACATCATCTTCAGGAAAGTTTTTTCGTATGTCAATAATTGTGCAAAGTGGGACAGCGTTGCGAATACCTCTCTCCAGCTTCTGAAAAATGAGATGCGTATACAATCGATAAGCTGTATAACGATATGTTCTAAATTATAAAATAAGTTACATGTAAATTTGAATATAAAATTACTTACCTGTTTGTAAAATTTTCAGGTAATTGTCTTTGACGAGCGTGCAAATAGCTCCTAAAAGTGGCTCTCAAAGCACGCTTTCATTGGCACATAAACTTATAATCAATGTCATTATAGTTACACACTGAGCTGGTTCATCTCCATCAGATTCATTTAAAGGAAAAGTCCAGGTTGGGTAAAACTTGGGTCTATTTGAAAGATCATGTTTAAATAAACTCAAAAATATCAGTCGTAAATTGTATCTTTTTTAATGACGATAAATTAATTTTTAAATGAGCCAAATTTACCGCCAAGCGATCTGCCATTTTTGTTTCGGGGTGACGTTTTAGGACTTTAATCACGCGCTGTTCGCGCTATAACAGGCTTTAACAGCGCTCTGTTCCCCGCGCGCGCTTGCTCCGCGTGTGGTCTTCGGAGGGAAGGCGAAAGAAAATGGCAGCTCGCTTGGCGGTAAATTTCGCTCGTTTAAAAATGAATTTCTCGTCATTAAAAAAAGATACAATTTTACGACTGATATTTTTGAGTATATTTAAACATGATCTTTCAAATAGACCCAAGTTTTACCCAACCTGGACTTTTCCTTTAAGTACTCAATAACCTTCTCAATTTGTTTGCAAAAGATGAACCCACTCCTTACATCCTTCTAACTTAAATATCTCTTAGGCCAACCCATTCAGTGACACATTTCCCACAAGTGCAGTTTTTTTATTTCCTCTAAATTGATTTGAATTTGGGCATTACCAACTATCTCATTTCTTCGTTGATTTTCTATTTTTCTGAGTTCTTCTTCTGTATATTCCGGTTCCACTTCATAGGGATTTACACGAAGCATTTCAGATCTATGAAATATAATTGCAAAAAATTAGAGAGAGACTGTTAGTCCTAGGCTTAAGAAACACAGCAGACGATTTATAATCTAGTATTTTTATTGGCCAGTCTTAAACAATCTCCCGCCAACGAGTGACCACAAAGAGAGAATCACGTGGAAAATACAGCATGTACAACGGTGTTGTAATGAATTTCAGACCATATTCAAAGAGTATAAAAGTTTATTACATAGCCGAGAACAATGTGCTCCAATCTAGTTACATTGGCTTATATACAAAGCAATTTAGTTTTTTACAATTTGTTTCCCGTCTTTTGCCGATAGGCACGCTAACGCCATCTACATGGCACGAATGTCAATCACAATATTATTACAACTTTTTTTTTAACAAAATCTCTTAGGAATTGTGATTATACGTCCAGAACGAGTGCTTTTCTTAGGTGCCGAGAATAGTGGAGTTGTTGATGGAATTGGCGATGGTGCGATAAAACCTTTTGGCTGTGGCATTGAGAGTGCTGGTTCTTCACCGCTTTGTTGTTGTCCTTGTTGTTGATCTGGTAGTTGCTGATCTGGTAGTTGCTGACCCGTTAATTGTTGATGTTTCTGCTGAACAGTTTTCGGATGGCATTGTAGTGGGACAGACTGCTGTTGTTGAGAGATCAGGGGTTGTGGTTGCGAGGACGGTTGCTGTTGCTGGTTTGGTGGCAGCGTTATCATGCTGGTTGCGTCATCCCAGTCTTGTTGAATGTATGCCGAGGTTTCCGATGCCAGGGTCGTTGTCTTCCTTGGAACAACTTAACCGTTATCTCTTGGTGAAGTTATGTCTTTAGGGCGAGGTCGTAGATGCATACGTGTCCTTCGAAAAGTGCGAGCATCTTTTGTTGTCACTATATAGGAGTGAGGTTCAGGAGCCTGTGATATTATGGTGGCAGGTACCCAAGTGCGGTGATCAGTTTTAAAAAATACGTTGTCACCGGCATCAAATACTGCTGGTACTGGATTTCGGATCGAAGTCTGTGAGTTCCGCATTGCTTGTTGTCGTTCCGATAGAGCTCGTTGAATATACTGAATCGGATATTGTGGATACAGAATGTAGTATTCGGATTGCGAAGATGACGTCCCATAAGCATTTGGGCCGGAGTAGGTAATGAGCCAACTGGAGTATTTCGGTATTCCATGAGGACATAGTGGAGATCTTTTCCATCTTGACGAGCTTTGTGAAGGAGATTCTTTACAATCTGAATTGATCTTTCCGACATACCATTAGATCTTGGATATAGGGGACTACTTGTTATGTGTCCCGTCCCCCAGCACCGCAGGAAGCCTTTGAATTTGTACGAGTTGAAGGGTGGGCCGTTGTCCGAGATAAGGCGCTGCGGTGCCCCGTATCTTGCGAAGTGTGGTAGAAGAAACTGAATGACCGTTTCAGCATTACTAGTACCGAGTTCTATGGCTTCGATGAACTTTGAAAAGTAATCGACAAGCAAGATTAATTTTTTATCTTGAAATTGAAATAAGTCCGCCTCGACAGTTTCCCACGGTAATTCGGGCACATCATGAGGATGGAATGGTATGTTGGAATTCGCCCGGTCTCTGGATCTGCATATGGTACAATTATTTACAAACTTCGTTAACTCACATGACATCTGTGGCCAATATACGTGAAGTCTGGCTTTGGATAGGCAGGCATTAACTCCTTGATGAACAGAGTGAAGCTGTTGCATGACCTCAGCTCGCATTTTCGTCGGTATCAGTAGGCGTTCACCTCGATATATCAACCCCTCCTGTTCATGAAATTCTTCTTTATGTGGCCAGTATGCCTTGATTTCTGACGGTACTTTTTTCTGCGAGTCAGGCCAGCCTTCATAAATAAATTTTAAAATTACTTGGTGAACAGGATCGCGGTGTGTAGCTTCTTGAAATGAGATACGCCTTTCTGGCGAGAGTGCAGTTAACGAGTGAAGGGCTGCATGGGGTCCTTCCATCTCTCCAGTACTGATTTATGTTTCCGGGAGAGCCGCACGTGACAGGGTGTCCGCGATATGCAAGGACTTCCCAGGAGCATATGAAAGTAAAAAGTTGTATCGTTAAAGTCTCAAGATCATTCGTTGCAACCTAGGAGAAAACATGTGCATCGGCTTCTGGACAATGGCAACGAGAGGTTTGTGGTCAGTTTCAATTTGGACATTTGTATCAATTATGTGGTAATGGAATTTTTCACACGCAAATAATACCCCGAGAAGTTCCTTTTCAATCTGAGCATAGTTCATCTGAGTTGAAGTTAGTGAGGTAGAGGCATATTCAATTGGTTTGCTGTTTTGCAAGAGGACCGCTCCGATTCCCGTTGAGCTCGCATCAACTGAAATTTTGCATGGTTGAGGTGCAAAAACAGGAGCTGTAGATATTAAGGTTTTTAGATTGTCATATGTTTCTTGCTTGTTTGTGTCCCAGAGAAATACAGCATCCTTCCGCAGTAGGTCACGTAGTGGTTTGGCTTTTTCGGAATACGATGGAATGAATTTCATTATGTAATTTACCATCCCTAGAAACCTTTGTAATGATTTCTTCTCACCAGGTGGAGGTAAGTCTGTAATTTCCTGTACCCTCTTTGGATCAATGGCGATCTGATTCGGGGTAATGATATGTCCCAAATATTTTATGCGGTTGACTGCAAGCTGAATTTTCTTCGAGCTGAAAGTGAGATTATTTGTTTTAGCAGTTTGTAGAATTCGCTCAAGGAGTTGGTTGTGTTCAGGAAGGTCTTTGGCCGAAAGCAGGAAGTCATCAGTTGAGATTTGCGTATTAGGAAACTGTGCTGGAGGGAACAGTTTGGGTATGACCTGTTGGAAAACTTGTGATGCAGTGCAAATCCCATAGGGTAGCCTCAGGTAACGGAAAGTGCCAAACGGTGTTGCAAATGTACAGAGCGGTAGGGAGTAACATTAGATTTTAAGTGAATGTGATATGTTATTGGTAGTTTTCCGATTCTATCGAAAGTCTCTGGATAGCGTTCAATAATTTTCTTCGGATCTTCATGTAATGGAGTAGTAGTTGATGTTTTCGACTGGGTAGTAGAGATAGCCTGTACCTTTGCCAAACGCTGAACAAGACCCAGTTCCAAAAGAGCCTTGGCACCCAGAATCGGGGTTGTACTTCCAGAAGTTATATGAAAAAGTAGTCTTCTAGTCTCAGACCCAGATGCACATAGAAATTCTGCCATACCCAAGATTGGCACTGCGATCCACTGTCCAATTTAAATCGAATTGGATTATTATTCAAACATATTGTGTCATACCATTCATCATTGCTAGACGTGCATTCCATGTCCTGAGTGGCAGCTCAAACTGACGTCAAAGTGTGTATAGTGAAATCCGGTTCATCCTGTTGTGTGTGGTCGTTCATGAAAAAATAACCCCTTGTAGGGTGTGGCACTTGCTGCGAGTATGTTGCAGTGTTTAAGTCATCGACGCCATTACCGAAATCATCCTGGAGGTCGTGAGTCTCATCATAGTGTTGTATAGGATCGTGCAAGGTATGGACGTGAGCTGGTGTCCGAGACTGGGTGGAACGACAAAGGCCAGCCCAGTGACCACGGCGACGACATGCATGGCAAGTAGCTTGGGCTGCTGGGCACCTATTGGATCGAGTGTGTTGAAGACCGCAGTTTCGACAAGATGATTGGGATGAGTGCTGAGAGTGTGAGTGGTGAAATGGGCGATGGTATATCTGAGCCCCATTAAGTTGCGATCCCCTTGAATGAGAACTGAAAGGTTGTCGCCAACCGCTTGGAACTTGTTGATAACGTGACGGCTGTTGGAATGGTCGTGATTTAGACGTAGTTTGAAGTCCACGCGTGCGGGGACGATGGTATGTGGCATCAACTGAGGCTTGAGCTTAAGTGCCCGGACGGACAGCATGATTTGATGAGGTTTCATCGGTTTGACAAATTGCGATGGCTTGGTCAAGAGTAAGATTACGATGGGAAAACAATGTTTTCCGTAACTCAGGATTGCGAATGCTAGACAAAATCTGGTATCGCAGCAACGAGTCTTTTAAAATACCAAACTCACAGTTTCTGGCGTGGTTGCTTAATTCGAGTAAATGACGTATATTTAAAAAACAATTGGTGACAATTAAAAAAATATTGAAGATTAGATCCCTTTGAAGCCATTTTTTTACTATGTTCGTATATAATGTTTTAGATAAACCGACAGATAACAACAGATGGTGGGAAAAGTTATATGTTATCCTCCTATAGTGCGCTTTGTAGAAGTTTAAAAGAAAACAAGATGACCAAAGACACGATAAAATTCCCGATGAAAATATGATTTTTTGCATGTTATAAAAATTGCTGTATATACACACCTTGACGACGTTTACCTCGCATAGTTTTTGCATTGTATTCTACACAAATTTATCCACGAGATAATTGAAAAATTACTTGCATTCTTTTACAAAAAAGCCATTGGAAAATGTCACATTTTGATGAAATTTCAAGCTTTATATTCAATTTTCAGCGGTTGTATTTATTATAGACTTACCAAACTTTCAAGTAACGTCTAGGACCACCCTTAACATAAATTGCGCTAAAAAATTCTGAAAAATTCCGTAAAGAAAACGTTTGGCCTCCTGGTGTCACTTAGAAAATAAATTATCAATGTTTTCAGAATCTACGCACAAAATCACATAAGAATATATAATGTTATGTTACGTTTTATCGGTATTTAATTTTGGCCGCAAAAAGTCGATTTTAAAACACTGTGGGCTGGTGCTGCTTCTGAACTGTATGAAAGAACTTTTCTCGGTGGGAGTCCGGATTGCTATGAGGAGCAAAATAAGCATCAAAAACAGTATAAATTTGCTCAAGAGTTGGGTCTTCTTGTCCCGCAGGTAGAGGAATTTGTAGATTCTCATAAATGTCTGGACCAGCCGGACCCAAAGTATATAGAAAACTTGATAGCTGAGTACTTGCCGATTCTGTTGAAAGCTTTGTGGCACCGGAAAAAAGTTTGAATCTTGCCTTGTACGTAGCCCATGCTCCAGCAGGATTGTCACTTGTAGGGTCAAAATGATCAGGATCACGGTAATTCGAGGCCATAACGCAGGCGAGGCGTAGCAGGCAGAGAGAGGAATGATGATTAATCAACAAATTTGGCGAGTCTTACCCAGTAAAGATGCAAGCTCGCAGTGATGAACGTAGATTCGTGACTTCTGACACCATGTTGTAATGAATTTCAGACCATATTCAAAGAGTATAAAAGTTTATTACATAGCCGAGAACAATGTGCTCCAATCTAGTTACATTGGCTTATATACAAAGCAATTTAGTTTTTTACAATTTGTTTCCCGTCTTTTGCCGATAGGCACGCTAACGCCATCTACATGGCACGAATGTCAATCACAATATTATTACAAACGGTAAGCGTGCTTTTATCTCTATTCGGATAGAGCAAGAGAGAGTAGGCTCTATAGTTTCGTGCGTGGTGTCTTCGGGGACTGATCGATAATTTTTTTTGGAAATCGGTAATGGCGGTACCCAAATTTCAGCGTTAATGAATTTAATTTAATTTATAACTAATTATTAAGGTTCTTTAAAAAAATTTCTTCACTTGTATTTTCTTCTTAAGAGTGTAAATTATAGTTTTAGCGCTAGAAAACTTGGAACCAAACTTTTCATTTAACTTAAAAATTTTGTGTGGATTTTAGCCCGCCTTATGCAAGAAGAAAGCCAAATATATGTTCATGGACTGGGTTTAATATTCTCATCAACAGTGACAAAACGTTAAAGCCTGACAAAGTGCGATACTTGCCAACAATAAATGCACCGGCTACTCAAATGTCCACTGTTCATGAGATTCTACGACAAACACTAAAAATCATGATGTCTCTCAACCTTTCAGAAATAGTTTGCGTATTTGATCAGGCATTGTACGCGAAAGCTGCCGAAATTGTGTGGAACGATTTTGACTATTACAAGCCAATTGTTTTGAGAATGGGTGCCTTCCACACCATATGTAATGCTTTGTCAATTGTAGGAAAACGATTTAGAGATGCGGGCCTTCGCGATATAGCCGTGGAAGCCTGAGTAGTTGCCGAGGGATCCATTGACGCTGTTCTTGATGGTCGCCAATACAATCGAGGAGTGAGACTCTTAAAAATTGTTTACGAGGGTCTCTTTCGCCTATCCTGGAAGGGGTTTTTAATATGGATGCGTGAACATAATCCCAATGACCTCTCAACCCTGGAAAACTTGATGAAATGTGTCAAAGACGTTTCTATAAAACCCGACTAGCAAATTGTATTTGATTTAATGAAAAGTCAATCTTTGGATGAAATATCAACTTTGTTTGGATACTATCAAAACTATCTTCGATATGATTCGGGTCCTCTCGCTTCGTTCTGGATGTCTTACCTCGACATGGCTGAAATAATTTTGGGATTGAATCGAGCTTCGCGGGAAGGAATCTGGAACCTCCACTTGCAGGCCATTCGGTCACTAATTTCATGGTGCTTCGCGTACGACAAGCAGAACTACGCTTGATACCTTTCGGTGTATAACTCGCAGACGACCAGATTACCGGAAAGTCATCCCGTAATTTTTCAGCATTTATCAAATGGAGGCTTTTCCATTCCAAGGTCTACAACTAACAGCTATGGCCGAATTCCATTAGATCAAACGATAGAAGAAACTGTAAATAAGGATACACAAACAGCTGGAGGAAAGAAAGGATTTAGCCTGAAACCATCTACATTGTTCAAATATTATTTAACAGCTGAGTATCGGAACGCATCATTGAAGCAACTTCGCAGCCTGATCGATACTAATCAAAAAGAAAATACTCACCCGGACTTTGGTGTTTTACGTATGAGAAAAGATGAAAACGACGTTCAGTCGGACACTGATTTGCTGGAACTGAATTGGATAAATCCCTTTGAAGAACACGAGGAAGATCTGGTTAGCGTTTCTACCAGTGTAAAAGCCGCTCAAGACGTCACCAGTGATCTCCTTAAGGCAAATGAAAAGTATGGAGCAGCATACCAAGCATTTGTTGACTCCAGACTAAAAAAGGCGCCTTCTTTTATGAGAGACTGCCAAAATTAAAACTGAAAAACATTAAAACCAATTCAATTAACAATGAAACTATTATCAAAGCTGAACATCACTTATTCGGTCGTATGATACTGGTAGCTTCGAGCAGAAAACTCAACATGGAGCAGGTGTTCCAACACCCTCTTGGACCGTTGCCATGGAGAAAACAAATAAGTCCGCTTTAGCGAAACACCTTGAATCTCGACTCGGTTCTTCTGAAAACGTTTCACGGCCTTAAGCAACTATAATTGATGGAATGGCGCAAGTACAAAAACTGCAATGTGACAACTACACCTTTGGAGAGCTATCTCAATACCTTCTAAGTCAAGTGCTTCAAATAGACTCCAAAAGTGGAAGAATCGACGTTGTATTCGATGTCTACAGGGAAATCTCCATTAAAAATAGCGAAAGGCTAAAACGAGGAGCCGATTCCGGCGTTTCATTTTCCAGAATCGTAGCTGGTCACAAAATCAAAAACTGGAGGCGTCTCCTCCAAAGTTCTTCCAGTAAGAATAACTTAATTACGTTCCTTGCGGAGGATTGGAGTTTAAAATTTGACACTATTGGCACAACCTTGTTGTATGTTGCCTACGGTGAAAAATGTCTTCAAATAGCAAAAAGAAATACTAAAGAAGTTGAGGAAATAAACTCCACCCAGGAAGAGGCAGACACGAGAATGCTTCTACACGCTAAGCATGCTGCGGAACGCGGCTTTAAGACCATAACCATTGTTTCATAAGACACTGACGTCTTCATTTTATGCTTAAAGTTTTCATACAACATAACGGCTGAAATAAATATAAAATGTGGAACCAAAAATAGGAGTCGCTTAGTTAGTGTAAGCAAAGTAGCAGCGTCACTAGGATTTGAATTGTGCCAAGCTTTACCAGGACTGCATGCCTTTACCATATGTGACACTGTTAGCGCCTTATCAGGTCAGGGCAAAATTAAAGGCCTAAAACTATTTCGACAACATACGAAGTTGCAAAAAGCTTTCAGCTTGTTAGGCAAGAGTTCCAACTTAGATGATGACTTATTCAGTGATTTACAAGAGTTTACTTGTCGATTGTATGCACCAAGAACCAACGTAATCTTGGTAAACGAGCTACGGTACCAATTGTGGCGTGCCAAAAAAGGAACCGTAGAATCAGGCCAGCTACCTCCTTGCGCAGATGCTCTCCGCCTTCACGCACTCAGAGCAAATTATCAAGCGGGAACATGGAGACGCTTTCCAATAGCATGTCCTTTACACCAAGGACATGGATGGAAAAGGTCTATTGGACATCAAATGGATGTTACGGCCCCCCGCACCTAAAGCTATACTAGAATTTATTGCTTGTAACTGCGCATATTCATGTAAAAATTATAAATGTCATGCGTATCAAATGGCTTAAAATGTACAGATGCTTGCAAACTACAGGACTGCTCAAATATGGCCGCTCCAGTGGAAACACTAGAAATGGACCTAAATGACGCAGATAGCCAAGATGAAATATAATCTATTAATATTAAGTTTTGTAAAAATTTGGGTTTATAACTTCAAAAAGAAAATTAAACAATTTTAGCTTAGTTTTTTCAGTTATAACTATTCATTATGGGGCTTATTATTAGGTTATGGTAAAAGTTAATAATTGCCAATCTTTTTGTACCTATTCAAATAGTCTAGCGACTGAACATTCCTACTTCAAAATCATACTTCAAAAACTAACTACTTATCGAAATACCATTTCTTAGGAACCGGCGGCCATTTTTCAAAATGGCGGCAAGGCGCAAAGAAAGCTAATATGCCAGTATAGTTGAGTAAATTAATTTACTTAACTTAACTTCTAAAAAATATTCTTTGAAAGTGTTTTTTTTAAAATTTGGTTACTTAAATGTGGGTCTTAACCAACTTGTTTTCATTAAAAATGACATTATATTTATTATATCTCCGGTTCTATTGGCTTGATTTATATGACAAATACGTTGAAAGAAAGCCAATTCTTTGCAGTATTAAAAGAAAAATTGGCAATATTATTGTTCAATTCGGTTTTGAATAGTGACCGGGAATGTTCATATTGATACGGGTGGTGTCACCGTAAATTGGGCGTGTCTTCAAACCTACTTCACAATTTCACAAAGCGAATTATTATTATAGACATGAAATGTAGGTCACTCAAAGAGCTTTTACATGACGAATAGAACGTCAATTTCGGACCAGGCAAACCGCAGATATTGCGCATTTAAGATTTTGCGTCGCCGCCATCTTGAAAAGCTACGGATTTGAGAGTGCATAATTGATATTTGCGTTTTTCACGACATCATCTATCAACCCTAAAAATTTCGTTTGGCACCACCTAATGAGCCTGAAAAAGGGTCTGGCTCATGGACTACTCTAATAAGTTAAATTTTTAAAGACTCGGATCTCGACTTGAAACCCCAAATGAAGGACACGAGGCGAGAGGCCGAAACCCGGCGAGGACTCTTATATATAAAATGAGGCGGCAGGGGCTCTTTTTTTGCAGCACGTAGGGAAATACTGAATTGTAATGGTTTATTTGTAATGTTTCTAAAAGTCGTTAATGATGTTATCCTGTCGCTCACGAAAAGGGTTCCAATAGTTTACACTCACTCTTATGATTTTGACATTTTCGGTACTGCTTAGAGGTTTGTTCGCGGAGGCTAACCCTAAAGATGTTCTTTAACAGGTGGAGGTTATATTCCCTTTAATGGAATAATAGTTGATACAGTGCGCATTCAGCGCTGTATATTTTATCGGTAATTGAAACATAATTGTGAATTGAAATTGTTAGTTGGAGCTGGAACCGCAGGTTGTCTAGTCGCCAATCGCCTGGCTCAGAACCCTTCCGTGTCAGTGTGCCTGATCGAAGCTGGTGGTGACGCGCCGGCCTATTCGCAAATCCCGATAGCCATTCCCATCACCTACTCCGATCCTTTCGTCTCGTGGAATTACAAGATGGAGCCGCAACCCATTGCTTGTCGAGGCACCGTCAATGCCGTAAGTATTGCGCGCTATAAACAATCTTGTTTCTCCAAATTTCCTCTAGGAAATTATATACGCATTCACTTGGAATGTCTAAGGTAGTCGAAGGTGGCAGTGGCGTAAATAGGGCCTAAGCAGACCCCGTTTTAGGGGCCTCCTAAATTCCTATCGACTTTTCCCCTATAAACGCCACTGATTTTAAGGGACCCTAAAAGAGATTCGCAGGGGGAGTGATCTTATAGCTACGCCACGGTATGGTGGCCCTGAAAACGGCGGGGTTTACATGCGAGATTTTCACTCGAGCAGTGTTCATAATAATAATAGTAATAATAATCAGCTAGGCTAATACCCAAGGCACCACCCTAGGCCCATATTAAGGGAGTATGATCTTCCATATTTGTGATAGATAAATGAATTTCACATTACTGCAACCAGTTTAAAAAAAAAATAAAAAGGATGATTGGCACTTGTTTCGCCGAAAACAAGTCGTACCTTGTGTTAGTAGACAATTTTTCAATTTATTTCCTAGGAGCCTTGTCTCGAATAAGAATTTGTAAAACCGCATTTGCTCTTTTTGTCTATCTAAATACGTGATTTTAGGTCCGACTAGACTAGTTTCCTGAGGAACAATATCCAGTCCATTTCCTGGTAAATTTGTTTTCCGAGTGAGTGCGCTTCATTTTCTTAGCGAAGACAACTAGGCAATGAATGCGAAAAAACGTCTACGTCTTACATAAGACGTAGTTTAAGAACCTCACGTACCTGCAAGTGCATTCGCGGCATGTTAAAGGCCGAGAACAGATATTCCATTTTCTCGTGCGCGAATTTAGACCCCGCAAAATTGAGTGACAGCGTCGACAGCTGGACCGACGGCTCTGACTGTTTTTGAATAGAATATATACAATGAGCATAAAAAAAAGAGCTAAGCTACAATACATGGAGTTGTCCAGGCGGTCACTCAAGCTGTCAGAGCTATCACTTAAGTTGTCAGAGATGTCAATCAGTTGTCACCCGTAAAAAAAATAAATACAGGATAAAAGGGGTGGAAATTCGCTCTGGTCTCGGTCTTTAACAATGGAGCCTCAGACATTCCAAGTGTAAACATATATGATTTCCTTCTTCCGTCTCGTAACAATGAAATGTATCTTTCCAGCAACCACCGTATCCCAGAGGAAAGGTTCTCGGTGGAACCAGTGGCATCAACGGTCTGCTCTACATCAGAGGCAACAGAGAAGACTTCAATCTCTGGGAGGAAATGGGCGCCACTAACTGGTCATACAAGGACGTGTTGCCGTATTTCAAAAAGTTCGAAGGAAACCGAATTTCGAGTATCGTAGATCCAGGTAGTGTTTTTGACAACATTGTTTTGTCACGCGACGCACCACAAAAATATTTTTGATGGGCACCGTTTTGAAATTTAACTCGATTCATTGTGAAGGCTTAGAGCGAAATTTATTTCGAAAATTTTTAATACGCATCTTTAAAATTGAACTAAAATAAGTAAAAATATTAACAGCCTTTATTTATTAATACCAACTGATTTTGTAGTTGTCGAAATATTTTGTTAAGAATTCCAGATAATTTTTATCGCCGGTTAAAACGCCAAATCCCAAAGCGTTTCATGGCTCTAGTCAACGACAAATGCCTATCTCCTGATCGGCTCAGGTGATGACGTAAAACGCCGAAAGGCACCGCCCATCCTATCCCCAGATGGTAATTGAGAGGAATACATTCAGAGTAAAACTAACAAGTATTTTCATACTTATCATAACTCATAAGTATACGCTATAAAAGTATTTTCTTTTATAAAACCAAGTTCACGGGATGTGACGTAAATTACGTCACTTCCAACACCGTGTCTAAAAACGCGTCTCCACTTTTTGGGAAACAGAAGTTCGTGAAGCGGATTTTGAATTCCTCGCGCATTTCTGGCTTTGCCAATCTTAATTTAGCTCGTGCCTTGCTATCACGTGATTGCGTTTCCATGGTAACCTTTTCAATAGCTCAAGGATTATAAGAATCTTATATTTTTGAGTCCATTTATTATATGTTATATTTGAAACAAGGTCTCATTGACGTTTTAGTATGGAAATGTTAATTATTTTACATATGGGATTGAAATGTGTTTCAGAATTCCATGGGAATGACGGAGAGCAAACGGTGGAATTTAGCACTTACGATACCATTTTGGATGACACTGTGATGGAAGCCGGGAGATATATGGGAGTGCCCACCCGTGACGTCAACGGTGAAGTGCAAAGAGGTAAGTCACCATGAACACTTAACGGGGGGACTGATAACATAGATTAGTAAGAAAATCCAATTGTAGAAAATAATAATACGAGTTTTTTGTACTTTAAATACACTTATTGAACCTTGTGTCTTGTACAATAATAAGATGGGATTAAAAGCAATTAAGAGAAACAATTAAATTTAAGGAATAACATTTAAGTTTCATAATAATTTCATTTAAATATAACCAATTGTGATTGCGGACCTATCTTTACTTTTAGAGGGTTAAGAGTTCCACTCATTAACAATCCTATTTTCGAAGAACTGTTGTCGAATGGTAGCGGCAAAAGCGCTTTGAACATTTTCGACGCTTTACGAATGGAGTAGAAATTATAAACCAGTTTGAAACATTCAATGATATCGGTGTGTAGGCGTTGTGTTGCTAATGGCAACAAGTTGAGGTGTTGAAGAAGATGTTCATATAACAGGTGTTATATGGAAGTTTTTAAATTTTATATAATAGCTCTTTCTATAATATAATGTAGTCAAAACCTGTACAAAAGTGGTTTTTTGTTGGCACGCGCTGCTCGAGTCTTTAACAGAGATCCTTTATTAGCTGCTATCCTTAGCGCAGCTAATATAGGATATCTGGTCTTTAATTAATATAAATTAGCTCGCGCAATTTAGCGCGCGGGCTCTTACGCGCTCTTATCTTTAGCAGTAAAATAAAACTAACATAAACACGTATTATTATAGGATCTCCTAATCAAATAATTCCAACAGTGTTTAACAGTTTTGCTGCTAATCTCAAAAGCAGGGCGCTTGTACTGCTCTCAAGTGTGGAATAGTATAAAAAAGAATACATATGCCATTGATAATTTAAATAGTTTGGTTTGAGTAGGAATTTTAGCTGGCATACAGTGGTGGACCTTGTTTTGGTTGCAACTCTTTCTAAGACCGAGCACGCAAATTTCAGAATGGTTTTATGGATATTTCGTTGATATAATGATGACTACGATCTAAATAAGATTTACGAAAGACAAAGAATGTATTTTTTGATACTTTGGGAGAATGACTATTTTCAGACGATTTATAGCGTTAATCCCAATTAACCTTATGCTCTAACAGTAAGATCTTTCGCCCTTTTAAAGATAATCAGACCCGGTATCATATAAGTTCTAAAAATTTTACGTTTTCCAACGCGATTGAAGTATTGAGTGCTTGCTCGTTGCGTCGTAGCTAAGCCCCACCTTGAAACTGCCGCCGTGACAGTATTTCACGTCACAGATCTCGAGACAAAGCAATCACGTGAACAACATGGGAGTCTTAATGTAAACGAGCATAGGTCACAGCCACCAGTAATCTACGAATACATAAATACAGTTTTGGAAAGACATTTTAAATGAATGTCGATAAATTTTAAATCGTTTAAGAATATTCTAAGTGAATTGTATACTCAAACACGCAATTTTACGCAGGCTTCAGCTATTCGCCAATGGCCGAGAGGAACGGCTACAGATGCAGTAGTGAAAAAGCTTTCCTAAGGCCAATTTACAAAAAACCCAATTTCACGCTGATGAAAAATACTTTTGTCTTAAGGGTGAGTTTTTGCCTTTTAATAGAGGACTTTCAAGAATGTATTTATTGAAGCGAAGCTTCCTTAACCAACAAAAGTGGCGAAATGAACGTTCGCTCGTTTGTTAGATAATTAGTTCCCCTGGTAGGCATAATAAAGGTTAACCGATTTGAATGCCATAGCTTATCCGAGACCCTTTGAATGTTATCTTGGCCACGGCTTATCCAAGATAACTTTCGTATATACTTCCAGATATTACACGATACTTCGATTATACTTCCATATATTACGCGATACTTCAAGATATTACGCGATACTTCAAGATATTACGCGATACTTCAAGATATTACGCGATACTTCAAGATATTACGCGATACTTCAAGATATTACGCGATACTTCAAGATATTACGCGATACTTCAAGATATTACGCGATACTTCAAGATATTACGCGATACTTCAAGATATTACACGATACTTCGATTATACTTCCATATATTACACGATACTTCAAGATATTACACGATACTTCAAGATATTACACGATACTTCAAGATATTACACGATACTTCGATTATACTTCCATATATTACACGATACTTCAAGATATTACACGATACTTCGATTATACTTCCAGATATTGCACGATACTTCGATTATACTTCCATATATTACACGATACTTCAAGATATTACACGCTACTTCGATTATACTTCCAGATATTGCACGATACTTCGATTATACTTCCAGATATTGCACGATACTTCAAGATATTACACGATACTTCGATTATACTTCCATATATTACACGCTACTTCAAGATATTACACGATACTTCGATTATACTTCCAGATATTGCACGATACTTCGATTATACTTCCAGATATTGCACGATACTTCAAGATATTACACGATACTTCGATTATACTTCCAGATATTACACGATACTTCGATTATACTTTCAGATATTACACGATACTTCAATTATACCTCCAGATATTACACGATACTTCGATTATACTTCCAGATATTACACGATACTTCAAGATATTACACGATCCTTCCAGATATTACAAGATCCTTTCAGAGTTTACACGATCCTTCCAGATATTACACGATCCTTCCATATATTACATGATCCTTCCAGATATTGTATGATCCTTCCAGATATTACACGATCCTTCCAGATATTACACGATCCTTCAAGATATTACACGATCCTTCCAGATATTACACGATCCTTCCAGATATTACACGATCCTTCCAGATATTACACGATTCTTTGAATATACTTCCATATATTACATGATACTCCGAATATTCTCCCAAATTTAAATATTTCACAATAATACTCGGAGTATTCTTAATTTTTCCATACACAATAAGCGATATTACACCAAACTTGAAGGTATTACACCGTCGAAACCTTAATTTCATATGTAATACTGCTATATCTGTAATTCTGAACGTGTTAATGTTGCAGCAATAGGCCTACATCTAATCCTCGGAACAAACTAGTTGCGAGCCTGTAATATACAGATAAACAATTTCGGAAGTACATGTATGTCAAGGTACAACAGTATGTAGTCGTTACCATCTTGGAAGGAACCTAGTTTAACATTGAAAAACTGGTTTTATAAGTCATGGGGGCCGTCTACGAAATGACCGATATAATTTTCCAGCTTTTTCCCTTTTTAATGAATTTAATTATTTTCTATTTAACAAATTTCTCAATAAACTTCCGGTGAAGTCAAAGTTCTCATTGACAATTGATTATCAAATCCCATTATTCTTAAAATATTTTTTTTAAATATAACGGCATTTCCATAGATAACTCGCAGCAGACTATTCGCCAAAATGAATCCGCTGGTCTAGGCGATGGGAGTTTAGCCTATAATAAAAATGATATAATTGGTAATAAAACAATTGCCCATCAAGATCAAAAGTCGTGAGGCAGATAACTTCCAAGTTTCACGACTTAATATGACCGATGTATCAGATCCGATCCGACGAAATGAAGAAGATCCGGAATAACCAAGAAACAAAGCCCCCCTAATCTAAGGTTGGTGCGAGACCGGCCACGTTTCCAGTGATCTGCTCCTCTAGGCACGTCAAATACCAAATCGAATAGTTCCAACGTCGAATAATTTGATCGAATATGTTTGCCTAAAAAACAGACCGGTTAACCGACCGAATACCAAATACTATTTCGAATACTAAATATTTTGTCGTATTTGATTTCCAAATATCGGTTTATTGACCAAATAGTTTGCATATTTGACCCAATAATTCCAGAACACATAAAAAAAAAACCTTGACTAATATTTCTTTTGTAAATTTCGATTGACCAAAAATACGAGATTTCTAGAAATAAAATATAAGAACTTTTAATGTCTTTTTAATAATTCTACATACTAATCGAGTGATACTATTTTAGTAAACTTTCCACTTGCCATTTAACTTCGAAGCTGCTACGATCTTTCAACCTATCGCCCAGCTTTGTTTTGGGCTTTGTTTTAGTTTTTCTTTGCTTCTCTATAAAATTTCAAACCACGCCAGTAATTTAGAGAATATTCGTTATTTTTTCGAGTACTAGTCGGTTTCCATCGCATTATTTGGTTTAATCGAATATTCTGCACACCCCTAGATACCTAGAAACTGACTCTAGAATAGCATCGATAAATAACTTATTAGCTTGTTCCGAGGCTCGTTCATTAGCGAAAGAGTACTGCATTTGTCATGAGAGTTTTGAACTGCTGTCAATTCGCCTCAGGGTTGCCAGATTCCAAGCTCTAAATTGTCGTATAGAGTTTTGATTTGGATCCTTCTAGATTAAGAAGGATCGTACGGCTGAAAACAACTGGACAACTTCACATTTCAGCTGAAAACAAGTCAATTAAGCCCAAACGTTATTTAAAGATAATAAAGCATACTTGAGCTCACTTTTAGCTACGAAAAGACACGTGAGAAAATATTTTGGAAATATTTCCGATTTGTGGCGATAATAATCACTCCCCCAGCAAACCGAAGAGCGTGTTTAGAAGTGAGAGTCCGGAATCTGGGAGATAGCCTTTGCTAAGATCAGTGGTCACCGCAATATTTAGAGATATATAAAGGTTTCCGCTTTAAAGAAAACAGTTTTTACACGGATCTTACTTTGGATCGTATTGCATCGTAAGATCGCATTTTTGCCGTACGACCGGCCTTCTGATTGTATATTGTCCCAAGGGTTCAATTATCGTACATATACGATAAGGATCGTACATCTGGCAACTCTGATTTCGCCGAAATCATTTCCACGATGAAGATTTTTAGTAGGACTCGCGACGAAAACACAAAAGGCTAGACTACACCGAAGACCCCCAAATATAGAGAATTTCAAAACTCGCTACTACGGTACTCATCGTATTCCCGCGATATATTATCGTATTCCAATATTAAATGGAATTGAAATATTTTGAAAATATTACATGAATTTCTCGATGTTACAAATCTTATGAAATGCTTCCTTAATATTCGTGATACTTCGCGAAATACTGCACGAGTATTCTTTATATTCGTGATACTTCATGAAATACTGCACGGATATTCTTAATATTCAATATATTTCGCGAAATTCTGCACGACTATTCTTAATATTCGTGATACTTCACGAAATACTGCACGAGTTTTCTTAATATTCGTAATACTTCGCGAAATACTGCTTATAAGCCGAGTTAGCTCATCCTCTCATAAAACCACGTGACTAATGTGTCTTTGCTCTGTCGTCTGCTTGCTAATTACGGTCTTTGGTGGAGTTGATTATAATGTTATTATAACAAAAACAGTTCTTCGAACTGAAAAAAACAGTTTAGAGCTCGTTAAATGTGCAGCCTTAAAGGGACATATATTATTTTTATTGTTGATTAATATGTCAAATTCATTTCAAGTATTAAAAAATATTCCTGTGAACAACAGAACTGTTTTTTCAGTTCGAAGAACTGTTTTTGTTATAATATATGCCCATTTATGAGACGTGGTGCTTTACAGAATTACATCCCAATTTTATAATTTTTTTTTAAAAATTAGTGATTTCTAAAATTAAAAATTAAATGTTTGTAGTGTCTCTAATAAAAGTGCCGAACTAAGGCCTGCATAGAAAAATAATTAAAAACTCAAAAAATATTGTTATATTAGTTCAACCACATAAAAAGTATTACCTTTGCAGCGCAAATACTCAGCCCGTCGTTTTGCCTTTTTCTTTTGTTTCTTTGGCTTTTCAAATTTTAAAGCTCGAAAATTATTAGTTGTCAAACTTAACAGCTGTCAAAAAATTAAACATTAAAAAAATACTGATAGTTTAGTTCCACCTATATTCGATATCACGGTGCTTTTACATTGACTATACGCCATGAAGCGGTTACCGAATTCCAGGCGAAATTCCGAAAAGGCGGGCTCCTAAATTACGGCAGTGATAATACCCAAGGCCCAAAATTTTAACCTAACTTTTATTTAAATCGATTTAGAATTACCAAATACCGTAAAGTGACAAAACTTAGGTTGAAATGAAAGCCAACTATATTATTTACCTTTTATCATCGAAGATTTGTTCGTTTTAAATCATGTTAAGCTTGGTTTCCACCAGCGCGCGTCAAAAAGCGACAATCAGCTTTGAAACGTGCAAATGTTCTTACGCGCGACAAAAAATTAACATTCTGACGCGCTCTTACGCGCGTTGGTGGAAAAAAAAGCTTTAAGCTTGTTTTCCACTAGCGCGCGTCATAATGTTATTTTCTTTACGCGCGTAAAAACGTTTGAACGTTTCAAAGCTGAGAAACGCGTCGTTGCGCGCGCCAGTGGAAAACAAGCATTAGAATATTAAAATTAACATTTCACGCGGGCACGCGGCAATAAAACCGCCATCAAAACGAAGCCGTGTCGGCAAGTTGGCAACTTTTTTCCGACTTCCACCCGTTCCCGTTGCGCATGCGCGCCAATCTGAAACTTAAGAGGGAAAATGGATGCCTCGAAACCGTAATTTACTGGCTTCAAAAACTTATATTTTCTCGGCGTTATTGATTAAATTATAAATCGTGACGGGCCTATGAAGTGAAACACGCTGATTTTAAATCCGTTTACAGAATTAAAATACGACAAGTGGTTGAGGTTAGAGCGCGACCCAAAAAAGGCCTAAAAGTCTCTCAAGCAGAGTTGACGTTTTCCACGACCAAACCGATAAATTGCCAATATACGCGCAGCAGATTTGGAAATGGGGGAAAAAGATGAGCTCTAAATATACTCCGCGGCCGCGGAGTATAATAAAGTTCTGATAGACCAAAATATATTCAAAGATTTATAAAAAAACGTAAAAAACGGTTGAAAGCAGTTGTTTCGGAAATAAACATATTTTCAGAGAACGGAATTTTTAATGTTCCCTCCGCGCCAGTTTAAGAACGGTATTTAGTTCATGCTAGGAAAAGACCCAATGGTTTTAAGACTTTGTGCCAAGCACTATGGAATATATGTTTGAAATCCTATCATGATAGGATTGCCTTTAATTTATTGTATGTTATAATAACTTTCACAGGATTTTGATAGCAATTTGCTTCACTTTTTGCTTCTAAATATGAGGATTGGGAGGAAAATATACACTCTTTTATATCCTTATTTGTGAGAGCTGCCATTTTATTACAGGTCTGATTTCAAATAGTACATGCAAGGCCGCTTCACACGGTCAAGTGCACGCGATGTCTCGAGCTGATGAGCACGTGCAGGCGCCCTTGCCTGTACTATTTTAAATTAGGCCTGAAATGAAATGGCCGACTTCATAAAAGAGTGTATACTTTATCTTCACGGACCATTATTGTCGCTCTTTTCTTTGAAGCTTGGTTACAAACTACTGTTTTTTCTAAATCATGAATTGGCTTTAATGACTCATCTTTCTCGGATTCTAATACCGGAAAAACATCATCAACTATGCCGATGGCTATTGCCATTTTTTTCCGATGATGAAAACTAGCAGACTACTAACAAAACCTGTTTAATTTAATAACGAGAACTTTCACGTCACCGAATTATAATAATTTAAGGCGGTATAAGCGTTTTTGGCCCAACCCATAATGTTCCGCTACAAAATATATGGGGAGATATTCATTCCAAGTAGCGTATGGATTCCTGCTGCACCTAAATTAACAATCCCAATTTCGTACAGATTTTATCAGTTCGCTTTTTTTAATTTAACACGTTCACCGTCTTATAACCAAGGCTTAGCGCAAAATTTTATCGTTAAATATAATAAACATCTTTTCAACTGAAAAAATAAGCTAAAATATGAAATTGTACATACTTTCATAATGTTTATCAATAAATATTGTAGTATATTAAGCATTCTTTTAAGAGTTGAAATTAATTTCCCTCGCCCAGGCCCGTCTTAAGACCTTTTAGGGCCCTGGGCTAAATTATTTCTTATGACCTTTGCGATCCCCAACGGTCAGCCTTTGTATATCCGTTGTCTAAATTCAACTACACAATAATCAAACCAAAACTTAAATTTCAGAAGTATAACGTAGGCCTAGTGAAAATAAGATTTTTACTAACAGTGAGTCACTGTTAGGTTTTAGAAATTGTTGGTACCGTATGATACGCGATGTGGCGATGAGTCAAATTACATTAGACGTAACTAAAAGATACATAATATGAAATGAGCATAAATAATATTAAACCAACTAAACCATTTTCCCTGTAGTGTAGAGGCTGTATGGCTGGCTTTTCTGGAGCCCCAAAACTGGCTGGGGGCCATGGGCTGTAGCCCATTTAGCCCATGCCTTAAGACGGCCCTGCCCTCGCCGGGTGATAAAATTAAAATATTTAGCGCTGTAGCAAATATAGGGGTGATACTTCTGGGTCTTATTGGTGTAATACGATAAAGCATCCAAGGGGTTTTCTTGGAGCCGCCACTTGCTTCAAGTACCCCGTGACGATAAATTTACAGTTTCCATTTCACGGATTTATTTTCTATGGTCCTCACATCGTTTCGAAATACGCACTTGCATTCTTTAGAGCACTGAGGTTATTACAATAAGTCCCATGAAGGGATTTAGACCAATAGACTTTCAAAAATTTAGGTGGATTCGTAAACTGTTTATTTATATTTACCATTTCAACTGGTTTTTCTGTGCAGATCGATATAGACAATGATAAAGTGGCTCGAGGCGTGTTCGTGAAAAGACCCGACGGCAAAGAGGAATACGTAGGCGCAAAGAAGGAAGTAATCATTTGCGGGGGAGCCATCAGTAGCCCTCAAATCCTGCAACTGTCTGGCATTGGCCCACGCTCACTTCTCAAGAGCCTAAATGTAAGTCTTCACTTATTACGCCGAACCACAGAGTTATACCATAAACTTTAAAAGTAGAGATCTGGGGTTCGATTCTACAACTCTTCTTAAAATAAGGTTTAGCTTTATTATCCCTTTTCTTAATGGACTAATCTACTTATTCGCTAATTTTATCATCCTTTAAAATAAGAATTCCTTATTGAAGGACAAATCCTTATTTAGCTCTTAAGAATAAAGTAAGGACAATTCCATTTTTAAACGAAAATTCGTATTCTACTATAATGGTCCTTATGTTGAATCTATTCCTTGTGATCCGTAAGGACAAAAGTAAAGAATTGACCACGTGCCCTATTCTTAGCCAAAGGTGTTTCCCGAACTTATTCCCGTAGCTTGATCACGCGGAACGAGGCTTAGCCCCAAAACAATAACACTTTGAAACGGTAGATCTCGGAGTTAAGTTAGATATTAATTTTCAAAGTAGCAGGTCTCGTTATTTAAGATTTAAATTAATTTAGATGATAATACAAAATAATAAATTAAGGGAAATTCATAATGTTAAATAATCATAATTATAATAATCAGCTAGGCACCACCTTAGGCTCAAGTCATCTATTAGAGTTGTTACAACAAAGTTAATTACTATTAAATACACTATACCCTTATTCATAGTAACAAATACTTCAAAAACGAATAGACAATATTTAATAAGTCTACTAGAAAATCTCCATTTGCTAAAACGCGTTGCAACTAATTAGTAACTAGAACCAGTTTTCCCAAGCTTCTGTAAACCCTGGCAAAAATCAAAGAAATGTGAAATTATAGGTGATGTGGAACTTCCTACACCCTTTAAAGGAATATAACCGGCCTCAGGTATATTTGGTGTGGAACACCAACGTTTGCAGCTCTGGCCGCTCTTGTCTTTGGCTTTAGAACTGTTTGGGTAATTTGAAAAATTGAAGGGGTCTTCCATAAATATTGCTTTACGGGTTATATTCCCTTTAAAGGGCATCACTGAATCTAGTAACTTTTGCGTTGCACCGCAGCTCCATAGGTGGACTTTCTTTGAACTAGATCAAACCACATTTTCCGCCTTTCGTCAGTTGTTTGGAAGATTCGGCACACTTAAGCCAGGTTCACACTTACCCCTAAAATCGCTTCGTTTTATATAACTAGTTTTCAAAACCAGCGTGAGAAATCACTTCATGTTGGTTCAGGAAGCAACTCGTTCAAGTCGGTTCGCTTAGAATCACGCTCAAAACGACCAGGCGGGGAATAATATTACTGAATGTATAGTAAACATGATTAACTAGTTGTTTTAGGATACATATTATTGTTTTAAAAATTCTGGGCATAATTTGAAATGACGTTAAGCTGCTTAAGCCTTGGCTATAAGTGAACCGGGGTGAAGCGATTTCGCATGTGTGAACCAAGAATTATCGTCGGCGGTCAAAACTGGCATTCAAACCGACCTAAACTGGGTTTAAAGCTCTAGTGTGACCTTGGCTTTAGTTTACCCCACGCTACTTTTTGTTGCCCTTCAAGTTCGTTGGGCTCACATTTGTCATGAATGAAGGGTCCGCGCAATTTCGGGAAAACAAAAAAGGGTGAATATTTATTGTTTTTGGTTTTTGTTGAATAGATTAACGTTAAGGTGGACCTGCCAGTTGGTGAGAATCTGCAAGAGCACGCTTTAGTCAGCGGACTGTTTTACAGCGTCAACGTTTCAACCGGACTTAAACTGGGGAAAGTGTTCACATCACAAATGTCCAAACATTGTAAGTGTATCCATGTGGTCTCATTTTACCAAGAATGTACGCAGCTTAACAGAGAAAACGTGGTCGCTATTATAATCTCTGTTCTTCATGATTCCCGGAAGCTAATATCCGCCTACACGGAGAGAGAGAGAGTGTGTGTTTCTTACCCTTACCTCTAAGGAGACTCTAACTCATATGTTAGATGTTCACTTTTCTTAATCTTGAGTCACGAGCAACACTGACTCTGATCCTCTTCCCATTAGGATTGCACGTATGAAAAAGGAAGATTGGATGGTGGCAAATAAAATTGTCTCGCATTCCAGGCTTATTTGGGCTATAAAGTCATTTAAGCCCTATAAATCTCCAGGGCCGGATGATATTATTCCCATTCTTTTTCAGGAGGGCATTGATATTATCTGCCCCATGCTGAGTAGAATCTACAGGAACTGTTTTGCCCTTGGTTATATACCGAGAACCTAGAAAATTTCTACGGTGATCTTAATTCCGAAGCCTGGGTAATCCAATTATCTCGAAGCTAAGGCCTTTTATCCAATCAGTTCGACCTCCTTTATCATAAAGGTTTAGGAAAAATTGGTGGACAATTATATCAGGGGGAAGGTGATTTCTCAAATGCCTCTCTCTGCGACTCAGTATGCCTATTAAAAAGGCCAATCTACTGAGACTGCCCTCCATGGCATAAGTAATTGCATTGAGAAGGCTATTAACTTTAAGGAGATAGCTTTAGCGGCTTTCCTTGATATTGAGGGCGCCTTTGATAAGGTGTCAAGTGCACTCGCTGACGATATCGCCATCATCTTCACGGGAAAGTTTTCCAACACTATTAGCGATTTAGTGAGAAGAGATCTTGCGGCAGTGGAAAGCTGGTGCAGGGAAATTGATCTTACGGTTAATCCTAATAAGACGGTTCTTGTTCCTTTTAGTCGTATGTTAATAATAAACCTTACCAGGGGAAAAGAGGAAAGATTAGAATGATTTTGGGGATGCTTGAGCCTCCTAAAATATTTCTGGAGCCCCGAATGCAGTCAAAACAAAAAATTGTACTCCAAAAATCATTACATTAAACTCTTAAACCATGGTATATTAAATTTGATTAAAATTTAATGGCTAATTTTTTTAATAAAATTCGGGGCTCTTGAACCGTGGTACTTCTTTTTTATTTTAACCATGAAGTATCAGTCTTTTTTATAACATTTTAATCAATTTAACAATAACGATAGTGGCAAAAGTGACATAATTACCAAAAATATGTCCATGTAATAGCTTTCGAAATGAGTGTTGGGACGGGAGCAGGGAGGGTATACATTGGGAGGGAATTAAGTTTTAAGAAGAAACAGTGACGCCTGGCGGGCTAGCGGGCTTATTGATTTTTGCCACTTGACGGAATAGCTACCGCCATCTATCTACGGTTTAATACAAAACCAGAGAACGGGTGCAAAGTCAATCCTAGCCTAGCCCAGTCGCTGGATTTGGTGAGAAAGGACGTGTCTTTTTTGTCTCCGTCTCTTTCTTTTCCTTCCTCTAGTTTCATTTTTTTCTATGCGAACTCGGCATACTTTCTTTTTTAATTGTTTTCCCAGTTCCCTTCCCTCCTTAGTTAGTTAGTTAGTTTTCCCCGTCCTGAATTTTTCGCCAGCGCCTTTTGGTTCTTTTGGGGACAATGGCTGCTTCTTCGGAAATCACCGGCGAATCTCAAACCTAGGAGCAACAAACACAACACCCCACACAAGGAGAACGCAACACGTCAAAAGTCGTGGATTTTCTTGTGTACGTTTTTCATTGGCTAGACGCTTTAGCGCCTGCTGCCGTCGGAAGGGGAAAATTCGGAAATTGTCTTCCCCCCCCCCCCCGCCCGTAAAACGTTCATCGTAAAGGCTCGTGCCGCTCGTCCAATGAAATTCGTACACAACCCTTCGTTAGCGTGTTTAAAGGCTAGCTGCGTTCTCCTTGTGTTAGTGGCTCCTAGCTCAAACCATGGAGCTAGTTGACCCAGCTGAAGAGGATTTGACCGGGTTCACCGTAGTGGACTGCTGAGGTAGGCCGAACAAGCGCTCGCGCTCGCCGAGCTCGGGGGAACATTCCTACGTGCGCCGTCCCCCCCGCGCATCACAGGAATCTCAGAGACGTGGGGCGCTTCCTCGCAGGAGTGGGCTCCCCCCCCCTTCCGCCTGAAACCGGCTTTGAAAGGAGAAAAATTCACAAACCTGGGTACGAAGAAGCTTCATGAGCATACCGTTAGTGTTTTTGGAGAAGAAGTAACTTTCCAGCCCCTCCCGCAAGGGGACTTGCTGGTCTTCCCGCAAACAGAGGCCCATGTTAATGCGATCAAATCAGCGACCTCTTTCGGCGATTTAAAATTTGGGCTGGCGGGGTCCCTGTCGACCTCGGACGTTGCGTTGCGGAGAATTATGCACGTCCCGACGGACATTTCGAAAAGCGATATTGAGAAGGCTTTAATTTCTCGACACCAAGCTTTCAATTCCGTCAGGCGTTATGGGCACATTGCCTCTGCCTGTCGGTCCACAGTTACCCACGAAGTCTGCACCACAAGTTGAAAGGATCACGCTTTTGATCCAATCAAGCGGTGCTCGGAGACAGCTTATTGCGTTAACTGCAAGTCTTCGGGATGCCCCTCTTTGAAAAGGGAACACCGGGTCTTGCAAGTCCGCCGAACCGAGGATGTCAGCTTCAGGGAAGCGCGTGCCATCGTCCGTCAAAAGTCGTATGCTCACGCTGCTCGTCCCAGGAGTACCTCGCCACGTCGTCAAGCACTGTCCGTAGCGACCGCTCCAACGAAACCGGAGACAGCTGCTCCCCGGGGCCTACTCTCGGCTAACGACATTGCCCTCATGGTGGTGGCAATTGTGGTCGTCGATACTCTTGAAAGACTTCAGGACAAACAGACCAACAATCAGAACACGAGATCGGCTTTAAAAATTCTCGCTACTTCTCTTACCAAAGGCTTTGTGGAGAAACTCAACGCTCCAACATTCTCCCGGAGTCTCGATGCTCACAGTCAGGAGGAATTCCCCCCCTTAGCTACTGGAGATGACTAGCATCCTGTAATGGAATGTCAATGGTGTTCGCTCTCGTCTACCGGACATTATCGACCTCTTTGGTGACTTACACCCAACAATTATCGCGCTACAAGAAACTTTTCTCACTCCAACTGATTCCGTTAATCTACATTTCGGCTACTATGAACCTTTTCGCGAGGACAGGATTCCTCACGGTCCCTCGGCTTTCCGGGGTGGCGTTGCGACACTGGTAGACAAGTCCCTTCCAGTCGTCCGTCTCCCCTCTCCAGTGTGCGCCGGCGTGGAGGCTTTAGTCTTGAGGATTCGCTCCTCGGTTGGTTGGTTCACCCTCTACAACATCTATGACCCTAGGGGTTCCGCCGCCAAGGATTTTTTCGACTTTCTCCTCCGGGACGCCACCACCCCGGTTCTACTCTTGGGTGATTTCAATGCCCATAACATCCTTTGGGGTAGTCATAGGACTGACCCTCAAGGTCGTGTTATTCAGAGTTGATTAGAAGCCCATGACAACATGGTACTCCTCAACACTGGCGAACCCACATGCAGCCCGCCTAAAGGCCCGGACGGAGCGTTGGATCTTGCTTTCGCTAGCACCGAACGGGCTATTCATCATCCATGGTCAATTTTGCACCACGGAACCAGCGATCATCTGCAATCTACTTGGGCTACTTGTCACACGTCACTAGCCGTCCGCCAGGTCCAGCCCATTGGCACTACCCTGCCGCTGACTGGAAACTTTTCCGGATTCTCCTGGATGACTCTCTAGGATCAGCTAACCTGACTGTCCAATCGGCGGAATCTCTTCTACATCAAACAGCGATTGCCACGATTCCAGTTAAGCGGGGCCGCGGTGCCACAGCTCCTCGTCAGCCTCCTTGGTGGGACGTTTATTGTGCCGACCAGGGTAAAAAAGTCACTGCGGCTCGTCGTCGAGCTAGACGCTCTGGGCAATCTCTGGACCAAGTGTTCTACAATCGCGAAAGGGCTCTTTTTAAGAAGCTCACTCGGGAAAAGAAACGAGACAGTTGGAGAAATTACTGCAGCAAGCTCCATGCGCACACCCCTTTAACTCAGGTATGGTCCCAGGTTCGGTGGTTTAAAAGTGGTAATCGTCCCCACAGGCTCCTCTCACTTCAACATGGGGACGCGGTCATAACGGATCAATCCTCAGTTGCCGAGCGCCTGGCTCAGTCCGCCGGAGCAGATATTCACCCCCAGCCAACACTAGGTCCGGGTCAGCATTACCGGCCGGAACCTTTTCTGGAAAGACCGCCGACCAGATATAACGTCCCTTTTACGGAAACGGAGCTATATGATGTCATCTCTGGCCTTCACAATACCTACCCGGAGATCGATAACGTGGCCGGCGTGCAACGGACAACGCTATTCGTCTTGCCACAGCTGCTCAAAGCGCTTTGGCCAAGAACCAACACTGTCTTGCAGTGTTCCTCGACCTAAAGGATGCCTTCGGCAGTGTCCACTATCAAGCACTGCTCTACAAGCTACAACGTTGGGTTCTGTCGGGAAATCTTCTTCGTTGGGTGGAGGACTTTCTCAGGGCAGAACCTTCCAGGTAAGAGTTAATGGAGAGCTTTCTATCCAGTTAAAAGGGGAGTCCCTCAGGGCAGCTCTATCAGCTCCATCCTCTTCGACGTTATGTTGGACGAGATCCCTCAAATTTGTCGGAGCTTGGTAGATCACGGTGAACACGCAAATGATATTTCAGGTTGGAAGTGTGGACCGGCGCTTCAACCTCTGTACGACTCAATGCAGATAGCACTTGATAATATCTCGGAGTATGGTTCCAGCTGGGGCCTCAACTTTCAACGCCTCAAGTACGAATATTTGCTCTTCACCAAAACAAAAGCTATCAAGGGAGGTCTCACTCTCCGTCTCGATGGCACCCCATTGACCAAGGTCAGGACGTACCGGTACCTAGGCGTCATTTGATGACCGTCTCACGTGGAAACCTCACGTTGAGGCCCTTGCTACTTCTTCCCTAAAGCGTCTTAACCTCCTGCGTACCGTCTCGGCGACCAGTTGGGGAGCGAGTAGGGGGGTGCTCCGGCTCCTGTACACCCACCTTATCCGATCTAGGTTGGACTATTCCAGCCCACTCTATGCGTCCGCCTCCGCCACCCTTCTGGCCAATTTGGATAAAGTACAGAACGCTGCTCTTTGAGTCATCCTGGGAGTCCCGCACTCCTCGCCCATAGTACTTATGGAAGCGGAGGCGGCAATTCCTCCTTTGAGCGTTCGTCGTTCCATCCTGGACCTTCACACTCTAGCAGATGACACGCCAGAATTTTACCCCACTCTCCTCCGCGATAATCTCGCCACTTTGGAAGTCCTTGAACATCACTTCGCACCGGACCGGCTGCCTTTCTTGCTTCGTGCGTGGCACTTAACCAGAGAGCATAATCTTTCCTGGCTCTTTCATACCTCCAGGAGTCACATCCCACCCACCCCAACTCCTTCTTGGGAACCGCCCACGGTGAAGGTCATCTCCCGCTGGTTGCATTCTCGCAAAGGCGACCTCTGCTTGGACGCGCTGAGGCAATCTTTCCTCGCGATGTTTGACACTCTCGCGAAGGATTCGACCATTATCTACACTGACAGTTCTCTCGCTTCGGACTCGGGAATCGCCGGCGCCGCTTTCGCAATTCCATCTCTAGGGGTTGGAGCCCGTTCCTATGTCGATTCCGGTTATCCCATCAACAGGATCGAGCTACTCGCCATACAACTAGCTCTTTCCTATGCGTCTGCTCATCTTCACAGCTCGGTGATCGTCTGCTCGGATTCTATGAGTGCCCTCACCATGCTCCATAAGCGCTCTACTGACCCGGTGGTCACGGCAATTCACGATCTCTGCGACAAGTACCCTTACTCGGTGACTCTCCTGTGGTGCCCGGCTCATGTAGGAGTGGAGGGCAATGAAACGGCGGATGGACTTGCGGGAGTCACCGGTCTTCCGCGGCCATCTCCGATGGATTTCTTTCTCCCCGCGACGCTCTCCGAACTGAAGTCAGTGTGCAGCAAGGTCCGGACCACTACTTGGGCTGATTCCTGGAGGACTCGTGCGTCCGCGTATGCTCTCTATCGCGCGAAGCCGAACCCGGGTTCACGCGAAATCATGCGTCTACAGCTTATGCGACGCGATGACACTCTTTTCATTATTATTTTTTCTCGCTTTGTCACTGTTTTTTTCTGTATATATATATATGTATATATTTTCCCTTGGCGCGCTTGGTGTGAAGGCTCTACGCTATATGCACCAATTCCCCACACTATGTTATTCTGCCCCCCCCCCTAGCCTAGCCTCCTATGTGGTCTATCTCGATAACAGCATTCAGTAAATTTTTATCATTAGAAACTATGCGAACTTGCACACTTTAGATAATTAAGGATGATAAAATAAGCGAATAAGTAGATCAGTCCATTATGAAAAGGGATAAAAAAGCTTAACCCTAAACAAATTTGAAGAAATTTAAAAACTTACAAATAGCTCGTACCGATAGGTCTTCGAGCAACCAAAATGACGCGAAACTTGGAGCAAATAGATCTACGAGTGAAAAACTAAATAAAATAAAATGAAATGGCCAGAAATTCCAACGGTAAACCGTTTTCGTCCTATTTGGGACTCATCAGTACCATGCGGGAAATCTGGCTTGCGACTATTTAACCAAAAAGAGAAACTAAGTCTTGACATTAAAATTTTAAAAACGTGTTGCGTAGCAACGGAAAGCCGAAAGGGGGGAGAGTGGTGGATAGTAGTATACAGGGTGTCTTCATTTGATCGGCCCAGGCATTTTTCTCAAAAACTATACTTTCTAGAAATGTGAATTTATCGGGGTAGATCGTTGTTATTTGTAAATTTCCAAAAAATCGTGAAATTTTTGACGGGCTTAGAAGTGTTTGTTTTTCAACGCTACGTGGTAGACGAAAAGTTTCAATAAGCAAGTTGTAGAGCATACTCGAAAACCTCTAATGGAATTGGTATGGTGGAAATCGGACATTTCGTCACTGAAATAATTGGTCATGGAAAACAGACAAAATTGAAACTTTTCGTCTACCACGTAGCGTTCAAAAACTAACACTTCTAAAACCGTGAAAAATTTCACGATTTTTCAGAAATTTACAAATAACTGATAATTTGACATATCTAGAAAGTATAGTTTTTGAGAAAAATGCCTGGGCCGATCAAATAAAAGCACCCTGCATACGAATTTAACTTTGACTGTTTAGGGAAATTCCTGGAAACTCTCCTTGTAATCCTAAAGAAAATATTTTTCATTCCAAGATGCCCTGTTGATTGGATTTTTTCCGGGATCACAAGTAGAATAGGGCACTGATTTCTTAAACTTCGAATACATTGTTGATTCCCATTATTTCAGGTCCGCAAACTGGTCTGTTTACCTCGGTGACGCTGAGTGCTGTTGGCTTCGTTAAAAGCGATTTAGAAGAAAGAGAAGGAGACTACAATGATGTGGAAATCTCCTTCACTCAAGTGTTAAGTTTGTTCAATGGATTCAAACCAGAGGTGAGCTTAGTCCTTGTCTACTATCATATTAACGTAATCCCTCACAAGGAACATACAATAAGTACAATCATTGTAGTTTTGAAATTGTTACTATCGAAACAAAAACACGCGATTGCGAGGCAAACTACAGATTTCACTAACTTCTATAATGTTGATGACGCGTTTTTCGTCATGGAGTGACTTTAATTACGTCATATCCTATGTGAATAAGGTAAAATGTTTTTATGGCATACTTATGAGAGATTACAAAAGTTACGCTGCTACCAAGGAAAAAGAGGGGAAGATGTCTTGGGCTAACATACTTTCGATCCATCAGAGCAAAACTCTTATCGCATCCAAAGGTTCTTCTGGGTTTCTGTATAGATCTTAAATATCTAAAAAATCACTATTTAAGCGAATAGTTTTTAAACTAAGAAATGTTATTGTCCACAGATACGCTGGCGTATTACTCAATTGATTTGAAAAAGATTAGATCGTGGAAGGGGTTTCGTGGTACCTTAGCTTAGCTCGCACAGGCAAAGGAAATTGGAAAACTGAAGTTCTAGTGACCTTGAACCACATCTCCACGGTCATTAAAAATTTATATCGAGAAACTCTGTTCTAATTAGAAAAGTAGGTGTCTAAATCAAATCGTCTTTAATCAAAGTGAAGTAACGATTGATTAAAACTAGTCATTTGTAGGTTTGTAGCAATTTGAGTCGCTTAAGAAAATCAACTGGTCTTAAAGGCCTAGGTTTGCTTCTGCCTGTCCCCCTTCAAAATAACTTGCCTGAGAAGCAAATACCATGTTCAGCGGTTGGCCTACCGCCAGGGTATTTGCCTTTCAGGCAAGTTAATTTAAGGGGGACAAGCAGAAGCAAACCTAGGCCTTTAACAATAATGTATTCTAGTTAACCGAGAAAATCTGGACAAAAACCAGGTTTGTTTCGTGATTCCTGACAGAAAAACGACACCCCTTCGCCATCTTTCCCGGGTCCCGTCAGTAAGACACTCTGATACGGATAATCTCTGCCTGCCATCACGAAAACAAAGCGAAAGTTGTACCTATATAATGCTTGCACCCGAATTAAGAGATTTCAGTTTCGATATCTCTTGTTTCGGGATTTCGGAGTAGGGTAAGAAGAGTAACGCTATGACATCATTTTATACCGATTCTGTGGTGGCGAATAGTTCGAGTCGGAGTAAAAACGTTTTTCCAAAATGGCTACGGATAAATTCTGTTTAGCAGACGACCAAATCCGATATACTCTCTTTACACCTCCTTTTCTGAAGGAGTGAAAAGAGTAAACCTGATACTCCGGAAAAAGCGAATAGTTTGTGGGGCGCAGCAATTCTCATCCCCGGAACAGGCGAATAAAACACTTTATGACGGTGATCAGATTATCCACGTTTGAGCTCGGCTATTATCAGAACAGCTGATTTCAGTCAAAATGCAAACCGTATAATTTTAACCGAAAACTCATCTCAATTCGTGGTACACTGACAGATGTGAGCAGATTTCAGATGCATCAGTTATAGATATTACATATACCCAGATTAACTTATTTTCAAGATTTTTATTTATTTTTATTATCAAAAGATTATACAGGGTTTTTCAAAATGTTATGCAAAATTTTAAAAAGTTGTAGGGGGTGAGTTGTGAAGTATGCCTGTTTTTTCTCCATTTTCCTACGATGAGTTAAAAGAGCGCCAGGGAGCTTCAAAGTGTGGCCTACTAGCCCCTGGAAGTAGGCTGCAACAAGCGCAAACCAAGCAGCAGGGACTTTAAATACCGTTTAAGTTTACTTTTTTACGCTGCTTACGTCGATTTGTTTACAAAGTTCATTTTTACCTATCACACCAACCCAAACCTTAATGTTTGCATTTCCCTGCGACAAGATGAATTAAATTAACCTAGTTATTGTAATTGAGGCTGGTAAAAATAAAGGCATTAATTTTACCGCTTTTGTGCTATGGAATTTCGAAAAAAAATTACGGTTTTTCGGCGCAGTCATTAAACATGCAGAGAGAAAAATTGGTCTGTGGTTCAACTTTTAAAAAACGTTTATGGGCAGTTTATGATAACTTACTATCAGATCTTTTAAAAAAAATTGTGTTTGAGTATATATAAAGTTAACAAAATCATTAAAAATTGCTTCTTTATTTTATTAAATAACACGTATTTAAAAAAAAATAATAAATACGTTATTTTGGCTTGATTACACCAATACACCTAAAGAAAGATTTGTTCGACGGGCAGCTCACTCCAATGATTATTAGGACACCCTCGTATGATTAAAATTAAATTGCAGCTTTAGCTGTACAAAGTTTAAAAATTATTAAATCATGATTAAAGTTTTAATCATGATAATTAGGACACCCTGTAACAAAGTGATCTGCCCCTCGGATTTGTTCACAAGCTATCAGACAATGCCCATAAAAAGTCTAAAAGTAGAACCACAGACCAATTTTGGTCTCTTAATGACACCCGCCAAATTCCATAGCACCAAAGAAGTGCAAAAGATATTTATTTGGACAACGTCATTATATTTAGCAGCCTAAATTACATTCATAACGTTAAATTAGCGTTTTCCGTTTACATAGAGCCACGTAGCGGTCAAAAAGGAAAGCTCATAAACTGCTGGATTTTTATCTGCTAATTATTTTGACCGCTACGGGGCTCTATGTAAACTGAAAGGCCAATTCATTTATCGTGTATAAAATTAAACATAGAGTAAACCACTCCCTTGTTAAAACTTTTCGTACGCAACGTCTTGTTTTCGAGGCCTAAAGGAAATGTACAATATCTGGATAAAAAGTAAGTTTACACTCTAAAAAATGTAAAAACAACTCCATCGCTTTTCGGACTATATTTATTCAGGCCTCGAAAACAAGTTGGCCCGTTAGGATAATTTTTTAATGCGCTTCCATAGGCCCTTCCCCTCTATGTGAGTGGTTTACTTTATGGTTAAAGCCCACTAAATATAGTATAATTTGTTTAAATATAATACTCTACAATGGCTCTCTGACGACGTTATCATTTGGCTATTTTGAAATTTAGCTTCCTTTGTCATTAAAGGGAATATTACCTGCAAAGCATTCTTTATGGATGACCCCTTCAATTTTTAAAATTTCCCTGTGCAGTGGCGCCAACATTTTGAACGCCAAAGGCTTGAGCGGTCAGAGCTGCAAACGTTGGTGTTCCACACCAAATACCTGAGGTTATATTCCCTTTAATATATGGCACCACGCTCTCCACTAATGTCGAAGAATCGGGTAGATTCATGGTCATCTCTAATAACAGAGGCTTTATCATAATACAGGTGGTAATGATAGAGCCGATAGTTGCTTTAATATCATCATTTAACGTAATTATAAGGATGTTTATCGAAATTATGAAATTGAAATAATTGGTCAAAATATTGTCCAATAAAGCGTTTTGTGGCCAACACGTTGTGGAAATATTTCCTCCATTAACACAGAGCCAATCGGTTTGCGACTCGTGTTGGACAACAATGTTTTGCAAATATTTTGGCCTTAATGACCGTTTCATCACAGTACTACGCAAATTACGGAAGCTACGCTTTGGCGAATGTGTTCACGGCCAACGTGCAGCAGCTCCATCCCAAAACGACAGGCACTGTCTTCATCAAATCGGCGGATCCGGAGACGCACCCGACCATCGATTTCCCATTCTTCAAGGATCCTTACGACCTCGAGGTGGCCGTGCACGGTATGTATATATTTCCTCTTATTTCTTCGGGAAATATGTTACTTCAGTCGCAGTGACCATCGCTCCATCTCCCGTTTCTACAACACTTGCCTGAGAGCCAGAATAAAACAAGTCGAGATACGTGATTTTGGAATGAAGACAGGGGTGCCATATTGGGCTGGAAAGCCGCCAATTGGGCTTCTTTTCAAGAAAATTGGCTGGAAATTAAAGGGTTGGCTGTTGGCGGGAAATTTGGCTTTTTGTGTTTGTTTTTTTTGGCTATTTGTACTGAGAATACCACAAAGAACCAAAAACTATTATAATGTTAAATAAATAAATAAAATATAATAATTTCGGTAAGACCTTACTAGGTTATGTGACTCATACGAGAATAAAAACAATTTAAAATTTTCGCGGTTAATGATTTGGCTTGTTTTGGGAAAATTGACAGTTTTTGGGCTGCTTTTCAAAATAAGGATTGGCGGTTTTTTGGGATTTTTTTTTCAGTTTGATTTTGGCAGATTTTCGGTTGATAATCTGGTATCCCTGAAAGACAATCTAATTAAGAAATATCGAATGTTTTTATTGTGTTCACTTATTTTAGTATATTTAAATTATTATTGCTACCATAAAGCCGTTTTTTTTTACAAATTGGGGTCTTTTGACTTACTTGACCTTTTTCTCATGTAGCTTTGATGGCTCCAAATAAATACCAAAGGTAAAACGAGGTTCAGAGAGGCCCAGATATAACTCAAGCTTAGGGGCGGGGGTCGTAGTTAATCCTCCATTGTATCTATCCAAGGACAGTAGATACAGGGACGAGAAAGCAGGGGAAAAAATTTGAATTTAAACGTCTTCATATTCACGGGGAGTTAGATGTAAACAAACCGCGGTCATTGTTAAGACATGGTTCACCATGGACAGTATTATTGTAGTTAGTTTTTACCATTTTGATGTTAAATTAAAAATAAAACTACGAGCGTAAATAAAAAATGCCCATTTGTTTTGAGCTAAAATTAGGTGACCGCCATTTTTTTTATTTACAACTAACTCTCCTTGCGTTTAGGTCGTTTTAGGTGATATATTCCAACAGAGGCCGCCAATACACTTTCTCGTCCCTGTATCTACTGTCCTTGATCTATCGAACCACTTTCAGGCTATGGTTTATAAAAATGCATTTTGAGTTAGAAAAAGTATTTAGCATTTTACATTTTGTGGGTTTGATGTGTGGAAAAACATTTTAATAATGTTTTTACTCTGGTACCATAATCGCAGCTCTTGTATCGAAAGTGTATCTGCTATTTACTCCCAATTAATCATAGATGGCTATACCCAGCTACTCACTTACTCAGAAGCAGACGAACATTCGTAAAGTGCCACCGCTTTATTTCCCACGCTGGCTGCGAGGATCATTTTTAAATATCTTCGTAATTATTATTAATTACTAATTACTAATTTTTAATAATAATTAATAAGTAATTATTTATTAATTATTACAAACTAACTGTGCATTTGTCAAAACATTTTTCATTTTGAACATGGTTTTAAAAACTTTGAGCTGCAAAAACTTTTACATTTTTAATTTTGCGTTTAGAATAACCAATTTTTAAAATGCATTTTGTATTGTGCATTTTGTGTTCTGTCGAAAGTATTTTGCTTTTTATATTTTACATTTTGAGTTATGGAAAAGTATTTTGCATTTTGAATTAAAAAGCATTTTGAACCACCCTGCCGTCCAATTCCGAAATTAGGTAAAGTATGACAAAGTCAAACCGTTAGGGAGATATTCCAACGGTAAAATGCACCGTAATAAAAACTGAAGTGGATTATTTCGATCGTCATCTCTTTTTCAACAAATCGATAAACCCATATTCATTTTGTAGGCTTGAAGTTTGCCAAGCAGCTGGTCGACAGTCCTCCTTTCCAAAGGATCGGAGCCAAGCCGATCGCGGAACCACTGATCGGGTGTGAGGACATTCCGCTGTACAGCGACGAATACTTCCGGTGTATCGCCTTGACGTTGACCGCTCCGGGATACCACACTTGTTGCACCTGCAAAATGGGCTCGCTCGATGATAGCACCACAGTCGTTGATCCGACTCTCAAGTATTTCATTCTTCATCAAATAAATTGTGCCGTTAACACGTCGATGACAAATGAAAAGGGTTAACGGTAATGGGTTGAACCGAAGCTTCTTTTTCTCCGACTCCAATGACGAAGTGGTTCTCATCGTCCTAGTCTTTAAGCCACGGTAACACTTTATCTTGAAACCAGGTTTCATGACTAGTTTATCTAAACTTCTTTGGTCAAAACTGTCAATCGCACTGACTCAAACTGGGTTTTAAGGTTTGGTGTGACCGTGGCAAATGAGTGATTCCTCGTAGCGTCATAGGCCTACGTCGTAGCTAAGCCCCGACTTGAAACGGCCACCGTGACATTAATTTGACGTCACAGATCACGAGGCAAAACGCAACACGGTTTTGTGACCGCCATTGCCGTCTTAATGTTATGGCCGACCTATTCGCGTTACAATGGCAACGAACACAAGCCACACCCACGAGTAAGATACAAATATTAAAAGTTAACCGATTGATGGAATTTTTGATTTAAATCTACCGAAGAACGTAAATAAATAAGAAGTTCAATCAGCGCAAGTGGAATATTTATATAAATTTATCACTCTGATTGACATACGTTATGTTTAATATCAGTGGTATCAAGTTTAAAATAGGTTTCTTAAAGTGTAAGTTGCAAAAAGATTTTCGGAATAGAAACTAAACTACTTTATACTTTACCTGTTCATTTGATCATCGACTTTCCGAAATGTAAGTAACTCACTTCATGAAATACTGTCGTTAAATATTAAATTTAAATTTACGTGCGGCGCCCCACTGCGGATTTTATTTTAAACAATAATTTTATCGCGCGTAGTTTTTGACCTCATTGACTACGGTTTTTCTCACTGCATCTGGTAGATTATATAGTTTCCACTAACCTACCAAGATCGTACCTGTAATATCCTTGGTAGATATGGCCACGTCAATTTAGCACGCGCATGTTTCTAAAACCATGTAAGCACTCGCGTACAAAATTCAGTAGTAGAATATCATGGTTCTATAGGAGATTTTTCGGTTTCGGCCACGGAATCAGTAGCATCTACATTTGGTATCCAAGCCTAATTTCTATTGTTGAGGATAGCGGCCAATGATAATTAACGTGTAGTCATTGACGTCAATCACCACGCTAAAAAAATTCAAATTGTTTTGTCGTTTTACTAATTATTTCTAATAAGCCTTTCTATAAAGTCATTATGCTTGTTTTAATGTATCACTTTCGTCACGAGATACGTAGGAGTTCAGTTTAGTTTTGAAGGTTAGATCATTAAACAAGACGGCCCAGGCCGTAATATTAGTTCCACATCAGTGTATTCGAGTGGCAAACCCATACACCCTTAGTAGACACAGGTATAGCAAACTAATACAAAAACTGTTGAGGCTACGTGATTTCTTATCGTTTGATATATAAAATTCCATCCTAAGTTAAAGAGTGGGTGCGGCCCACCCTCAGGATACCCGGGTGGGCAAACCAATTTAAAAGCTGTTGAGGCCATGTGATTTCCTATCGTTTGATATATAATTTACCATCCTATGTTAAAGAGTGGCCACCGCCCACCCTCAGGATACGCGGGTGGGCAAACCAATACAAAAGCTGTTGAGGCCATGTGATTCCGTATCTTTTGATATATAATATACCATCCTATGTTAAAGAGTGGCCACCGCCCACCCTCAGGATACCTGGATGGGCAAACCAATACAAAAGCTGTTGAGGCCATATGATTTCCTAGCGTTTGATATATAATTTACCATCCTATGTTAAAGAGTGGCCACCGCCCACCCTCAGGATACCCGGATGGGCAAACCAATACAAAAGCTGTTCATGCCATGTGATTTTATATTATCTCGGTGATTAAATTAGTATTTTCTTAGAACAGATATTTAATATGGATTATTAACAACTGCATAAATCATATTATTGCAAGAATGTATTTATGTACTAAGAATATGGCAAGACGGAGATTCTGTCCCCATGGTCGCATACTTTTCAGCTTAAGGGCCTGTGGCCAAAGCCCTAGCCAAAGTGCTAGCCCATTGAATTTAACTTGTTTGATTCTAGCAAAGCAGACTTTTGCAACATCCCTAAGTTCGACTGCTTTGGATTTTTCGGTCTCACACTTTCAAGTAGACGCTAGCGTAGACGATTCCAATCTTTTACTTTTATTGTTCTATGAGACCAAATTGTTTTTTTCGATAACTCTCCCTTTAAGGGGGTTGGTCGGAGGGGGCGGAAATTAACGGCACTGCGTGCGCGTCAAAGAGCTCTATAGAATGAGACCAACTTGTTTTTTTTCCGGTCACTTTCCCTTTAAGGGGGTTGGTCGGATGGGGCGGAAATTAACGGCACTGCGTGCGCGTCAAAGAGTTCTATCGAATGAGACCAACTTGTTTTTTTTTCGGTCACTTTCCCTTTAAGGGGGTTGGTCGGATGGGGCGGAAATTAACGGCACTGCGTGCGCGTCAAAGAGCTCTATCGAATGAGACCAACTGGTTTTTTTTCAATCACTTTCCCTTTAAGGGGGTTGTTTGGAGGGGGCGGAAATTAACGGCACTGTGTGCGCGTCAAAGAGCTCTATCGAATGAGACCAACTTGTTTTTTTCCGGTCATTTTCCCTTTAAGGGGGTTGTTCGGAGGGGGCGGAAATTATCGGCACTGCGTGCGCGTCAAAGAGTTCTATCGAATGAGACCAAATCTCTGGACCAACTATACCAACTATACAAGTTCGCCAAGAAGGCGATAGTATTATTTTGTGCCACATATAAACGACTTCGATAAGAAAGTGCCACACTCATTTATTACTTCTGACCATACACGGTTTCGATAAGAAAGTGCCACACTTATTTATTACTTCTGACCATACACTGTTTCGATAAGAAAGTGCCACACTTATTTATTACTTCTGACCATACACGGTTTCGATAAGAAAGTGCCACACTTATTTATTACTTCTGACCATACACTGTTTCGATAAGAAAGTGCCACACTTATTTATTACTTCTGACCATACACGGTTTCGATAAGAAAGTGCCACACTTATTTATTACTTCTGACCATACACTGTTTCGATAAGAAAGTGCCACACTCATTTATTACTTCTGACCATACACGGTTTCGATAAGAAAGTGCCACCCTTATTTATTACTTCTGACCATACACTGTTTCGATAAGAAAGTGCCACACTCATTTATTACTTCTGACCATACACGGTTTCGATAAGAAAGTGCCACACTTATTTATTACTTCTGACCATACACTGTTTCGATAAGAAAGTGCCACACTTATTTATTACTTCTGACCATACACGGTTTCGATAAGAAAGTGCCACACTTATTTATTACTTCTGACCATACACTGTTTCGATAAGAAAGTGCCACACTCATTTATTACTTCTGACCATACACGGTTTCGATAAGAAAGTGCCACACTTATTTATTACTTCTGACCATACACTGTTTCGATAAGAAAGTGCCACACTCATTTATTACTTCTGACCATACACGGTTTCGATAAGAAAGTGCCACACTTATTTATTACTTCTGACCATACACTGTTTCGATAAGAAAGTGCCACACTTATTTATTACTTCTGACCATACACGGTTTTGATAAGAAAGTGCCACACTTATTTATTACTTCTGACCATACACGGTTTCGATAAGAAAGTGCCACACTTATTTATTACTTCTGACCATACACGGTTTCGATAAGAAAGTGCCACACTCATTTATTACTTCTGACCATACACGGTTTCGATAAGAAAGTGCCACACTTATTTATTACTTCTGACCATACACTGTTTCGATAAGAAAGTGCCACACTCATTTATTACTTCTGACCATACACTGTTTCGATAAGAAAGTGCCACACTCATTTATTACTTCTGACCATACACTGTTTCGATAAGAAAGTGCCACACTTATTTATTACTTCTGACCATACACAGTTTCGATAAGGGGGTCGAAATTGAGGCGGGGGGAGGCGAAGTTTGAGGTTAACTTGACCCTAAAACGCCGTAAATATACGTAAAATAACGCGGAAAAACGAACGAGAATTGTGACAACTTAACTTAACAAATACCCACGCGTTGCAAAGAAAGATTAGAAGTTCCGAGTAAAGTTTTTACAGAGCGGTGTGGCTAGGTTGGTAGAGGCGTCGGTTTTTGGAGATTACGCGACCCGCAGCTATCTGTGTTTCAGTCCCGGCGCCGGTGTTAATATAAGTTATATAAATAAATTATTTTTCGCAGCTCCATCTACCGTGTCGTCGCTTTTCCACGCCAAACAACATACATCATACAACATACAACAGTTAACGACAATCCGTCCATAGCAATATTCCCACTTCGATATACAGGGTCTTTTTTTTTTGCTCGGAAAAGTGTTTTTTTTCAAAAACTATTTATAGTACCGATTTCAAATTTGGAAGGTCAATTCTCTATACCGGGGGACATCAGTTTGAGAAATTTGAGCGTTTTCGGTAATGTTTTTCACCAATTTTGAAAAATTATTTTTCGACCACTAGGTGCGAGATAAAAAATTTCTATTTTAAAGTTGTAGGCCGTCATCGAAAACCCTTAAAAATTGTTCACTCGACGAAAAACAACTTATTTATCAGTGAAAATTCGAGCTTGAAAAATTTACAAGTTGGTGAAGCCAAATTACGATTGTTTGAAACGATAATTGAAAAGGGAACAAGTCTAATACAAACGTAGTAGAGTTTTCACACTTGAAAAAATGTACACGTTTGGTTTTTAAATGCAGATATTTTATTCACATAAATTTTTACAAAACATTTTCAATAATATCACCATTGGCTGCAACACAGGTTTGTGCGCGGACAATTAAGTTCTCAAACGCTTTCTCTACCATTTCTGGTGTGACGTCTCGGCAAGCACTGATTATTCGTCTAATGAGTTCCTCCCTAGTTTCAATGGGCGTGGCGTATACCTTTGCTTTAACGAATCCCCAGAGAAAATAATCCAGCGGTGTTAGGTCAGGTGACCTTGCTGGCCAATGCACTGGACCATTTCTCCCTATCCACCTTTCAGGAAACTCGTTGTTGAGGTGCTCAGTTACTTGCCGGGAAAAATGCGGAGGGGCGCCATCTTGCTGAAACCACAACTGACGTCTTTCAGCCAATGGAAGGTCGTCGATTGCGTCACTCAGTTCGTTCTGTAGAAAATGTAAATACCTTTGGCCGTTGAGGTTCGTCGGCAGGAAAAAGGGACCAATCAAACGGTTTCCAACAAGTCCAACCCAAACATTGACCCGTTCAAATTGAACCTGGTGATGATATTCAAAACCCCAATGTGGGTTGATGTCAGACCAAAGATGGCTGTTTTGATGATTAAAGGGCCCATCTCTAGAAAATGACGCTTCGTCGGAGAACAAAACATGGCGCAAAAATTGTCTATCTTCTTGGACAGCATTTAGTAGCCAGTTGCTAAATTCATAACGTCTTTGATTGTCTCCGTCAATTAGTCCTTGGTGGAGCGTAGCTCTGTATGGGTGATAGCGATTCTTACGAAGAATTTTCCACACACGATTTGCAGAACAACCCAAATCAGCAGCGGCGTTAGCGCAACTGTGACGAGGATATGCCACAAAGTACGCGAGTACATTGTTCTCGAAGTCTAAATCCGGTTGACCCAATCCGCGAAACCTAGGTTGCAAGTTACCAAATTGATTGAAATCGTGAATTGCTCGTCTTACTGTATTTACAGATTGTGCTCCATTTGGATGTCTTTCTGCGAAGATTTCAGTCACTCTTCTAAGGTTTTGCGCTGCTTCTCCACAGTAAATGGCAACTATCTCGGTACGCTCAGCTACTGAATAACGAGGCATTGTTCGAAATATTATCAAACACTAATAATAATCTCCCAAAGTTTTCCTTTAAATACCCAATGCATGTTTAGGATTGACCTATAGCCTCGTGTTTTTTAAATCCGGTCGTTTTTTTAACCAAAGTTTCAACTGGATTAGGTAATTCGGTTTCAATTATCGTTTCAAACAATCGTAATTTGGCTTCACCAACTTGTAAATTTTTCAAGCTCGAATTTTCACTGATAAATAAATTGTTTTTCGTCGAGTGAACAATTTTTAAGGGTTTTCGATGACGGCCTACAACTTTATAATAGAATTTTTTTATCTCGCACCTAGTGGTCGAAAAATAATTTTTCAAAATTGGTGAAAAACATTACCGAAAACGCTCAAATTTCTCAAACTGATGTCCCCCGGTATAGAGAATTGACCTTCCAAATTTGAAATCGGTACTATAAATAGTTTTTGATAAAAAACACTTTTCCGAGCAAAAAAAAAAGACCCTGTATATATCTCGATGTGGAACTAAAAAAGGGCGACTCGTCGAATTTTAATTAATGTCTTGTTCAACTTGCTAAAATAAAAGGCTCGTGCATTTTTTTATTTTAGGGATCACGCGCGAAATCGCTCGAGCCGATTTACGTTAAAACATCAAGACGCGCGCGTGGAACTTTAAACAAGTAGAATAAGACATAAATAGAGTTTATGCTAGCGTCTACTGGCTATCATAGTTCAACGTCACTTCTACGGCATGAGTGACGGGCCCGATACATCTAAACAAGAAGGCCAATGTTACTTTATAGAAAGGCCAATTAACTTCGAAACGGAAAGCAACGAAACTTTAAATTTGGGTATTTTAAACGTAAGCGCTTCGTTTAATAACAAAATGAAAGCGGCAACGAATAATTTGCAACTTACTCTTTAAATGATACCACTGATATCCGTTCGCTTCGGCGTTGGGTGACGTGAGTCAGTAACATCGTACTACTGAACTACTAGTAAAACCTGTAGCGATGTTGAATAAAATGTTTATTTCATTAACAAATTTCGGTACACAGTTATTGATAGAATCTAAAGAATACTTAATGAACATTGGTTCACTTAGTTCATGCTTTGTTTCAGAAATATGGTCTCCCAATAAAACCCTAAAAACTACCAAATTATCCAAAAGGTACTAAAATTTCGGGTTCCACTTATGAAATCCTGAAATGAAACACCAAAAAGCCTCGTACAGTATTGCCATCTATCGTTGTAGAGGCTCTCAGGCTCGAAACCATTTGATTTAATCACCAAACGAGAAGCTCAGGAAATTTTCCAGTTTAACCGGCGAAGTAAATTACTAGTTATTCTTTAAAAAATACTTAATGTACTAAAATCTCTGTTAATAACCATAATAGAGTTTTTAGCAACATATTTCTGGTTGTAAGAGCGAACGTCTACGTATCTACCCGATGTCTGGGTACAAATTTCGTTCAGCAAAAATTGTTTAAAATATTTTACGTCAAGCGAAATGAAATGCGGCACCATGTATGTTTCAAATATGATACATAATCTTTCTAACTTTGAAAAAAATGGTGTGAAGGCCACGATGCCATATGCACCCAATAACACTTAATTTGTACGATCTAACTAGTTAAAAAAACATTAACTTAGTTGTTAGTTTCACTCGTCGTCTTCTTTTTCAAATACCTGATTCCTGTGTTTCCGACGTTCCCAACGTCAGATAAATTTCTCGGATCTGGCGTAGACGTTCGCGTTTACGCCTAGAAATGGCTTTGCTGAACCTCTAATGAAGAAGTGAACAATATCATATATTTTGTTCAACCAAAGTCGAATCATTGATAAATAATCCAACGTCGAACAGAACCTAAAACAATCCTCCGTTTCAAATCTCAATCAATGAGACCTAATAGCAGGTCGGACTCACCTACCGACAGCTACATCTATTGAGACTTCTAGGTACTACACTAGAGCCACTTTCTTTAATGAATACGTCGCTGAATATTGCCATACCATTCTTGCCATGAACACCATGTATGATACCATAAGTACATTCAACGACTTTCGTGAAACACCGTAACACAATACGGCTGTCTCATGGCAAAACCTAGTAAACGCCAATTTTAGTAACTTACTGAAAAATTTCAACACGGCAAAAATTCCCGTATGAGTTTTATTACTAATACCACTTAACGTTAACATAAGAAATAATGTTCATAAAAATAAATAAATATCTCAATTTTTAAAAACATGGCGTTTACAAGTTTTTACTTTGAAAATCTTTCAATTTAAACATGAATCAAGATTTATTAATTTGCGACTTGACTCTTGTTGAGCTTAATAAATGTGTTCCTGTTTCTAGGGTAAAAAACGTGAAGGGTCTGAGGGTCATCGACGCTTCAGTAATGCCTTACGTCACATCCGGAAACACAAACGCTCCAACTCTGATGATCGCAGAGAAAGGGGCAGCTATGATCATTCAGGAGTACAACCTCTAACCTACAATGCCGTCTGCTGGTTCAGCTTGTAATTAAATTATAATTTAAATATTCCATAATATAAATTGCTTGTCGTCTAAATAATTTCTTTGAATCACAACTATTTTATTGACGAATTTAGGAAATTTCCATTCCATTTTTAAAAAATTGCTAAAGTTTCTGCTAAATTTTGAAAAGAAATTCATTTTACGAATTAATTAGTCAACCTCGTAAGAAACAAACAACACGGTAGATAAACCACATTGTACCGATGAAATAGTATTAGAAAATTAATTTATGACGGACTTCGCTCCGCACTTTTTTTTTTCATGCGGTTTGCATTTGTTAGAGTGGGGTGGCGTAGTGGTTAGCGCTTTCGCCTCGCAGCAAAAAGAGCCGGGTTTGAACCCAGCTTGTGGCATTGGGTAAAAACTCAGAACAACTGCTACGACGTTGAATATGCCTGGTTAAAAAAACTTGCAGAGCTTAACGGTAATAGTGAGTGTAGGGAGCTGTTGGCTCGATCTCGTGGCATGCAGGGATTGCCACCACCCTCCTACGCATTGTAACCCGGCCACCTGAATTAATGGCTTCAACAGTCGCTTGATGACTTAGGCCTAAGGTGGTGCCTTGGGTATTAGCCTAGCTGATTATTATTTTATTTAGTCAGTGTGGGGAGCTGTTGGCTCTCGTGGCACGAGCATTGTAACCCAGCCGCTTGATGACTTGGGCTTAAGGTGGTGCCTTGGGTATTAGCCTAGCGGATGATTATTAGATTAGTACTTATGTCGTAAGAGATATATTATGTACTTCTAGTAATGTGTAACAAGGGCTCTAAAATGAACCAAAAACCGATGATAATCCCATGCAAATTCTACAGTTCGCATATTAAGTTAATAATAATGCAAATGTACTTAATTGGATTGTGTACCAAAATCATGGTTGGCAAAATCTGTGTGTGTTTTTTTTTCAAAACGAACAAAAAATACTGTTTTTTATTGCTTAAAACACAATTATAGTTGTTTTAAAATGATATTATTTTAAACTAAAAAAACTTGAAAAACAATGTTTAAAACACGTTTTAAACTCTTATTCATACTAACTTCTCAATAGAAGGATACATTATTAGAGAAAGTAGTGTTTGACGGTCGGCTAGAATTTGATTGATTATCCCCAACGTCGTTTAATTAGTATAATAGCAGATATCGCAGTGTGACCACAGTTCCTATATTTCCGATTTTTCCCATAATACCCTATATTTTAAAGAGATAGTGTAAGAATTTTCTACGTATATGAAGTTTTTTCATCCATTATTTAAAAATATAGTAAAGAAAAATATAGCTATAAAACATTTGGTATAAATATAAATATTCACGATTAATTTCAGATTTTAAAATAGAAAGATAGTGTAACTTTTTTGTTATCACATACTGTCTACGTCATAGACAGGTTGATGTTTATTGGTTGCTACTAGAGAGAGCTGAAAATATAATTTTTATGGGATTACAGGAGGAAATTTTACTCCCATCGCTTTCTTTTGATCCGAGTTTCCCGCTTTCGCACGCTTTAAGACCCTCATTCGATGGAAAGTAATGGATAGATAAGCCCCTTTTGTTGTTATTATTACTGCAGGAATGAACTGCACAATACACTGTGGCGCCCATGGTCTTCGGTGCTTTCGGTGGCATCTTTCCGTAGAATATAAATATTGTTGTAATGACTACGTATAAGAAATCACGATATAATTTAAAAACAATACCTTGTTATCGATTTTTTCTTCAATTTCTACTTTGAAAATAATATTTTTTCACGTAGCCGGCTTGTGAAGTCGTGATTCGAGAATCTCGAACCACGTGGTCCGCGAGAAGAAAGTAAAAAAAAAAACGCGCTTACAAATCCTCTACGTGATAGTAGAAAAAGACTACTGGAAATTCCCCGCCGCTCGAGCGCGCCGAAATCGACCAAACTCATGACGTCAACAATCTGTAAAGTTTTGCGCGGCTACTTAAATACCATTATTTTACATAAAAATATAAAACTAAATACTAATTGGAAGTGCTAATATGTATATATATTTTGATTCAGGACCTAAAAAACTATTATAACGTGTAAGCCAAAGAACAAAATTTTAAATTAATCAGAGTTGGCACTATCTCTTTAACTCAAATGTCTGAAGAAATTAGTTGATATTTTACCCTTAGAAGTCTTCATATTATCCTAGTTTTTCAAGATGATTATTTCCAACAACTGTTTGCCGATAGTTTTCGACTATTTCTATCGGTTATCCACTTTATTTTGAATGTTAATCCCTCTTTAAATAATTTTGACAACTGTTTTCTCTTATTGTATAATTAATTTTATCCTATTTCTTCCTTTTCCCCCCAATTTTCTTCCCATTTTTTCCCTTTTCCCCCCAATTTTCTACCTATATATTTTCCTATATTTCACTGATCGACTTCCTATAATTCCTTTATTCCAAATATTCTGTGGTCACCCTGTTATCGGGAAAAACAATGAAAAAGGATATTATTCAATTTAATTAAAGCCTGACATTTTAAAAATAGACTTCTACTCTTGGATAGACACGTTTGATAAGTAAACGGACCAGAATAAAATGTAGGCTAAGACAAATAAAATGCGTCAATTTAATAATGTAAACATCTAAATTCAATCAATATATCCAGAAGTTTATAATAAACTTCAGCTGCCGGAAAAGTACATAACTCCCTGTTCCGTAGAACGTTTTATTTGTTGGTTTTGTAAACGTAGATCTTACTGTTGATTTCTAGTATGACGTACTATCTGAATCGGGAACTTTTTCTATAACTCTTCTTTTGGAATTAACTATCACATAAATACGCTGGAAAAAGAAAAAAGTTTATTTATGGATTTAATATTTTTTATTTATTTTTTTGTCTTTTCAAACTTGGACGACTGAGAGTCACTGTTTTTTAAACCGTTTTAAAAATATTGTGTTTTGTTCAAAAGCTTGGTTTAAAACTTGCCAACCCTGACTCAAATGTCCATGTCATTTGTTTGTGTACCATTGATTTGTTGATGCCCAAAAACTAGAAGTATAAAATGTTTTTATCTGCGTCACGAGCGCAGATTATTTCAGTACTTTACTTTCACGCGAGTTTTGCGCCACAGGTTTCAGATTGCGAAGGGTCTCGCGACTACAGCGCGTGCTTTCTACCTTCAAGAGCTACAGCTAAGTGACGTAGACAAAACATGATCATATGACCTCCTTATTCATAGAAACACCTATTATTTATTGCGCGGTTTCGAAAAAAGTTAAAAAAATTTAAAACGCATGTATTTTAAAATATTATTTTGTAAAACTTATAATATAATGTAATAATTTCATTAAATATATGAAACCTACTGTTGATAGACCTCTGTTTTCAAAGTCAAATGGTTTGATGCGCTTCAGTGCGTAAACTGTACAATCCTCTTATTTGAACAGGTGCCCGGAAATTATCTATTGGGAAATTTAAATGGAAAAGAGATATGAGGGTAAAATAACAATTGAGTGGCGGTAGAGAAGACTTCAATAAAATTCACAATATTTACTCCAATGATGGGCATTTTTGCAAAATCCATTGTCAGCTCACAAACTGCTCACTTTAACCTGACATACTTGTATCCGGCGTTCTGCTCAGACATTGTCATTTCTCTCATTCAGTGGAATTAGGAATTTATTGAAAGGACTATTGTTCTTTTAAAAGTTCGATATAAGTTGCACAATAGTTACCACTGATTGGTGTAGGCGTTGTGGGAAGGTATTTCTTAAGGCTTGCCGACGTATGTTAACTTATGCTAATTAACCATTTAGTATTCGAGTCATATTCAAATCTATCATAAACCTGTTTTGAATTTTGGTTCTACAAAGTAAGTATTCACTATTACCATAAGTTTTTTATTTATCTCATACATATAGGCCAAAATTTTCTGAGTCTATTTCTTCGCTTAAAGGTGTAAAATATAAAAATTAATAAACCATATTTTCCCGATTCAATTCTATCAAAAAAACAAAATATGTTATTTTTCTAGGTCATTTTCGAATGTCCTTGATGACATGGTTCAAAGCTACTTGGACGAGAATGTGGTGATACACACTTTTCTAATTGAAACCTGGTTTCTAAACCCAATGGATCACGATATAAGTTTTTCACGACCTTGAACCTCGTTTTCAAGGTCATCCAATTTTACAAACTTTAGAGACCAAATTTCAAAAATGAAACACGACTTGTTTTCGAGTTATTAGCGCTTTCTTGCAATTTTCCCTTTTACAACGTTTGTGATTTTAGTAAACGTTTTTCGACTTCCTATTGGTCAAATTCGATCGGGTCAAAGCTCTTTAGACATAAAACGTGACAGGGAATACTTTTCTAATTGGAACCAACTTTCTAACACAAACGGTTCTCGAGATAATTGTAGGATGACCTTCAAGGTCATCGACATTTTCATAGTAGGTGTTCCCCCTACACGCTCTATGCGACCTGAAAATTTCAAATTCGTACCTAAAACAGATTTTGAGATATTCGCCCTGATTAATATTTTAATGGACACCCTGTATTTTATAGTTACGTTTTTAAGCGGTTTTGCGGATTTTTGGTATAATTTCTAATAATAGAAGCAGCTCTGCTTCTCTCATTCTGACACCAAACTCTCCAAAAACTCAATCAAAGACGAGCTTAGGGTGCCCATTTCTCATTTGCTCAGCCGCTATTAGAAATTTTTTAATAACTTAACTCTAAATGGTAATATCTGAATTGCATCATTATATGATATCGAAGTTTTCAAATGAAACGAGATGGCCACTAAAAGCGTCAGTTGTCTCTCCCAAATCAGAGACAATATTTCGTGGGTTCGTCGATCTATATTGAAAATATTTTCAGTCGTGATCCTGCTGTTGGCCTTCGTGCTGCTTCTGACCAATTTGTTCCTTTTGTCTCCGAAGGAACCCCGGATGGTCGGCTCCATTTCAGGTTGGGGATGCTGGAACTGGACGACGATAACGGTGGATCACCACCCGGAACTCTACGAAATCTGGAAAGAAATCCAAAACACCAAACCCATTTCGGCAGCGAAGGACCATCACTATCACCTAGTCACCTCCTTGCATACCATGAAAAGACGCTTGAAGAGAGTTAACGACGTCTGTCATTACTACCGTTTGGACGAGAAAGGCACCTTGTGGTACATTCACTCCAACAAAAACGAGGACATGAGCGAGGCCTGCAGTAGCGACCGCTGCAGCGTCATCGTCGACGAATTAACTGACATGTTCTTCTGTTTCATTCCCAAAGTGGCCAGTACCAAGTTCAAACACTTCTTCATGACCTTGATCGACATTAACGTTAGTAGCAACTATATGGGATTTCATTCCGACGCAAATTTTTTCCTCAAACGCGTCAGCCCGTCATACTACACCCAAACCCACTTGAATAAGTACTTTTACAAGAGGATAATCTTCACTCGCGATCCTTTCCGGAGGCTAGTGTCAGTGTTCTTGGATAAGTTGAAAAACCCCCGCGGGCGATCTGTCATTATTGATGGGCGAGAGTTAACAGACTTCTACTTCGCGTATTCCGTTCCCATCATGAAAAGGTACCGAGGTCGGTACTTCGACGAGTCCGAGAGACCCGCTTTGACCTTCAGCGAGTTCGTGGACTATTTAATCGAGACGCCGCCAATTTACTACAACTCGCATTGGATTCCATACTGGATTCGCTGCGAACCTTGTCGAATCAAGTACGATTACATCGGAAAGATCGAGACGATGGAAACCGACGCGAAATACGCCTTCGACTACGAGCTCGGGTCGCGTAACAATCTAAGTGATATCGAAGAGACCACCGCTATCAATCTCTTTCGCCAAGTGACTCTTCGAAACCGATTGAGCTTGTACGAGGTTTACCGGTTGGATTTTGAAATGTTCGGCTACTCGGTTGACAAGTACCTCTAATTTTTAATTATTGGATACAGTTTATGAACCTGCCATAATTTCCACGTAAATAATATTAGTTAATATATAATACCAAGAATGTACTTATTTAGGGAGAATGACTATGTGGAAACGATTTTTATCGTTGTTTCCGATCCCTTCCACACTCCAACTGTAAACTTCTTACCCTGAAAAAAATAAATCAGCTCGGTTTATCATTGGTTCCAAAGTGACTGAAGCACCCACCCTTGACGATCGTCTTTACATTGTCATTCTACAAATACATTCTACACTTACCTACTATTAAATGTAATACATAATACATAAAATAATATAAAATTTATAATATATAAAAATATATAATAGACGATGTAATCTATATTAGAATATATAATAGAAGATATAATCTATAATAGAATATATAATAGAAGATATAATCTATAATAGAATATATAATAGAAGATATAATCTATAATAGAATATATAATAGAAGATATAATATATAATAGAAGATATAATATATAATAGAATATATAATAGAAGATATAATCTATAATATAAGATATAATCTATAATAGAAGATATAATCTATAATAGAATATATAATAGAAGATATAATCTATAATAGAATATACAATCTATAATAGAAGATATAATCTATAATAGAATATATAATCTATAATAGAATATATAATAGAATGTATACTATATAATATATAATAGAATGTCTACTATATAGTATATAATTAAATGTATATTATATAATCTATAATATATAATAGAATGTCTACTATATAATAGAAGATATAATTTATAATAGAAGATATAATTTATAATAGAAGATATAATATATAATAGAATATATAGAGTCATTCCAAGTAAAATCAACACGTCTGATTCAGATGCATGTTTTTGTTTTTTATGAAAGTTGCTATACTAAGGGAAGTTATGTTGCTATGAATGTAGATGTAAGCATAGACGAAGAACGGGTACGGGTAAACCCGTTCTTCGTCCATGATGTAAAGGTTTAGTGTCGCCCTGTAGTGAAAATATTATCTTCTTGCGCAGTTCTTTCTAGACATGTTAATATTTCAGAGTTCTTGAATTGTCACAAATACTCGTTTTTCTTAATAATAATAAATTTAATTCTGTTTTATTTACTTAAGTAGTTTTTATTAATAAAGTTATCGTGAAAAAATTGTCACTTACCAGATATTACCGACTTATTAATTGCGGAGGACGCTTGTACTCTACACTTTCATCAAATATTAAGCGATAAGTTACCGTAGACACTGCGGTCGGGCTCTTGTCAAAAACCTAACTGCTAACTCGACTCGAACTGCGATAATAAATTTACTAAAACAAAGAATATATTTATGAATTCTTAGGGATAATGTTGAGGCCATCCGCCACGAAAGGCGCCAATGAATGGCCCAATTTACTCCAGGTACTAGTGGGGGAAGGAAAAATGGCACCGCCGTGTGCTTCAGTTTCAGGGAAGCAATGAGAAACCGGGCTGATTTTATTTTTTTGGTGGTAGGAGCTTATTGCCAGAGCATGTGAAGAAGGTTATACATCATCAAAACCGTTCAAATTTTTCGTTATTTTAAACAATAATAATAATAAGCCAGGCTAATCAATAAAACATGGGGTTAATCAAGTACCTGTGCCTATAATGATTTCCAAGTGCTAAGACTTAACCAATTATTTGTTAAATTTGTTCTTCTTGAAATGTGTAAACGTAAATCTGAAAATAATATGTACACTTGCCCTTACAAAAACTTTCTTGAGACCTCTTAAGAAAAATTGTAAATAAAATTAAAAGGAATTTCTTAAAGGAAGTCTTTGAACCTTCTTAAGAAATTTGGCACTTTTTCATAAAGAATTTCCAAAGAATTTACTTAAGATAGTATTGTAATCTTCCCTCAAATTTTCTTAAATGATTCTCAAGATTTTCCTTAAAAATCTCTACAAAGGGTTCTTAAGTTTTTCGTTAGAAAGATTTAAAAAATTCCTTAAATTATCGTTAACAAGTTATATATATTTTCTTAATATCTTCTTTAGACATCCCAAAGAAAAGCCATACCCATTCCATACACTTTCCTTTAAAATTATTTAACCTTTTCATAGGATAATCCTAAAAATTACTAAAGCCACCCTAAAAAATATTTTGATGTTTCCATACGTTTTATATTATTTTCCATTCGATTTATTTTTAAATTCGTTTACGTTTCAGCATCCACCGGGAATCGAACCCGAGACGCGGCGTTAAACCCCGACGCCTATAAACACTCGTATCGAAACGAGCTGAGACATTTACCATTTATAGTTAATTCAGAGCATTATTCAAGTGTATTCTATTATTTTTATATTTATATTTATATTTATTTATTTATATTTTCTTATATATATTATATATTAATATAATATTTATACATAATATATATTATATATATAACTAATATATATATATATATATCGTCCCCTCCCTTAACCCTTACAAAAACTTTCTCACGAATTCTTAAGAAAAACCTAACGAGCTTGAAGTCGTTTCCGAGAGTTTTAACTATGGGAAAAAGTTTCGCAAGAACTCTTTGGGGAGAGATAATCGTATACGGACATTGTTTGACAATATAATTTTTTTAGAAACTTTAAATAAATTTATGTTATATCACGAAACCTTATTTTCCATCCAAAACCACATTTAATTTAATTAGAAATTGTTTATTACCTTTAAATAACAAGATTCACCATTCGCCAAAGCTACGGTTCTAAACGGCGGGCATTCCGCCATCAGAAAAATCGTTTTTGTTACCTTCTGATTTCTATGTGTAAAACAACTAAACATGTCTGGTAGCCCTGTTATATTATCGTCTGCTTCTTCCAAACCGCCGCTTAGAAGAAATGTGAAAAACGCGCGTTGTTGGTTTGCATTTACTTATACTTTTAGAACGTTCACAATTAACCTTTTACAGTGGCTAAACCCAAACTAACGGACAAAACGATAAAAGAGAACCTGAAGTCGAAGCAGTCGTTGCTAGTTAGAACGAGATGAGCGCGTTGAGAGTTTGAGGCTTATTGTTATACAGTGATGAAATACTGCTTTTGGTACCTAAAACGTAAGTTAGAAATTATTAAAATTAATTTGCGGAAGCTATGTCTACAAAAGATACGGAATTAGGGCTATTTTGAAGAATAGGTCCCTCTACTATATATTTGTTTTGATTGTGCAAGGAATCTATTGCCGTTAAAATTAATTGTCGGAAATGAATAGTTAAATAGATATAAATAATTTAAAATTATGTATAATTGGTCGCGTGCGCATGCGCCGAATGTTGTGGAATTTCATTTGAAAATTTTTTGGAAATCCTTTGGCATTTAAAGACATCCTTGGGAAAACGTGGGAATACTTGGAGAGTTATTTGGGAAATGTCTTGGTCATCTTTGGGAAATTTCTTGGGAATACTTTGGGAAAATGTGGATATGTCTTAGGTATTTCTTTGGGATAACGTGTAAATATCTTGGGAATTTCATGGGAATGATTTGGTTATAGTTTGGTACTTTCTTTGGAAAAACTTGGAAATTTCTTTGGAATACCGTAGGATTGTATTTGGAAAACCTTGGGGATTTCTTGGGAATACTTTGGGAATTTCATGGGAAAAACGTATGATTTTATTTGGAAAACCATGGGAACACCTATTGGATTTCTTGGGAATACTCTGGGAATTTCTTGGAAAAACTATGGGAACACCTAGGGCATTTCTTGAGAGTACTTTGCGAATGTCTTTGCGAACCCTTGCAAATACATTTGGAAAACCTTGGTAATTTCTTGAGAATTTCTGTGCGAAACCATGGTAATATCTTTGGAAAACCTAGGGAATATCTTTGGAAAACCTTGGGAATATCTTTGGGATTTTCTTGGGTATTTGTCTCAAGAATATCTTAAGAAATGCTTGGGAAAAAAGTGCCAAACTTCCCAATATTTCCCAAAAAAATCTCTTACGAAATTCCATAGAATTTCCCTTTACAAATTATTAAGAATTCTTAAGAAAGTTTTTGTTAGGGCCCTTACAAAAACTTTCTTAAGACCTCTTAAGAAAACCGTATGGAGATTTAGGAGGGTCTAAGGAACCTTAATTAAAGGAAATATTCTAAAGAAATCTTTAAAATATTCTTAAGAAAGTTTAAATAATAATAAATTCAATTATTTGAATTTTTAAAGAGAATATAATAATAATAATAATAATAATAATAATAATAATAATCAGCTAGGTTAATACCCAAGACACCACCTTAGGCCTAAGTCATCAAGCGACTTTTGAAGCCCTTAATTCAGGTGGCCGGGTTATAATGCGTAGGAGGGTGGTGGCAAGCCCTGCATGCCACGCGTTCGAGCCAACAGCTCCCTACACTAACTATTACCGTTAACCTTAACAAGTTTTTATTCACATACATTTTCTGAAAGAATCCTTGAGAAACTATACAGATAAATCCTCTTAAATATTTAAGGAAAAATACCCAGTATGGTTTCCTAAGATGCTCGTTAGAGTTTCTTAAGCAATTCTTCAGCTTCCTTAAACAGCAATTCTTTAACGTTTTTAAGGTTTTCTAAGGAATATGGTTAAAGTTTTCGTTCAGGATACTACAGAACGTTTACGGAATGACTTGGGAGACATTCCTTGAGATTTTCAGATAAATGTGTTAAATACTTTCTTGGTGATTGTTAGTATTTCCTAAAGAATTACTTTATGCGAAAGTTAATAACAATTAATATACGGCATAAAGAGAATATTTATGAATTTTACTTTTATTTTTAAAAATTATTCTAAAATAACAAACAAATTTATTGTAAACAAATACTGGTAGGTGACTTTTTATTATATCAATTAAAAGTGGCGTTCCTATCGTTTCAGTGACTTTAAAAGCCGAGGTCGCATCGAAAAACAGTTAATTGGGAACCAACTTTTAACTAGGGTGTTTGAAAGTAGCCCTCTCTCAATAAAATGTAGCTATAATACAAGTAATGCAAAAGCCTGTAATATGATAATACCAAAAGCACATAAGCAAAAACGATAAAACATATATCGCGTTTGGGACCTAGATTATTTAATCTATTACCTATTGATCTGAAGTCTGAGAAAAAAATGAAATCATTTAAGTATAAAGTTGCCTTTGGGTAAAAACCAACTACCAAACTATAAAAACAAATATAGGCTGGTAAAATAGTTCTTGATTTTTCAATTCTATTCTATTGATTAACCTATGGTCACTGTATTTATTTTTGTATTTATTTTTTGCATAATTATGTTTTGGATATTTATACCTTCTCGCTTGACATTGTGTAAATTCAAACCCCCCTCTACCCACAAGCTATGCTTATTTAGAGGGGTCACTTGTTCATTATAGCTCACTCAATTATGAATATTTAACATTGTTTTTGAATAAAGCATTATTATTATTATAATTATTATTATTATTAATACCCAAAGCACCACCTTAGGCCTAAGTCATCGAGCTACTTCAGCCATCAATTCAGGTGACCGGGTTACTATGCGTAGGAGGGTGGTAGAAATCCCTTCATGTCACGTGAGCCAACAGCTCCCTACTCTTACTATTACCAGAAGTTTAAAATAAACCCCTTCGGGGGAAGTATTCAACTTCACTTTATTTGTGATACATCATTCCGCGGCACTTCAGGGGTTTTGCTTAAACGTGGCGGAATAAAAACAGAGCCTACTCGCGGTTGGTTATAATCCTACGCCACGAGCGTTTGCCGCCGTTATCCATTCCGTCGTCCGCTTTAATAAACTAGACTTATGTAAGGAACGTTTAGAG